>NW_022196897.1:112412863-112449798 GCF_008632895.1 Mastomys coucha
GAGAGAGAGAGAGAGAGAGAGAGAGAGAGAGAGAGAGAGAGAGAGAGATGAGGTAATAGATGACCATGATATGTAATAACTGTAATCCTTGCTCTGGGGAGGCTGCATGAGAAGGACAATCATGAGTTTAAAGCCAGGTAAAATCTACAGAGTAAATATGATTAAAAACACAAGCTTAGTAGACTATTTATTATACATGGCTTTCTTTAAATTTTATTTTTATGTATTAATCTTTTTTTGTTTGTTTGTTTTGAGACAGGGTTTCTCTGTGTAGCCCTGGCTGTCCTGGAACTCACTCTGTAGACCAGGCTGGCCTGGTCTCAGAAATCCACCTGCCTCTGCCTCCTAAGTGCTGGGATTAAAGGCGTGCGCCACCACTGCCCGGCTTGTATTAATCTTTTAAACATGAAATAGTTTAACATTTCAGTACACAGATGTTTAGGTTACTCTGAAAAACTTCCAAGTATATTTTAGTCCATATTTGATCATTTACTGGATATAAGAATATCACTTTTTAAGGTTTCTGATGCATCCAAAGCATGCTTCAGGATGCTTGCACCATTTACCTAAGACAGAAGATCAATTTTCTGTTTGGGAAGGAAGGTAGTAGCACTTATTTACAATTCATTTCTACTTTATTATTTTTAATAAATGAAATTCATGTCTAGGGGTGACTACCCAGTGTTGACTAACCAACTGTGGCACTCCTTCCTGGTGAAGACAGACTCCATGGCTCAGCAGTGGTTAACTGGCTGTAGCTCTTCATCCAGAAGTAGGGCTTGTGAAATTCACCAAATGTCAATGGCATTGGCATTGTTTACATCTTGTTTAGATAGCAGTACTGAGATTTCATGAGGCAACAGTCTTATCTAAAAGATACAGTATCACAGCTGACTTCCTAGTCCTCAGGCTCTTAACAGTCTTCCTCTCCTCTCTTTCAAAATGTTCCCAGTCTTAGGTTTACAGGTTATGTTGTAAATATAGCAACTGGGATTGGGCATCCTGCTGACTGTTATTATCTACATTTTAAGCAGCTCTAGCTTTGTGTAAAGATTCCTATCTTATGTAAAAACAAACTTCTTTGGTAAGAATTGAGCACTACATTTATCAGACTAGGCCAGGAGACAGAATGTCTCACTTCTATTTTCATATAATAATGGAATATAACTCCATTATCAAAGTGTTTGCATTCTTCTTCAAATTCTCATATTCATTTTTTCCATAAGATATTCATTCTTTCTTTAAGTTATAGCCTTTAAATTATTTTGTGTGTGTGTGTCTGGGTGTGTGCAAAACACAGCAATCATGTAGCTCAGAGGGCAACTTTCATGAATTGATTCTCTCCTTCCACTATGGATTCCAGGGACAGAACTGGTGTTGTCAGGCTCATATGACAAGTGGTCTGATCCACTAAGCCATCTCAATGGGCCAATATAGGTGATTTTAAAAGTCCTTGACTTTATCATTTGATTCCTCAGATCCTTCCTTTGTAAGATGAAGAAAAGACAAAGAAAACAGAACCACTGGAAGGATAAAATATGGGTATGATGCACTTTCGTACACAGACTAGTACACAGAATACCTATGGCAAACAGTATACATAGTGTTCTATTATTACCTTGTGACATTTATGTCATTTCTCTTTCTTACTATGTCTATGGTTCTTAACCACTTTATGCATCTCTTGACCCAAGATGATTTATACTTATATATATTATATTTAAAAACATAGTGGTAATTTGTTGTAGTCTAATATTTGGGACACTTTAATGGATAACAAGACCTTTGTTCCTATCCTATCTCCAAATATGTAGTTTCCTGATAGGACACAATTTTCATTTCTCAAAATATTTATCACTATAACAAATTTTTTAAACCAGTGGGTACCTGTAGTATTTGGAAAGACCACATTAGTTTATATTTTCTTCAAAAGAAATTAGTATATTTAAGTAATCTCCTTTGTATCTATCAACTAAGTACTTGATTAGCTTTAAAGTCATTTTTTGAAATATATCCCATTTCATGTGTGTTTATGTAAAAAACACATGAATGAATGAATCCATCTATCCATCAAGTTAAATCTACAAGACACAAAACTGTCTATATAACTAATTTGTTATCAACTTAAAAATTAACCTGTCTTTCATAAAGAAACATTATTTAAAAATCAACTTTTCTGACCTTGACACAAAAAAGTCCTACCTCATATAAATAGGACATACTCTAAAGATAGCATATTTTTAGAATCTTACCTTTTTAGTTGAACATTGTGGCTCACACCTTAATCTCAGCACTTAGGAGGTAGATGCAGGAGGATCTATGTGAGTTCCAGGACTGCCAAGGCTATGTAAAGACCCCGTTTCATAACAAAATCAAAAACCCGGTGGAAGAGAAAAAAAAAAAATCAAAAACTCTTACCTTTTAGCAGTGCAGTAAGTATGGCCACATCTATATCTTGATGATCCTCTGATCCAATGTGGAAAACAGTGATCTATTTAAAAATATATTAATAGTATATCTTTATTTTTAAAGCTAAGATATTTATAACAAAAAATAATTTCAAATAATATGAAGAGAAATGATCATATATAGATTTATATAGAAGTGATATTTATAGGTCTGGCAAGATGGCTAAATAGGTAAAAGTATTTGCCATATACTACAATTGGAATGAGAATGGCCCCTGTAGGCCGACATGATCGAATGCTTTGACCCACATTGGTATGACTGCTGGAGAAGGATCAGAAGACGGTGCCTGGAGAAGGTTTGTTACTAGGCATGGGGCTTCTAGGTTTCAAAAGCCTCCATTCCAGAAGTTAGCTTGCCTGCCTTGTGGTTGTCTCAACATGTAAGCTCTCAGCACTGCTACAGCTCCATGCCTGCCTGTCAGCATGGTCCCTACTATGATGATCATGAACACACCTCTAAAATTATGACAGCCCATTAAATGCTCTTTTATTAAGTAGCCTTGTTCATGGTGCCTTTTCACAACAACAGAAAAGTAACTAAGACATCACATAAACCTGACAACCAAGTTCAATCTCCAGAAGCCATTAAAGGAGGAAGAACAGAACTGACTCCACAAAGTGACCTCTATGCATGCAAACACACATAACCACACAAAATGGTTTTTTTTGTTTTTGTTTTTTTCGAGACAGGGTTTCTCTGAGTAGCCCTGGCTGTCCTGGAACTCGCTCTGTAGACCAAGTTGGCCTCGAACTCAGAAATCTGCCTGCCTCTGCCTCCAAGTGCTGGGATTAAAGGCGTGCGCAATCCACTGCCTGGCATAAAAAATGTTTGTTTAAACAGAAAAGGATTATAGTCACTTACAAATCTCTATAACTACACAGATCTCTATATCTATAGACCTAAGTGATGGTTTCAACCCTAAAAACAAAACAGAAAATTATGACTTCATTACATCACATTACAGACATATCCTAAACCAGTATTTTCTTTTTCCTTTTATGTTCTGTTTTGTTGAGACTGGGTCTCCCTAAGTAGCCCTGCCTGTCCTCTGCCTCCTGTGTGCCTAGAATAACTAAAGGATTGTGGCTTGTTTGTTTCATATCTCATTCACTTCATTTTACCCTATCTTATGTCTGTTAGCGGATATAAGAAATTTGTGGATAGAGGCAAGAGATTACTATCATAGCAAATCTTGTTTTTTTTTTTTTTTTTTTACAGAGTGAACACATAGTCTATTGATTAATGTATCCCTCACCCTTACGAAGTTGACCCGGAGCCCTCCAGCCTCAGCCTCCAAGTACTAGATCACAGGTGTGCACCACTATACCTTGCAGCACATGTATTCGTGGGTGAGAAGTATAAATCAAGTGAAATATAAAACTGTTTAGGGAAACTTTTACCTAGGTACTTTTCAGAAAGTAAAAGATGATTACTACACTAGTAAAAAGTTCAACTAACTTCATTTCATGGAGAATAAAGCTTGCAGTGAAAGTCAAAACAAGGCAAATCAACACCTCATCAAGGCCACAGGCCAGGAAGTGACAACAAATCCATCTTTCTATGGACTGACATAACTGGTCATTTTATCTCTGGAAATAATGTATATGAGCCTACGTTTACATGTATAAAATTAAGCAGCAAGACTTTTAATCTTGTATTCTTTTTTTTTTAAAGATTTATTTATTTATTATATGTAAGTATATAGTAGCTGTTTTCAGACACACCAGAAGAGGGCATGAGATCTCATTACAGATGGTTGCAAGCCACCATGTGGTTGCTGGGATTTGAACTCAGGACCTTCAGAAAAGCAATCAGTGCTCTTCACCACTGAGCCAATCTCTCCAGCCCCCTAATCTTACATTCTTAAAATACTTTCCCAGACATTTTATTAGAGGTAACTAGCAACTATAGTCCCCACCCCCCATCCTGTGTGGGGGGTGGAAAAGGGAGGGAGAGACAGAGACAGAGAGAGATTTGCACACAGCATTCACAAGCAAGTCAAAGGGCAATTTGTGAGAGTTGGTTCTCTCTTTACACCAGGTGAGTTTCAGGGATCAAACTCGGGTCATCAGATTTGGTGGCAAGCACCAGTGGTCACTGAGCCATGTTGCTTGTTTTTCTGCATTCTTCTTAAATACTAGGCACAGTCAGTTGAGTCTCAATTATAAAACTTCTTTAAAAGAATAAATATAGTCTTAATTCAATATGAAAATTAGCCTTTTTATGTCATCACTCAGTTGAAGATCAATAAATAAGGAAATGACAGAATAACTTTAAAAACTTAAAACACAAAGATGAAATGATATATAAATTAGAAAAAATTAAGAGACTTATTCTACTGAAATCTACTCACAAGCTCTTTTTTTTTCATACACTCCATCATTGTTTGAAATAAATGAACTGCTTCACTCTGGCCAAAGTTAAATGTTTTTTTGATAGTTGAAATAATATCAGGCTCTGCTGCATCAGGAAGATTCCTGGTAGAAGAAGAAAATCAATTTACTTCATTCATTTCATCTTCTCTGTAGGATGAAAATGAAATACAGGTAGACCCAAGCAAGGCTTCTAGAGATTATGTACTAATAATATTAAATAATAATTTCCTAGGATAGCGATTATTAAATCTATGGCATAGGAAGAGTATGAATTATTTTGTGAATGTTTTAAGCAAAGCATGTGATACAGTATTAGTACTCTTGATTTTACAAGGTATCATAAGGGTAATATACTATGGCTTATAAAATAATTTTCCATGGTGTCTTAAATACGCCTCAGAGCACTACAATGCAGCAGTTCATGGTCAGAGCCTCCTTTCCTATTCTCTCTCTGCCTTCTACACGTCAGCTCTTTTCAGCAATCACTGTTAGCCTGTATGATGCTCTGAGATCTTCTTTAGTAATGTAATTTTCTTAACTCTTCTTAAAAGTAAGGAATGCTTCACAAGTTTGCCTGTCATTCTTACGTAAGAGCTACACTACTCTGCATCATGCCTGTGTGTGTGTGTGTGTGCTGCCACAGGGGAGTAAAGTAATCTAACACACAGATTTCATTGTTACTCAGCTGCAATCATTCCTCTGTATAGACATGCCATAATTTATTTAGACTTCTTTTGGTAGATGTTCTATGTCTTTATTTTGTACAAATAACCCTACAACAAAAACTTTATACAAGTGTTTACTTATAGAAACCATTATGTGAAATTAAGCTACCAGGTCAAAGGTATGTTTTGATCAAAATAATCTTTTGATTATTGCTTCAAATCTTCTGAATTAAAAAAAAAATCAAAAGGATGATTATACTTTCATTCCAATAATGTATGACAAGTTACTGCCTTAAGTCTGAACAAAGCATTTTATTGAATCTGAGATTTTCATTCTCATTAAATAAACAGGAATCCAGGACTGCATAAGCTACAACACTCTATATTGTATATTCTGCTATATTCTACACTTACCCTCCTTCCTCTGTCTGCTTATGGATATACGCTAGTAAATCTGCAGCTCTGCCTGTCCCTTCACACACAACAACAGGAACTGGAGGGCTTTCCTGAAGGTACTCCAGTACTGTAAGGATGACATTTGGCCCGCCTTCAAATATCAAAGCCACCACAGGAACACCTTGCCCAATTCCTGAAAAGGGTAAAAGTTTAATTAGTAATTCTGACAAAACTCAGTGAATTAATCTTATTTTAAATAAAAAAATTAAAATAAAATTACTTGTGAGACAGTTGGCTCTACCTTGAACACTGAATGTTAGCAATAGCCAGTATATTTATAAATAACCGAGTACCAATTAACAGAGCACTGAACATTTATTCACTGAAATCTGTTCTGGGTGCTAAAATTAGGAAATTCAATATATGATTTAACACCAACTAGAATGTGCATATTAACCAAAAATAAACCTTTGTGTATTGAATAATTGAACTTTGACAAGGTATGTTAGGATTAATTTGTGGCTTAGTATGTTTAGCTTCTGCTTTTTTCTTATTTTTGAAAGTCTTATATGTAACCCAAGCATGCCTCTAGTCTCAGCCTCTTGAGAGCTGTGATATTTCTGAAAGTCTTGGCCTGGAGAGATGGCTCAGTGGTTAAGGGCACTGACTGTTCTTCCAGAGGTCCTGAATTAAATTCCCAGAAACCATATGATAGCTCACAACTATCTGTAATAGGATGGGATGCCCCCTTCAGGTGTGTCTGAAGACAGCTACAGTATACTCATATACATTAAATAAATAAACCTTGAACTGAACTTAGAATCTCTGCAAGAGTAACAAGTGCTCTCAACCTCTGAGACATTTCTCCAGCCCCCAAAATATTTTTTTAAATTACTCCATTTCACAAGCAGTGTGATTCTACCATGTGTGCTCTTCTGTTATTTTATATTTCTGCATCACTTCATCAGAGTTCACCTTCTCTGTATACCAGGGTTACAGAATTATTTCAGATTGTAACAAAATGTAGATGTTGAAAGAGAAAGTTCAGCCACAGTTGGAAAGAAAAATCTGGTCCAAGAATATCAACTTTTAAGACCCATTTGCCAACAGCAATACAGACTTACTTTATAAAGTTTAGGGAAAGCTAATTCTTAACAAAGTGACATTGCTCCTTTTATAACACTATCTTGAATGTCAAAGTCATATATTAGAATGACTACAAACATTAAGACTGTTAGTAAGTCAGTGGTTTACAATATCAACATAGTTTTGTTTTTTGTTTTTGTTTTTAAAAAACACAATGAAAACAACAACAAAATTCCTTTCTTTTTGAACTTGGACTGGAAACAAATATGGAACTTGGCTTAGGATGGCTTTTCCTAGGTCTTATCATTTTGTTTACGACTGGCCATTTCTGGTTGCTTTGTAGGTTCTCTTGGTAAGTAAAGAAGTTTACTTACTTCAAAGAACATGCTATTTTTCAAATATGCTGCTGGCTATTAATACACCTTTGAATAATTTAAAACTAAAAAACAAATCTATGAACTCCCTTACTAGCATGAATTCTTTGCTGATTAATGGTTTTTTCAAGTTCTCTTCTCAGTCTCACTTCTGCCCCATACTTTCCAACAGTGCCGTCATCCACCAAGATGAAATGGGAGTGTAGATTATTGAGAACATTCAATTTGCTCAAGGGATTCAATAGGGTTTGATAAGGAGCAACCACCTAAACAATAGCAAAACAAGAGTCAATGGAAGGGAGCTGAAGATAACATAGTGTAAGATAAATTCTGAAGTGATCCATGGATAAAAGGTAAAATTTTATTTTTATTTATGTATAAATAAAAAGAACATGCTTTTAAATATTTGAAGACCAATAATAAATTGAGCTGTGTTTTTTATCATTGATGCAAAAGGAACTATAAAATATACAGTGCTAATTATAAATTTATTTGAATGAGTAAAGTACAATACAGAAGACAATAAAAAAGCAGCAAAATATGAAAGTGGTTTTTTTCCAAAGCATAAATATAGCCTTTTTAAACAGACATTAGAAATTCAGTATCATTTGAAAATTAAATTATATCCATAATGTAGATTTTTTTCCTTTTGGTCTTTTGTTTTGTTTCTCGAGACAGGGTTTCTCTGTGTAGCCCTGGCTGTCCTGGAACTCACTCTGTAGACCAGGCTGGCCTTGAACTCCTTGAAATCTGCCCCCCTCTGCCTCCCAAGTGCTGGGATTAAAGGCGTGTGCCACTGCCACCTGGCCCTTTTGGTTATTTTTTAAAGACAGGATTGCATTATATTGCCCAATAGCCTGAAACTTTGCTATGTAGATCAAGCTGGCTTTGACTGAAACCCAGAGACTGGTCTGCTTCTGCCTCCATGTGCTGCGTGCTAGAATTAAAAGCCTGCAATGGCACAGCCATATCCACTGGGAATGCTGAGAGTCATGAAACCAGGTCAGTTGGCTTGATATAGTTCCAGCAAGGCTGAGCAGATTACTATAATCTCAGTCCTTTTACCTCTAACTTTTGGGTTTTGGTCTCTCTGTGTTGTATTCTTGGTGACTTTCTACATCATGATTAATTTTATTTCTTTTACTGAGAAAATTTATATCTGAGTCTTTTTAGGAAAATCCTAAAATTAACTTTATCTGGCCACTATTTGCAAATCTTCCTTATGCCCTGGACATCATTAAGCACAGATGTGTATATAGCTACATGAGGCCATTACTCCAGAAATGGCCTTGGGGTCTCTGCCCCTGAGCAACCTCAAACAGCATAATTGGTACAGAGTAAACTGACAAACTGACTAGCCAGAAGAATAGGTGACAGATTCAAGATCTCTTTTTTTATTATAGGCTTAGAGCTCCCTGAAAATGTATTTTAAAGATAGGTAATTTAGTAAATAAGATAGGTTGGCTAAAATAAACTTTTCCTACTTTACAGTGTAAATGATGAAACACATAGTAAAATAAGCAAGGTATTAGTATTTGCTATTCATAAAAAGACTGGTTCAGATATTTTGTTTGCCTGGAGTGTCTAAAAGCAGGCTGTCATATAATAAATATGTTTGCTTCAGGCGAGACATTCTTTATATACTTTAAATGGCAGTTATGGGGCTAATAATAAAATCTGTTCTGTTTGTATTTTCTAATTGTAACTAAACTTACAACCATGGACATGTAATGAAAAACCAGAAAGTATTCTGTACCACTTGAGGTAATCATTAGTCTGACTTTGTTCAGTGAAATTTGTATAAAGAAGCACTTGACAGACAGAGCTGCTAAATTCCCCTGACCATTGAGTGACTCTCTCCCTCCCTTTGGTAACTCACCTCCTCTGCGGGTGCCTATTAAAGCTGTACTTTAATAGGCTCCTGATGAATATCTACAAACCAGTTCACATCTTCAATCTATTCAAATAAAGCACTAGCTTTTGATTCCTACTCTTGGTGACGAGATTAATCCCTAACATTATAATAACCAGTTAGATCTCTGAGTTCAAGGCTAGCATGCTCTATTGGTCTACAGAGCAAGTTCCACAATAGCAACAGTTACACAGAGAAACTGTCTTGAAAAACCAAAAAATAAGAAATAAAAAGGAAAGAAAAAAGAAAAAACTCAGTTACAAACACTAATATGGAAAATATGTTAAAATAACATTCTACATTAAAGATAAAAACCAAAAAGGACCAACACTATTATAAGCATTTATACTGATAAACATTTTCCAAAGGATCAAAAAAGACCACTGGAAATTTTGTTTTAAACTTAGGGTGAAAGTATGATACAGTCTATCAAGTTGTCTAGCATCATTCCTGTTTATACACAAGCTCAAATTTAAGACATTAGAAGGGCTGGTGAGATGGCTCAGTGGGTAAGAGCACTGACTGCTCTTCCAAAGGTCCTGAATTCAAATCCCAGCAACCACATGGTGGCTCACAACCACCCGAAATGAGATCTGATGCCCTCTTCTGCTGCATCTGAAGACAGCTACAGTGTACTTATGTGTAATAATAAATAAATCTTTGGGAACAACAGGAGCGAAGTAGGGATGACCAGAACAAGCAGAGGTCTTAAAGTCAATTTCCAAGAATCAGATGAAGGCTCACAACTATCTGTACAGCTACTCATTTGTGTGAGCTCATATGCATAAAATAAATAAATAAATCTTTTAAAAAAAGAGACATTAGGAAAAAAAAACACTTTCTTACATCTCTCCCAACAAGATCGTTTCTGTTTTCTATCACTCCCCATGGAGCTATTCCAATAGTACAAATTTTTCGAGATGATCTGGAAGCATGTTCTTTGAGGGCATCACCAACATGTTTTGCCACACCTGTTCATACAAAATTTATTTACCATTAGAAAAACCCTGTAGTTTCTAACATTACAATTTATGACATTTGTTTAAGAAAAAGATTCTAAGGCTGTAAGATCCAAAGCCAAGCTTATAAAAACTGTAAGATAACCAAACATTAATAAAACCACACAGTATCAAATCCATAGCAACTGTCCAAAACCCATGTAAACTGAATCTTATCACATTGGTAAGTCTAGTCCTAATAAACTGTTGTATAATTTGCTTCTTGTAACATATTAGACCTCCTCTTTCATATAAGACAAAGAAAATAACATCATCACTGATTTACTGATTTGTTCCTACTGCCTTGCTTGCTTAAAGAGCCCATTTTCAAAACACATTCAGGTAATGTTTGCTTTTATCAACTAACACCTTAAAACCTTCCCCCTCTTATTAAAGAGTAAAAGACACAATGTTTGTTAATGTCCTATAAAACCTCAAAAAGTTCTGTCTGTTACCTGTAATGCACCATGCTTCTATACTACACCAACTTCCAATACTTTCTGACCAGCACTCCTTGTTTACTTACCTTTATGTAACATAGGGAACTTATTCTTGTAAGAAATCATTCTTTTCTACATGCTCTGTCCCAAATTTTTCTTTATTTCCATCTTTCTTAAAATATCATCATATCAGTAAAAATCTGCTTATTCTTAAATCGTCAAAGAGACAGGTAAAGCTCAAATCTGGGTATGTGATGTTTCCAGACACATTTGATCACAAAGGCTCTGATCTGATGAACGGATTCATAGTACAATGGCTTTATTTGGAGGTTGTCAAAGATAGGAGGTAGGACCAAGCTGAAGGAAGTAGATCCTTAAGGACATGTCCTTGTCCCTTCTTATATTTCTTCCTCTCTGCTTTCTGGTTACTATGACAATTGACAGTCCTAAAACCATGAGTCAAAATAAACAGTACCCCTCTTTAAAGGTAATTCTTCTTGGGTATTGGTAACATCAATGAGACTGATACCATAGCAGCCTCTCTATCATCCTGTGCAATCTTTCTTTAACCCATTTTTCTGCATATCTCTGATCATCTTATATACTATACACATGCCCTACTATAATACTGAAAGTCTCTGTTTTTGCTGAACAATACATATCCTGCAGCTCAAAGAATATCTTACAGTGAGTCTAAAGAAATAATTATCAATAATGTATTAGAGGATCAAAGTGGTTTAAGTAAATAATCATGTTTAACTTTATTTAAATTGCCCATCCCTTGTAAATTTAAAGTTTAAACATTATACAAAAGACCTTAAAGGAAGGGGGGGCTAATAAATGAAAAAAAAATTTTTTTAAAAATTAATTTTTTATTTATTTAATTTTGTGTGTTTATTTGTTTGTTTTTTAGACACGGGGTATCACTATATAGCCCTGGCTGTCCTGGAATTTACTCTGTAGACCAGGCTGGTCTCAAACTCAGAAATTTGCCTGCCTCTGCCTCCCAAGTGCTGGGATTACAGGCGTGCGCCACCACTGCCCAGCTGAATATTTAATTTTCGAAGGCCACTTTTCTTTTTTACAATTTTTTTTTTTATGTGTATACATGTCTGCATGCATGTGAACCACATATGGCCCTAGTGCCCGAGAAAGTCAGAAAAAGATATCAGGTTCCCTGGAACTAGAGTTACAGATAGTTGTGAGATGCCATGTCAATGCTGGAAACAAAACTCATGCCCTCTACAAGAGCAGCCAGTGCTCTTATCTGCTGAGCCATCTCTCTAACCCCCAAAGGATATGCCTTTACTACTATCAAAGGAGCAGACTACCATTCTTCTATCAGTTTATCAGTAGTCAGAAATGACAATACCAAATGTTTTTGCAATAGACAAGCATTAACATTTGGGCTGTATATAGTATGTACTTACTAGTCTTTATTACGAGTATAGACAAATGAATGTGAGTATGTTCAAATTAATCTTTATTTATAAGAACAAAAATTACCTAATGGATCTGGCACACAGGTCAACTTTGTGAACTTAAAGTGTATATTTAAAGGTCTAAATGACAACCAAAAAGATTAAGGGTTTTTTTTTTTTTTTTTTTTGGCTTTTTTGTTTTTTGTTTGTTTGTTTGTTTGTTTGTTTGTTTTGGTTTTTCGAGACAGGGTTTCTCTGTGTAGCCCTGGCTGTCCTGGAACTCACTCTATAGACCAGGCTGGCCTCGAACTCAGAAATCCACCTGCCTCTGGCTCCCAAATTCTGGGATTAAAGGCGTGTACCATCACCGCTCTGCTAAGATTAAGTTATTTTTTTTTTATCAATGAAATTACCAAAGATTATAGATGACAGAAGAATCAAATATTTAAACCAATTTATTATTTCAAATGCCAAACTGATATGAAAGATTGGTGAACATTAAATAAAACTGGTAAGTATTCATATTACCTGTATTTACTCCTCCAGTTAAAATCCAAGCTCCGGTTGTAACTGCAGCTTTAATAAGACCCTTTCCAAGCAACTGCTTGATTCTTGGATGAAGCTCAAATTTCTGCATGCCTCCATGTACAGAAATAACAAGTTTGGGTAACTCCATTTGCCATTCTTTAAGCAGAAGTTGCAGAATGATTTCAGGTTTGGTATCATATGATAGTCTTACATACTAAAACAAACAAAGGGCCAAAATAACTATGTTCGCAGATTTAATAATGCAACATTATCTGATAATCAAAAAAATTACTTAAATTAGATCATGTAAAAAGTTTTCATAGGCCATTTTCAAAATACTGACACTCCTAGAAATATAAAATAGCAAATAGCTTTAAAATCTGGAAAAATTCTTGTGATATTTATAATATTAGCATTGTAACTCACCAAAATCAGGATATAGATCTCAATTTGTCTATTTATATTCAATTATCGATTAACCCATCCAAAACATTTATTGCCCTGTTTAATTATGAATACACCAAGAGTAGGAGGTGTTAGGACAAATAGCATGTGTTTTTTGGAATCAATCAGGTACAAAAGCAGTAAGAACTTATGAATATCAAAAACTTGGAGAAAGCATGATGTCTTAAGACAAGGAGGAAGATGCAAAGATTATAAAACAATTAACAATTACACTACAAAATTTTAAAATAAACAGAATTTTAAAGTAAACAGAATTTAAATGATTGCCAACAAATGCACATAAGTCACAAGAGGAATAATGGAGTTGCAGATGTTTTAAAAGTTCTTACAATGTTGAGTGATAAAAGTGAGGAATAGATCATTTTTAACAGAGAGCAGTAAGTTAAAACTGTATTTTATTACAAGATCTCACTAAAGAAGAATAATGTATGAATAAAAGGAAGCCAATCAAAATAATATAAGACAAGTGAATAAAAAAAAGGAAGACAAGTAGATAGCTAATACTACAATGGTTAAACTTAAACTCAAATGCAAAAATTTGATTTTAAAAGGCCATCTGTATATGCTACTAAAAAGATACTTTTGGGGATTTCACTTTCTTTAGCACACAAGGTTTTCCCATACTGCCTAGCCTGATCCCCAAAGTGGGTTCAAATAATCCTTGTACTGTTGCTTCTCCAGTAGCTGGAATGTTAGGCATATACCACAATGCTAAAAAATGAGGCCTTTTACCTTAAGAAAATGTTAAAAAAGAAAGGAAAGGAGATTTAACTTTCCTTTCAGAAAACAGATTCTAACAATAAACATAAAATTAAGATTTTTTATAAAGATGATCTGATCCACAAAAATACAATAATTTTGTATCTATGTCAACCCATGTTAAGAACTTTATTATAAGTACTGTACCTTACTCTGTTTTGGTACTACACATATTATAAAGTAAATGAAATAAAAATAAATCAAGTAAGTGCCATACCTTAGCTCTGTAGGAATGAGAACCCCCTTGAAAATTGATGACTCCATAAGCATCTGTTGGGCTCTGCTCCGTGTGCTTTTCCACAGACCATTCTTCTATTGCCTGGTTAAAGTGTTCACCCAATTTCACATCTGAGTATTTCATGGCAAGACTTGCAGTAAAGCATGCATGTTGCTTGACCAAACGACCACAGAAACATCTAAAGGTAAAAAGCAAGAGTTTATAAAGAGACCTTTCAAAAAGTTAAGCGTAAAAAGAAAGTAGGTAGGAGGGTAACAGAACACCCATGATGTGAAAGTAACAAGGGAAGACTGGCAACAAAAGGACTTCAAGCCGGGATGAGAAACAGGGATATGAGAGGAGAAGAACGGGAAGGGGGAAGAGGGGGACAACTCAAACCATGTGTGAATGTCAATGCTGCGAGGAAACTTGCTAATTTGTAAGCTAATTAGAAAGTAAATTTTAAAATTAAGTTACTGAAAAATTGAATTAAAATTAAACAGCCTGACATTTTGATTTTTCTTTTCTTTCTTTCTTTCTTTCTTTTTTTTTTTTTTTTTTTTTTTTTTTTTTTTTTTTTTTTTTTTTTTTTTTGAGACAGTGTTTCTCTGTGTAGCCCTGGCTGTCCTGGAAATCACTCTTTAGATCAGGCTGGTCTAAAACTCAGAAATCCGCCTGCCTCTGCCTCCCAAGTGCTGGGATTAAAGGGGTACACCACCACTGCCTGGCTGACATTTTGATTTTAGGGTATCTAAAAGTAAATATTTTTGCCACAGTATAGGAATAGAGTAAGTACATTGGTGTATAATAATGAAAACTGTAATTCACGCCATCAATAAAATATGGTACAGATACATAACAGAAGTAATGTTGAGCTATAGAACGAGGTATTTAAGTAGACACAATAATGGATGAAACTCATGTTGCCTGTGACCTACGCCAAACACCATAATGACTACAGGATTACAGAATTCAAGAAAATACAAACTAATCTACTGAGTCAGTCATCAAAGGGTGATAAATCATTCTCTGAGGCTAGGAGCACAAAGAGTGATGGTGTGTTACCTAAAAGTACCTGCTGGACCATTATTGCAAGAAACAAAAAACCAGAACTGTACACTTCAACTGATCTGACAGAATATGAAAACCACAGTAGAATTTAAAACTGATAAAGCAGTTAACAGGAAGGTGATCCCAGGAAGAGAGTTCTAAATGCCTGCAGAGAGACATCTGTGTAGAACAATCCTGAAACTCTAGGGCACAGAACAAGTTGCATACCTAGAATGAGCAAACAGCCTTCTGATACATAAGTCCTAATACAGGCTTGTCAGAAGAATTTTGTCTAATGAACCTATATCAGACTTAGCATAAGTCCTAAAATAAAAAGCAAAATTTCAAAGGACCAATCTGAACCAAATTCACATAACTGCTTGCTAAAGTAAGTCCAAAATTCTACAATGTAATACAACAAAATGTAAAACCTCCAATTCTTAAAATTCACTATGTACAGTGCTCATCAAAATTTTTCAGCATGAAGCCACACATGCTGGCCCACAAGTACTTGGGAGAACAACGAAAGATGATCATGTTTTGAGGCTTGAAAGGTATATGCAATAAAACATATCATAAAATAAACAGCAACAAAATTGAAAAAACAGTTTATAAGAAGCATGTAATGAAGTAAAAAATATTATTAAAGGAAATAAATGTCATTAAATAAAATCCAAAATGACAGATGATATAAAACAAGTATTAGAAATAAAGTCCAGGGGCTGGAGAGATGGCTCAGCAGTTAAGAGCACTGACTGCTTTTCCACAGGTCCTGAGTAACAATTCCCAGCAACCACATGGTGGCTCACAACCATCTGTAATGGGATCCGATGCCCCCTTCTGGTATGTGAAGAGAGCAGTACTGTACTCATATATATAAAAAAAGAAATAAATCTAGAAATAAGGTTCAAGTATTAAAAATATGCCCCAGACAGTTGAGGAAATGTGAACACAAGGAGAACAGAAAGACATCTCAAAAGTTAGAACAACAAATAGTTCAACAGATATAATCCAAGCCTTAAAAAGAAATGGGAATAAAAATTTAGAACACATTGAAGAAAAAGAATTCCAAATTTGAAAATTCTTGAATCCAAGTATCTCAGCAGTTCAACAAATAAACAAACCAGGCATAAACAAAACCATATTACAGCCAGGAGTGGTGGTACATATCTTTAAGACCATCACCTAAGAGTCAGAGGCAGGCAGATCTCTGTGTGTTCCAGGACAGCCAGAGGTACACAAAGAGAACTTGTCTCAAAACAAAAATTAGGACACCACTGAAAGCGAATGGTAAGGGAAAGAAGTCTTAAAACAAACTAGAATAACACCTAACCAAAAAGGAGGAGGAAGAGGAGGAGGAAGAGGAAGAAGAAGAGAGAAGGAGGAGGAAGAAGAAGAAGAAGAGAGGAGGAGGAGGAAGAGGAAGAAGAGGAGGAGGAGGAGAAGGAAGAAGAAGAAGAAGAGGAAGAGGAAGATGAGGAGGGAGAAGAAATTGATAGATCTGGCAAGGTGACGTGTAGTGGCAGTTAACTGTAACCCCAACACTTGGGAAGTGGAGGCAAGAGAGCAGGAACTCAAGTTCAGCCTCGGTCCAGGTGTATGAAGCCAGCATGGACTACATGAGATCCTGCCTCCAACAGAGACAACAAACACGAAAAAGAATGATGGCTGCAAAGCGAGAGGAGAGAAGAAAGTCTAGCATGTTGATTTTATGTGTATGAGTGTTTATCTGAATTATGCATGTGCGCCACATGCAAGTAGTGTGAAGGATGCTAGAAGCAGACATTGAATCCCCTGGAACTAGAGCTAAAGACAGTAAGTAGTAAGTTGCCATTCGGCTGCTGGGAATCAAAGTTGGGTCCTCTCGAAGAACAGCCAGTGTTCTTAACCAAGGATTCATCTCTCCAGTTTGCAACTAACCTCTTTTAATAGAAAATTGGGACTGGGCCGTGGTGGTGCACGCCTTTAATCCCAGTACTTGGGAGGCAGAGGCAGGCGGATTTCGGAGTTCAAGGCCAGCCTGGTGTACAGAGTGAGTTCCAGGACAGCCAGGGCTACATAGAGAAACCCTGTCACGAAAAACCAAAAAAAAAACCAAAAACCAAAAAAATCAGAAGATATATTATATATTAAGAATAAATGACCTAGTCTTTACTAATTTTGTTTTTTTTTGAGAAAGGGGGAAACAAGGAATTCCTGTGTAACCCTAGCTGGGTGGGAGTTCACTACATGTGAACAGGCTAGCCATGAGTTCATAGATATCTGCCTGCCTGTCTCCTGAATGTAGGTAGCTTAGCTTACCAAACACATTCTATTTCTTACAGTATAGTTTCCTGACTGAACTACAGAGTCTTTAACTGTCAGATCTTCCCACAGCCTGTTTTGCTTGTCAGAATCCCCTGTCCCTTCCCTCTCTGTTCAACTAACTCTCATTCAAAGAACCCTATTCTGGTAGCTTTAGGTTTGAAACAGAACTGTAAAATATTTGAGAAAATGTCCTTCAAATATAATAACATCAATTTTATCACACTGTGCTATACCTGGTGTTTCTAATATCAGTTAAGTTTATTTTTCAAGATTTCTGCAATGTATAATAAACTCACCTGACAAGTTGCTGACAAATCTGACATCCTGGAAGACATCTATAAAATGTAGAAAGGTAAATTATTAGTTAAAAAAAAACATTTATTTTAAAGTAAATAATATTAAGCTCATTAAAAAGTATAAAACATGAGAAAATATGTACATATATTTTTAATAAATATCATAGATCACATACACCTTGGTTTATACATTCAATTAACCTTTTAAATTTGCATAGAATTATGTTTTAAGTATTATTAATTTTGAAACAAAACCAAAGAAACAAAAGAGTAAAATGACAAATTAAATATGTAAAATCACGCTTACATGTAGGAACTAGTAAGACATAAACATAAATTTTAAAAAGAAAGTTTCCCTAACAGAGCTCCCTCAAATCAATATGTTAAAATCCAACATAAAAATGGAAAAAATTAGAATTCACAACAAAAACACATATATGAAAGACTTAATCAGGAATTTTTTAAAAAATATTTAAATAGTTTCATGAAAACATAGGGAAGTCTTATCTGCTGGAGAAATATATATTAATATTTTTATGGACAACAATTTGATAATACTTGTCAAAATTAAAAAGTATCAATTCCTTACACTCTAACCCAAATTCTAAAAGCGTGGGCCAGGTCTGTGGCTATAGATCAATGATAGAGCACTTGTCTAACAGGCATAAAACTCTGGGTTCAACTCCTTAGCACTGATGACCAAATAGCATTTTAAAAGTATGTGCTAAAGTCTGTCTAAAGTATCTGAAGTTTATGTAAAAAAATGAAAATTATAAGGCAATATACTATAGCATTTCTAACAGAGAAAAGCAGAATATAACTAAAATGTTCATCGATAAAATACTACTGTATTAACATAAATAATATGTTAACATTATTAACATATGTATAAAACATTATTATTATGACTATGAGTTATATTAACATGTAACTCATAGCATGCAACAAATGAATATAAAGTACTAAGCTGGAGATACAGCTCAGCGGTAGAGAATGCCTAAGAGTTCTATCCCTAATACCACTAAAAAGTAAGTGTGTGTGTGTGTGTGTGTGTGTGTGTGTGTGTGGTGTGATAATGCATGTGGGAGACAAAAGGATTCCTGTAAGTTCTAGGTCAGCCTGGTCTACATAGCCAGGTGTCAGGCCAGTGAGAGCTATACAGTAAGACCCTGCCTTGAATAGAAAACAGACAGAAAGAATGAAACAATGGTCTCCAGGATAAGTGATAAACATAATAGATTAAACAATGTGAACTTTAAAGTTGGGGGGAAGGAGATACACACACACACACCTGCTTGGACATGTAAAGACTATTTCTAGAAGGTATGGGGGATATGTATATGCATACAATTATGCAAGATTGAAAGACATAGGCTTCCTTGATCACTTCTCCAACTTTTTAAGATTTATTTTATATATAAAGGTGTTTTGCCTGAATGTATGTCTGTAGACCACATGTATATAATGCCCTTGGTAGCCAGAAAAGGAAACTAGATCACTTGGTACTGGAGTTGTAAATCAGTTGTGAGCTGACATGTAAAAGCTGGGATTTAAACTTGGATCCTCCAGAAGGGCAGTCAGTGCTAACCAGTGAGCCATCTCTCAAGCCTTCCACATTGGTTTTTGTTTGGTTGGTTGGTTGGTTGGTTTGGTTTTTGTTGTTTTTGATACAGGGTCTCTTCTCACTGAACCTGGGGGTTGCTGTTTTAGCTATACTAGTGGGTCAGTATGGTCCCTGGATGTACCTATTTCTGCCTACCACAATGCTAAGCATACAGGTACATGACAGCACACTTAGCTTTTAGATGAATGCTAGAAGCTGAACTAATGATGACTGTACTTTATCCAGGTCTCTCTGGAAGTTACGTCAAGGAACGGACAGTACCAAAATATTTCGTGAAGTTATAGCCAAAGAGTGGTGATAGAAAAGAAGACTTTCACTTAAAATATTTATAATAGGTTGTTGTTTCTTTAATGTCTGGTGAGTGCTTATATTATTTCTACTGCAGAGTAAAATTAACAAAAGTACAAGAAACAAACTCCCCATCACTAATGCAATCTATTGTTTTTGTTTTGGGACAAAGGGTCTCATTATGCATTATTTAGATAGACTGGAAATTGATTATATAGACCATGTTGGCCTCAAACTTGGAAACCCACATCTCTGTCTCCCACATGCTAACATTAAATAAAGGCTTGCATCACTACAACCCATCACATCTACTGGGTTTGGTTGTTGATGATGGTGGTGTTTTAGGGGAAGGGTCTTGGTGGGTTTTCTGTTTGTTTTGTTTTTACAGTTTCTCTGTATGGCCTTGGCTGTGCTAGAACTCATTCTGTAGACCAGTCTAGCCTGGTGCTCCCACCTCTGCCTCTGGAGTACTGGGTTAAAGCCAATACCACCAACCCTGGTTCTAAATCTATTGTTTTGTTTTGTTTTTTTAAAGATTTATTTATTACTATATGTAAGTACACTGTACCTGTCTTCAGACACACCAGAAGAGGGTGTCTTTATGGATGGTTGTTAGCCACCATGTGGTTGCTGGAATTTGAACTCAGGACCTTTGGAATAACAGTCAGTGCTCTTAACCACTGAGCCATCTCTCCAGCCCAGAATCTATTGTTTTTAATAAAGCAAAAATCACACATTTCTTGGAGAAAAAGGTATCTTAGAACTAAGACCCTAAATATTAACGGCAGTGTTAGGAACACTATATTGTGTTACCTGTGATATAACAATAAAACTTATCTTTAGTAAACTATATTAGAAAAAAAAAGTCACAGAATTTAATTATTTCAGGGACATTATCAAGGCTATCTAATGACTGAAAGAATTAAAAACCTTTGCAGGATCTGGGAAGATGCCTCAGTCAGTATACTTCTTGTCATACACTCATGAACACCTGAGTCTAGCTAGCATCAACATTTACAAATGAGAAAGGGGGGGTGCTAAACACAATAGTGTGTGCCTGCAACCTTGGAGGACAGACTGGGAGAACTCCTTTCATGGTTTGGATAGACATAGCCCAAGGAGTGGCATTATTTGGAGGTGTGCCCTTGTTGAAATAGGTGTGTCACTGTGGGCATGGGCTTTAAGACCCTCATCCTAGAAGCTGAGAGCCAGTATTCTGCTAGCAGCCTTCAGATGACGATGTGCAACTCTCAGCTCCTACTGCACCATGCCTGCCTGGATGTTGCCATGTTCCTACCTTGATGATAATAATGATGATGATGAACCCCTGAACCTACAAGCCAGCCCAAATTAAACGTTGTCCTTATTGTTTTTTTTGTTTGTTTGTTTTTGTTTGTTTTTCGAGGCAGGGTTTCTCTGTATAGCCCTGGCTGTCCTGGAACTCACTCTGTAGACCAGGCTGGCCTTGAACTCAGAAATCTGCCTGTCTCTGCCTCCCAAGTGCTGGGATTAAAGGCATGCGCCACCACTGCCCGGCAAACATTGTCCTTAAAGAGTTGCCTTGGCCACAGTTTCTGTTCACAGCAGTAAAACCCTAAGACAGCTCCCTAATGCTTTGTAGATCAGCCAGCCTGGCCACTTAGTGAATTGTTTCAAAAGATGGATGGCTGCTATATATAAGCTTAGACAATTAAGATTCAGAGAAAGTTTGAGAAAAGAAATTCTAGAGCACTGGTACCTTGCTAAGTTTCTTTTCCCATTCTCAAAAGAAAAATTAATAGTAACCTCAAATTTTATGTTCATTTGTTTGCTAAATATAGATAATATTTACATTTATAGCAAAATTTCTAGAAGAAATCAATGTATGCTTACCTGTGAGGGTCTTTGGAGCTTGGTATAATATATACACACTCCCTCTTGGTCAAAGTGCTCTCTATCCAGGATTTCTGGGACTAAAACAGAGTTCAAAGATGATTTACAAATTTACAGCCTACTAATCTGAGGAAGTAATTTTACAACAGAGACACAAAAATGTGTGTAATATTTATTTAGTTTCTACTAAATAGGTATGATATATTATTCTCAGTGATGGTACACCTAAATCATTAAAATAAGTCCACTTGAATCCAACATGATTTAACAGTCCTGTGCCAAAGGAAACAAGCCAAGTATGAGTCTCAGAATAAGGCGTAAACCTCAAGAATTAATGCCATCCTGAACCATTTAAGAGTCAAAAGTGATGGCCATATTTAATTTAGAGAAAACAAAGCCCAACCTAAGCTATCAGGTATTTCTAGAAAGCTGAAGGGCACATATTGGCTAATGGTACTGTGATACAAAAGGGGCAGCAAGCAAAATCCTAGTCAAAGGAAAGATATCAGGAAAAACTTCAGCATCAATAGAAATGAGCAAGTTATCTACAGCCCACCCAGACAGCAGCCGATCTTATCTGATCTTCTAGGCTAAACAGGCTGAGTTCTTAAGTACCTGGATGGGAGATACAGTAAGTTATTAAATAATTTCAAATATTTAATCTCCCAAATTCATGTATCAATCTTTACAATCACCCATAATCAGATTGTTTAAAAAAAAAAAAAAACAGCAAAAACTCAATGAGGAAAATTTCAATAACTCTAGATCACATAAGTTTAAACATACTTTTCTCTAATAAGGAAAGGTATATAAAAGGTCATAATTAACAAGTTCATTTTGATAATATGTGCCCATTTCTGCATCTCACATAAAAAAAGATGCATTTACTTTCTTCAGACACACAAAGGAAATTCACAAAAAGTGATAGTATATTTATCTATAAGGATGAATCAACAAACATTCAATGAATACTTATAAAATATAAGACTGATCACATTGCAATTAACCAATCAAATTAATCCTCAATACTGGCCTTGAATCCCAGCACTTGGGAGGAATGCAGATAGATCTCTGCCAGTTCAAGGCTTACCTGGTCTACAGATAAAGAGTTCCAGGACAGCCAGGGCTACACAGAGAGAAATACTGTCTTGAAAAACCAAACAAACAGGCAAACAAACACAAGTATCTAAAGTTCTTAGATGTGAATAATGTATCACATATTCTGTTCTAGTTTGCTTTCTTGTTTCTTGTAGTGATAAAATACCACAACCAAAACAACTCAAGAAAGAAAAGGGTTATTTCATCTTACACTTCCAACTAACAGTTCATCACTGAGGAAAGTAAAGGTAGAAACTAAAGCAGAGATCATAGAGAAATGCTGGTTACAGTCTTGTATAGCTACTTTCTTATACAGCCCAGGTTCATCTAAGGACAGAACCACCCACAGTAGTCTCAGCTCTGCTGCATCAAGCACCCATTAAGAACATGCCTCACAGATATGCCCATAGGCCATTCTGAAGAAAAGAATTTAGTTGAGGTTTCCTTTTCAGAGATGTGTAAAGTTGACAACTGAGGCTATAAATATAGTCTAAATTGTGTGAAGAGAAAGTATAGCCTTAGGGAATGGATGTAGGGAAAAATGGGGAAGCTAATGAAAGACTAGCTAAATGTTCAAAATAAAAAATATAATGGGGGCTAAGAGATTGCTTTGCAGTTAAAAGTACTTGGCCTTCTTAAAGAGTACCTGAGTTCAGTTCCCAGCATTCACATCAGGTGGTTTACAACTGACTGTAATTCTCACACCAGAGGAACTGGTGCACTCCTCTGGCCTCTGCCAGCATTGCACAAGTGGCACTGGCTCATACACATAAATTTAAAAAAAAAAAAAAAAAAATCACAGTTTCTGTTAAGCCAAGCACACTTGTAATCCCAGTACTTGGCAGACAAGAGGATGGAGCACTGAGATCTAGACAAGCTTGGGCTACCAAGTAAGACCCTGTTTCAGAACACACATACCCATTCTCACTTCAAGAAAGAAAAAATAAAATTAATAAAACAAAATCAACGAAATAAAAAACAAAATAATGAAAATTAACACTGGGGTAGTTAGCTCAGAAGGTAAAGGTGTTAACTTGAATCTGATTCCTTAAGGCCACATATGGGAAGAGAGAACTGACTCCTAAATGCTATCTTCTGACCTTCACATGTGTGCAAACAACAGGAAGGAGAACAAGGATTTGAGGATAAGTTAGAATTCTCTAATACTAAGTAATTAAATATTGTAGAGACCATAGCTCAATGGCAAAGCAATTCTTAGCATATGTCAGATCTGGGTTCAATTCCTGCCATTGCATAAAAAATTTGGGGGGGGAGGGGGCTGGAGAGATGGCTCAGTGGTTAAGAACACTGACTGCTCTTCCAGAGGTTCTGAGTTCAAATCTCAGCAAACACATGGTGGCTCACAACCATCTGTAATGAGATCTGACACCCTCTTCTGGTGTATCTGAAGACAGCTACAGTGTACTTATAAATAATAATAAATAATCTTTGGGCCAGAGTGAGCACAAGTCCTGAGTTCAATTCCCAGCAATCACATGGTGGCTCACAACCATCTGTAATGGGATCTGATGTCTTTTGCCAGGTGGTGGTGGTGGTGGTGGTGGCTCACGCCTTTAATCCCAGCACTTGGGAGGCAGAGGCAGGTGGATTTCTGAGTTCGAGGCCAGCCTGGTCTACAGAGTGAGTTCCAGGACAGCCAGAGCTACACAGAGAAACCCTGTCTTGAAAAAAAAGCAAAAAACAAACAAAAAAAAAAAAAAAAAAAAAAAAAAAAAAACAACAAAAAACAAACAAACAAAAAAAACCAAAACAACTGGGTGGGAGGTTTCAAGACAGGGATTCTCTGTATATCTCTAGCCATCCTGGAACTCACTATGTAGACCAGGCTGGCCTCAAACTCAGAGATTTGCCTCCCAAGTACTGGGATTAAAAATGTGTGCCACCACTCACTGAAAAAAAAAAATTGAACTTACATCCTACACACACATAGATGGCACAGAACTCGTTTCTAAAGGAAACCTATAGGAGAAAATATTAGGAGTTTAGTTCAATCACTCTAATGACAAATTTTAACTAATCTCATTTCTGTTTCTGAAATTCAATCATCCTGATCTCATTCAAAAATCTCCATTTACAGGGCTGGAGAGATTGCTAAGCAGTTAAGAGCACTGACTGTTCTTCTGAAGGTCCTGAGTTCAAATTTCAGCAAACACATGGTGGCTCACAAGCATCTATAATGAGATCTGACACCCTCTTCTGGTGTGTCTGAAGACAGCTATAGTGTACTTATGTATAATAATAAATAATCTTTGGGCCAGAGCGAGCAGAGGTCCTGAGTTCAATTTCCAAGCAACCACATGATGGCTCACAACCATCTGTACAGCTACAGGGTACTCATATGCATAAAACAAATAAATAAATCTTTTTTAAAAATCTCCATTTACTAGGTAGAAAGTTCTTTTGAATGTGCTTACTTAGACAAAAATTACACCATGACCTTCAGCCAACAAAGTCACAAGTGAGGCCCTATGGAAACTTTATAAACATTTTGGGGGGGGGGAGTTCTAGACAGGGTTTCTCTGTGTAGCCCTGGCTGTCCTGGAACTCAGTCTGTAGACCAGGCTGGCCTTGAACTCAGAAATCAGCCTGCCTCTGCCTCCCAAGTGCTGGGATCAAAGGCGTGCGCCACCGCCGCCCGGCAAACATTTTTATAAGCATCTTTTATAAACATTTCTTACATGACAAAGTCCATTTGCACAGTGCTCCCAGAACCTTCTTTGTAAAATCTGGTTATTTTCTGAAAACTATGTTTCTATGGCTCAGGGAAAAACTTGTGGCTTCACTACCCTGGGAGTCTTTCTAATACTTGAAACTTCACTAGTTTTTTTTGGGGGGGGGGCATTTTGTTTTTTTCTTCTTAGGTATACCTGCATTTCCTTCTCAACTACACTCCATCATTCTCAGTCTCTCATCCCACTACTGAGAGAAAAAAAAATGGAAGAAACCAGAACAAAACCATGGCAAGCTCCTTTTAAGAGCTAGCAAGGCAGTTTAGTAAAAGTATTTGCAGCACAAACCTAGTAATTTGAGTTCAATCCCTGGAGAAAGGCAGAGGAACACTGAGTTTGTGACTAGCTTGGGCTACACACTTAGACCCTTCTCAACAAAAACAAGCAAAAGAACCCAAAACAAAAAAATTACCCTCCTACACTATCAATATTCACTTTTCCTTCATAGTTGTGACAACTATGCTATTACCATTCAAATACAGCCACTGGCCCTAAGTTCATACATTCTAAATCAGGGACATTCTTCACCAATTTTCTAGTTTTTTCCTTAACTGACACATTGCCATCAGGATTCAGAATATTGTCAGAATATTGTCTCCAAGTCTTTAAAGACAAAGAACACAAACCTTTTCTTGACTCCACTTTTCCCTCAAGCTACCCAGTTCATGTTTCTGCCTTGACCTGAATATCACAAAGAGCACTAGAGGGGAAAAGGTTGGTTTTTAACTCTAAACTTTTTTTTAACATTTCCAATACTTTCTAAAACCTACTTTAAGAAAAAAAAAGTCAGATCTTCAAGTCAACCCTCCTTAAGTAAGCTCCACTGTTACTGAAGCAGGATATTCATTCCCCTAAGTAAACCTGGGTGGCCTGGGAGATCAGGCTGGCCTCAAATTCTAGAGTGCTGAAATGGAAGGTGTGAAGTAAGTTTGACAGACTACCAACTGATATTCTTCGGATCCCCAGGTTAATTCTCACACTTTGTTCTCACTTATAAAATAGAAGCACTCAATAAATTAGATAATTACTGACTGCCTGGTCCACTCTTCAATTCCTTGCAAATTCATTCTCTCTCCCATTTCCGGGGTGGGTGGGGGGTTGCTACTGATTGAACTTAAGAACATGCCCATAACTAGTTAACATATTCTACCACTAACACCCTCCATAGCCCTCCCCAACTGTTTTTCTTTTATTTTCTCCTTTTCTTTTTCTTTTTTTTTTTTTAAAGATAAGTCTCACTAAACAGACTTGGACAGCCTGGGACTCGGGATGGAACAGGCGGGTCTCAAACTCACGGAGATCTGCCTGCCTCTGCTCCCTTGGGATTAAAGGGGTATACCCCCTATGCCTAATCCTCCTTCCCAATCTTTTAAAGGCTGGTATACTTCATTTTTTAAAAAACCAAATATTAGATTTCTTTTTTTCCAACAATATTTTCCTGTTATGTTGATAGCTAGCTCACTATACATTGGATAACTCACAAATTTCTATTTCTACATTCCATCCCAACATAAAAAAAAAAAAAAAAAAACTGCAGGCCAGGTGTGATGGCATATATCTTTAATCCCAACACTTGGGAGTGAGTTTAAGGCCAGCCTAGTCTACTGAAAGATCTGTCTCAAAAAACAAACAAACTTTATTTCAATCCCAAACTCATGTCACATGTCGACTGTCTGGTATTCAGCTCTTCCGATACCTAAAAGGCACCTCAAACTTAAAACTGAACTCATTCTTTGTGCCGTTTTGCCTAACTTTGTAAAAGGTAAATTAATTTTCTTAACATTGGAGTAATTGAAATATCACAGCTCCCTAACTGCAGCAATTACAATCATGTGCCAGCAAGCAAAACTATAAAAAAGAAAACTACACCTAAAATGCTTCTATCAGATTTCCTCTAGGCAAGACTGCATACATTTCTTAATTAATGTTTCATATAGGACGGCCCAATACACTGGGGCCGCTGCAATCCAAATGCAGATCATGGTTTGTTTAAGAAAGCAAGATCAAGCCATAAGGACCAAGTCAGTAAACAAATTTTCCTCCATGACTTCTGCTTCCTGCAAATTCCTGCTCTAACTTCCTGTAGTGAATGGTAAAGTATGACCTGAAAGTTATACACTGAAAGTTATACTCTTCAATTTGCTTTTGGTCATGGTGGTTTTTTTTTTTTAAACAATAATAGAAACCCTAACTAAGACAGAAGTTGGTACCTAGATTTGTAGGATGTTGCTATGACAGAACTGATCGTATTTTTGAAGGTGACTGTGGAAGGATATTAGAACTATGGGCTGGAAAACCCATTAAGTGTTCAGAGCTTCATGAGCTGCTGTGGGAACTCAAAATATAATGCTGAAAACAAAGCAGATAATAGAGGCCTGGCTTGTGTAGTTTCAAGGGGAAGTTTAAGAGTCCATTAAGAGACTATATGGGGGCGATTCCATATTCTTAATTAAGAATCTGTGATTCTGGTCAGTTGGTACATAAGAAGCAGCTTTCACTAACAGGTGACCAGAGACATTAAAGTGAAATCTTTGCTTTGCTAGGACAACCCTATTGGTCAGCTGGAGTAGAAGAACAGTGAGCAGCAATAAGAAAACAACAGCTCTTTTTTTGTGGTATCTCCTAAGTGGTCAGTCACATCAAGATGGATACATCCTTCCCAGCCATCAGCTGTCAGAAACTCACTGAAGTAGGAGTAGGCAAAGAATGTAGACTTTGTACTTTCTATGAGAAGCACATGGCCAAAGAAGTAGCTGCTGCTGCTTCTGAATAAAAAGTAGAAGGATTATGTAGTCAGAATCTTAAGTGGGAACAACAAACAAGGTTTTCCCATGAAGCAAGGTGTCTTGACCCACAGGAGAGTGCACCTGCTGTTGAGTACAGATTATTATAGACCAAGGGAAACTGGGCAAAGAAAGCATAAGTCTATTGTAGGACAAATTGTAGATGCCAATCTGAGCAGGCTGAATTTGGGTATTGTTATGAGAAAGAAGGTGGGGAGAGAGGGTGAGGGTGGGGGACAGAGGAAGAGAAAGATGAGAAAGAGGAGCATGTGCATGGGGGGTGAGAGAGAGAGAGAGAGAGAGAGAGAGAGAGAGAGAGAGAGAGAGAGAGAGAGAGAGAGAGAGAGAGAGAGAGAGAGAGAGAGAGAGAGAGACAGAGACAGAGAAAGAGACAGAGAGAGACAGAGAATGAGAGAGATTACTCCTGGACTAACAGATACTACTGTGCTTCAATCACTGGAGCCCAAAACAGCTCAGAGTGTGAAAGCTTTTCTCTATCTTTTAATAAGATGATGTCCATCAATTTGCTGTTAGATAGTCCTTAAACAAAGAATATAAGGAACTCAAGGCCAAAGCACATATAATTGTGCATTTTATTACTCCACATGTCCTCCAACACTGAGTAGTCCACCAATACAAATGTCAATGTATTACTCTGAAGAAACAAGAAGAAAAACAAAGAGATTTCAGAACATGCCAAGCTTTAGCCAAGAGAATAAAGGAAGCCAAAGAAATATACCAGAAACAGATTGCCAAGAGACATAGATGTGGGCTGTCTGTGAGTTTCTATTTCCAAATCTGAGCCCAGTAAGAAATAAGTCTTTAAAAATAACAATCCAGGTGTGGTGGCACACCTCTTTACCCCTTTAATTCTAGCACTTGTGTGGCAGAGGGAGGTGGATCTCTGAATTCAAGGCCAGCCTGGTCTACAGCATGTGTTCCAGGAGTGCCAGGGCTATGCAGAGAAACCCTATCTTGAAAAATAAAACAATTATCTCCCCCCAAAAAAGTAATACATGACCAGACCTTGAAAAAAGTGAAAAGGAGGAAGAAAATATCATCACTGAGGCAAAATCTGGGAAGTGCTCCCTGAGGGTCAGTACACAAGAAGCTGTGCTCCAGAGGGGACCAAGGCTGTACCTCAAGTTGGCAGCCAAACTTGGTCATGTGATTCTGAAGGCATGAAATGGTCAAGAAGGGAGCAGCTAAGACTTGGAGTTATGAGAAGCCAGTATAAAGGTGTAGCCTCAGTTGCAGGGGTTCAGGAATGAAGAGACCATGGAGGAAAGTGGAAGCTTGGTACCATGTGACAGGGTCGGAGTCCCTGCAGAGAGCCCAGAGGAGGCTCCTGCTAAAAGTGCAGGTTAGTTCTGGGAAAGACTCCAGAATTTTGGAGATGCCAGTTATCACGAAACAACCATCAAAGTCAACAACAGAAGTAAAACGAAGCTGGGCTGAGCCTATGAAACATGCTATGTGAAGAGACAGAGGAGTTACGCATGCCCTTTGAACCCAGAAGATCGTTAGTCCCACATGTCCAGCACTTGGCTTTACCGCTGGACTTTGGTCGTGCTTTGATTTGAATATAACTATGCCCTGGTTCTTCCCTTTTTGTTGTTTGTTTTTCAAGACAGGGTTTCTCTGTATAGCTCTGGCTGTCCTGGAACTCACTCTGTAGACTAGGCTGGCCTCGAACTCAGAAATCCACCTGCCTCTGCGTCCCAAGTGCTGGGATTAAAGGTGTGCACCACCACCGCCCGGCCAGTTCTTCCCTTTTTAAATAAGAAAGAATTAAACTTGTTTTTATATTTTATAGGAACCCAGTTATCAGTCCTTCATTATTTTAGACTTTGAACCTTTAAAGTGTTTTAATTTTTAAAAACTGTTGGATTTTTAAAAAGATGGAATGTTCAAACAAGAAAATGAGCGTTACAGTTTAATAGCAATGCAGTGGTGTCAAGTTGACAAGAAGTCAGCTGTCTTGATTGTTATGTCAACAATACAAGCCAGAGTCACAACTGGAAAGAGGAACCTCAGAAAATGTCTTCAAATTCCAAGTCTAAGACGTGTTTTCTTTTTTTTTTTTTTTTTTTTTTTTTTTTTTTTTTTTTTGGTTTTTCGAGATAGGGTTTCTCTGTATGTATACCTCTGGCTGTCCTGGAACTCACTCTGTAGAGCAGGCTGGCCTCGAACTTAGAAATCCACCTGCCTCTGCCTCCCAGTGCTGGGATTAAAGGCGCATGCCACCACTGCCCGGCATAGATGTGTTTTCTTGATTAATGATTGACTTTGGAGAGTACAGTTTACTGTGAATACTGTTACCCCTGGGCATCTGGTCCTGAGTTGTATAAAGGAGGCAGAGCAAGTCATGAGGAGCAATCCAGTAGGCAGCACTGCTCCAAAGTCTCTGCTTCAGTTCCTTCCTCCAAGTTCCTGCCTTGAATTACTTCCTTCCATGTTGGACTGTGACCTGAGTTATAGATGAATAAAGCCTTTTCTTCCCAAGTTGTTTTTAGTAATAGTTCTTTTATATAGCAATAAAAACACTAAAATACTTTTTAAAAAAATTATTTATTTTCATTGTATGTACACTGGTGTTTTGCTTGCTTATATTATGTCTGGTGTGAGGGAGTCAGATCCCCTGGAACTTGACAATGAGGTGGCATATGGGTGCTAGCAATTGAACCTGGGTCCTCTGGAAGAGCAGCCAGTGCTCTTAACCACCAAGCCATTTCTCCAGCCTCTAAGACAGTTACTAATGAAACTTCAAATTATAAAAATTATAAACAAAATTACAATTAAAAACAAAAATATAATTTATCAGAAGTATCCTATCTTAGTAAGAGTTTACATTGCTCTGAAGAAACATCATGACCAAAGCAAATTGGGGTTGGCTTACAGTTTCAGAGGTTCAGTCCATTATCGTTATGGCAGGAAGCATGTCAGAATGCAGGAAGACATAGTGCTGGAGAAGCTTAGAGTTCCACTTTGATCCAAAGACAACTAAGAGGAAACTATCTTCTTCAGGCAGCGAGGAGGAGGTTCTCTTCCACACTGGACAGTCCACAATGCACTTAGGAAACCTCAAAGCCTGACTATACAGAGGCACACTTCCTCTAACAAGGCCATACCTATTCCAACAAGTGCCACTTCCCATGGGGCAAACATATTCAAACCACCACATAGCCATGAACTTTTATAAATTATAATGAACCTTGAAGATTATATTGGTTTTGGATGCAAAATACCCGTGGGTAGGGGCTGGAGAGATGGCTCAGAGGTTAAAAGCACTGACTGCTCTTCTGAAGGTCCTGAGTTCAAATCCCAGCAACCACATGGTGGCTCACAACCATCTGTAATGGGATCCGATGCCCTCTTCTGGTGTGTCTGAAGACAGAGACAGTGCACTCCCATACATAAAATAAAAATAAAGAAAAAATACCTGTGGGTAGTTTTTATAATTTGCTGCCCAAACTTCTTGTGCTTTCTTTGCTTCCTATGTGCAGATAAAATTTGATCTCTCTGCTTCCTGACTGTCAGGTAGGCCTCTTGCCCTGCTGTCAGGCCTTCTCCATCATGATGAGCTTTACCCCTCTTTAAGTCCCCCAAAGCCCCTGGCTCCCTACTTCACAACAGAAAAATAACTACTACATTTACCAAGGAATCTTCTTGGACTCAACTAAAGATAAAAACTTCAAAAATCCAGATGGTGCTGGATAGATAGCTCACTGGTCACAAGCACTGGATGCTTCTTCCAAAGAACCCAAGTTCAATACACAGCACTTACATTGTGGCTCACAACAATCTGTAACTCCAATTTTAGTGAGTCTGATTCCCTTTTCTATCCTTAACTATCACTGCTCACACATGGTACACATACATGCAGGCAAAACTCGTATATACATAAAATGAATCAAATAAAATTTTTAAAAAAGGTCTCAAATTATCAACAAGTCAGCATCAACTGTTCTTTGTTGGTGACAGTTCTTAGATCAACCATAGAGCAAATAGATCTTTGAGGTCTTCGGCCCTCAGTGGGAGGCCATTTCTTTACTGATCTGCAACTGACTAATAACTATATGCATTATCTGGAGTTGGTAGTGCTGCCGATAATCAGCACCTAGAAGAAGGAGTCAGGAGGACTCGGGGATTGTGCTACACAGAGAGCTCCAATCTAACTGGGTTGCAAGCTAGACTCAGTTTCAAAACAGTAGAAAAATAGTGTATCATCAAGGTATACAATCTGCTGTTTCTATACACACTGTGAAGTGATTCTGATTAATATATCATCCAAATATACTCTCAGCAGATTTCAAGTACAAAACATTAGTGCTACTCACCACGTCAGTTAGATTTCCAGATTGTATTCTTCTTATGATTAAACTTAAACACTTTAAACATCATCCCTTGCTTCTCTCCCAATGGTAGGGGTGGGGCTCTGAGTCTAGAGGCTCCTGCCTAAGTATTAGGTTCGTATGCCTCACAGCAAAGAATTGGACCAAAACTAACAGACAGTTTCAGAAAGAGAAAGCACTCCTGAGAAAAGAAAATGGGCCGGGCGGGTGGTGGCGCACGCCTTTAATCCCAGCACTTGGGAGGCAGAGGCAGGAGGATTTCTGAGTTTGAGGCCAGCCTGGTCTACAGAGTGAGTTCCAGGACAGCCAGGGCTACACAGAGAAACCCTGTCTTGAAAAACCAAAAAAAGGAAAAGGAAAAAAAAAGAAGAAAATGGGCTAGTAAGCTGAGGGGAAAAGCCCAAAAAGTGCTGAGCCACACACAGCATATGACCCTTCATATAGCACCTACCTTGTTTATCTACTCCACAGACTCTTCTTGAGCATCTTTCTTCCATTTGTTGTACAAACACCAGGTGGGAAAGGGCTTCCAGTCTCTATTCTTCTGACACACTACCACCCTACTCCTGGTAACCACTGTCCTGGATGCCTGTTTTTCACTATTTAAAATCCACATGTTTCAGTTAATAAAAACCTTAACTACAATACATACATTCACATGTGTTATTTGTGAAATATTTAATTACCTTAAAACAAAATTTAGTGTCTTAATCGGGGTTTCTATTCCTGCACTACATCATGACCAAGGAGCAAGTTGGGGAGGAAAGGGTTTATTCAGCTTACATTTCTACACTGCTGCTGATCACCAAAGGATGTCAGGACTGGAATTCAAGCAGGTCAGGAAGCAGAAGCTGATGCAGAGGCCATGGAGGGATGTTACTTACTGACTTGCTTCCCCTGGTTTGCTCAGCTTCCTTTCTTATAGAACCCAAGACTACTAGCCCAGAGATGGCACCACCCACAAGGGTCCCTCCCACCCTTGATCACTAATTGAGAAAATGCCTTATAGCTGGATCTCATGGAGGCATTTCCTCACCTGAAGCTCCTTTCTCTGTGATAACTCCAGCCTGTGTCAAGTTGACACACAAAAACAGCCAGTACATTTAATAACAAAAAAGTCTAACAAGCTCCCTTAAAAGTACTAGCTAGATAATGAAATCAGCAGCATTTCCTATAGCTATCAGAAATTCATTAATTTTAGTGACAATGGGTAGTAAAAATCCCAAAGGATAGGAGGGCATCAGCTAACTAACAGTTCTTTTTGCTAATCCACTATCACAATTCCAGTCTTAAAACATCCCAAGTAGCAGGAGGAGGAAGGAAATGGGAAGAGGTGAAGTTGCTGAAAACATAAAGGGTGCCTCTTCTGGTACCATGTTGGCTCTGGAGCAACAAACAAGGTCTGAGACTGAAGAGGAACACAAAAGCTTTGAGATGAGTCAGTAAATGAGGCAGGCCCCATAAGAGTTAGAATCTGAATGAAACACTGGGATGGTCATCAGGAACTAGGTATCTTTCTTGGCTAGTCAGGTTAAAAATGCCACAGTTCTGAGCCAGATCCATTCCCACAGTGTTGCTCAAAGTAAATCCAAGCATCCCTGGAGCATATGGGTGGGGAGGCTGAGAGGGGTGTCACATATATATACTTTAAGAATATTAAAAACTGTAAGAGTGTCAGGCAGTGATGGCACAAGCCTTTAATCTCAGCACTCAGCACTAGGAGACAGAAGCAGGTGGTTCTGAGTCAAGGCCAGCAGGGTCTATAGTATGAGTGCCATTATAGCCAAAGCTACATAGAGAAATTCTGTCTCTAAAACAAAAACGAAATAAAACAAAAACCTCCACAAAATAGTGATTTTCAACCTTTCTAATGCTGCTACCCTTTAATATCGTTCTTCATTTGTAGTGACCCCCAACTATAAAATTATTTTTGTTACTACTTCATAACTGTAACTTTGCTACTGTTGTACTGTGAATCATACACAATGTAAGTATTTTTGGAAACAGGTTTGCCAAGGAGGCTGAAACCCAGAGAACCGCTGGGCTAGAGAGACAGCTGTTAATAGTGCATATCGTTTTATTAGTTACCTTCCTGTTGCTGTGATAAAATTCCATCAATATGACAAATTACACAAGAACTTATTGGGGTTTAGAATTCCAGAGGGATAAGAGTCCATCATGGCAGGGAAACAGCATGAGCTCACATCCTTCACTATAAATATGCGGCAGAGAAAGAACTGGAAGTAGGCTAGACTTGTTCATCTCAAAGCCCACCCCTAATCATATACTTTTTTCAGCAAAGCTGCACCACCTAAACCTCCCCAAATCTCCCCATCAACTGTGAAGCAAGTGTTCAAATGTCCAAGACTACAGGGGACATATCTCACTCAAAGCAGATACTTGCAGGTAGATTCTCTTAATAAAGTACCTTTTTTCCTAACAATGCAGCAGATACATCAAATAAATGGGCCCACCCACCAATAGCCAATGATAATATTTGGATATATAACAAAAATTAATTTGAAAAAAGGATACCTAAAGAAGCACTAGGGCATTATCTACTAGAAAGCCTGGGTTTTACTCTGTGAGCAAATGCTATTAACACACTGCCTATCTCTGAATATTTTAACAGTTCTTTATTAACACATTAATACAGAATTTCCTCTCAAAGAAATCTATTTGATTTAGTAGATAATTTTTCCAATTTCCTAAGAACCCCTTCACATACTCTGTCAAAGTAAAGTACGTAAAATGGAGTTGCATATAACCTGACTGTATGTAAGGAATTTAGCAATAAAGGAAATTCTACTAGTTTCCTGTCAATGGAAGAAAATATAGTATGCTAATACAAACATTTTTTATCAAATTTTAAATGGTTTTACTTTTTAAAAACAAAGATTTGTTATGTGTATGTCTGTGAGGTGTACCATGTGCTTGTTGGTACTCTCAGATGCCTGGAGCTGGAATTACAGTTGGTTGTGAGCCTCCCAATGTAGATGCTAGCTAGCAACCACACTCTGATCATCTCCAGCTTCCAATTTTACTTTAAAACAAGTAAACAAAAAACCTTACAACTAAAACATTTGATCTGAGAGCTGACAAATACACCTCTCCTTACATAACAAGCTCCACTTCCAGGTGTCTGGTTTGACAGATCAACATCTACCTACCAATTAGTAACTTCAGGATGTTTTGGGGTTTTCTTTGTTTTGTTTGAGACAGGGTTTCTCTCTGTAGCCCTGACTGTCCTTGAACTCACTCTCTACACCAGCCTTGAACTTGAACTCAAGCTGGCCTTGAACCTTGATTCCACCTGCCTCAGCCTGATTGATGTGATTAAAGGCTTACGAGGATGCTGCCATCACCAGCAGGTTTAACTAACTTAAGGATCTTTAATAAGTGTGCAATTAATAGACAAGTGTTTACTTCGTAGATTTTTGGGGGAACAGTTTGTAACTGGCATATGTAAAACTTTTAGAACAACAGCCATATCTAAATGCTAATATCTATTAGCTAATCGTATCAAATTTTGTTTCAAACCTACTAGACACAAGAATATCCTGTGTCTGTTATAGTAAATTTATATTCTTAAAGATCACAAAGACTTGATTCACTTGCTAAAGATAAGGTGAAGCTCTGTAATCTAAAAAAGAGCTTTTCCCAGCTCCTCCTCAAAATAACAGCCTCTTGGCTACCTTTTCTTCTATCACTTTTGGCACACTACAAAACTGTCAGAAGAAAGTGCGTAACTGAGTCTGTTAAATTCCACCTTGTACATTTACAATAAGTACATTCTGTCAAGGTTGCTAAATTCTTGATATGGCTTGGCTTAGGAGTCTTTTTTCTTTCCATGAGTAAAGAAAAAGGCTGAGGTTTCTGGCAGTCTGGAATTTAGATAGCTGAGGTATTAGGCTATTAGTGTGTTTAAATAATGGTAGAAAAGACAAAAGGTACTTTACAGACTTTAATCCTAACATAGCTCCTGACGTCAAACAGAAAAAAGGACCCTCTACCTTTAGAAGTTAATGGCAGCAGGCTATGATATGACATTAAGCCAAGTGGAGCAGCATACAACTAGTTACAGTTATCCAGAAGGTAGAGGCATGAGGACCCATCCCTTAGGCCCTTAAGAAGCCAGCCTGGGCAATATAACCAAACCCATTCTTAAAAAGCAAAAGATATAAGATAAAGATAAAAAGATGACTCAGTAAGAGCCAAGTCTACCAGAAGAACTTCTCACCTTCACACAGCAAGACTTAATAAGTTCTAAAACTTCTAAAGCTGGGAGGTGGTGGCGCATGCCTTTAAATCTCACCATTTGGGAGGCGGATTTCTGAGTTCTAGGCCAGCCAGGTCTACAGAGCTAGTTCCAGGCCAGCCAGGACTACACAGAGAATCCCTGTCTGG
>NW_022196897.1:112449830-112459215 GCF_008632895.1 Mastomys coucha
AACCCTGTCTCGGAAAAAAAAAAAAAAAATCTAAATCTTCAGAGAACTGAGCACACTACCCCAAAACATAATGTTTTATCATGGAAGATGAGAACCATTTTCTAAATCCAAACTGAACCGAACTAGAGTTAGTAAATCTCTGAAAGTACTAATGTACTTCAAGTTAGATTGTCTTTTTATCTTTTGAAAATAAACAGAAAGGGTCCCTTCTCCAATTCATTTGTATACATGAGCTATTCGAACTAGTTTAACAGTTGCAAAATACCACTGAAAAGTGACACTGAGCCAGGTGTGGTAGTGCACCCTTTTTAGTACCAGCAATCAGAGGCAGAAGCAGATAAGTATCTGTGAGTTCAAGGCCAGTCTGATCTACACAGCAAGCTCCAGGCTACACAGTTTCTCGGTGATATCCCATTGTAAAAAAAAGTAACACCTGGTACTCGAGGGATAGCTCAGCAGTAAAGAGCACACACTGTTCTTCCAGAGGATCAGAAATTGATTCCCAGGCTGGTGAGATGGCTCAGCGGGTAAGAGCTGAGTTCAAATCCCAGCAACCACATGGTGGCTCACAACTACCCGTAATGAGATCTGATGCCCTCTTCTGGTGTCTCTGAAGACAGTTACAGTGTACTTATTTATAATAATAAATAAATCTTTGGGCCTGAACGAGTGGGGCCCGAGCAGAGCAAGCGGGGTCTACTGGAGCGAGCAGAGGTGCTAAAAAAGTCAGTCCCCAACAACCAGATGGAGGACAACTATTTGTACAGCTACAGTGTGTGCTCATATGCATAAAATAAATAAATCTTTAAAAAAGAAATTGATTCCCAATCAGATAGCTCACAACTTCCTGTAACTATAACTTCAGGGGACTCTAGCTTTGGCCTTCACAGGCACCTGCACTAATAAATTAAAAAATAAATAAATAAAAGTGATATTCTATTGAAGGTGGGGTCTATGGGAGGAGTGGTGGTACAAAAGGGGAACAAGAATGTGATTCAATTCTATTTACTTAAAATATGTTTTTAAATGTCAACAAATTCAGATAAATTGAAATCATGTAACTTTTCTCATCATAATGCAATAAAAGTTTAAAAAAAGTGATATTCATCTAAATTTTGATATACTCACATACATGAGGAGTTCAAATCCTCATGTTTATACTCTAACCTAATCTTAACTACTCTGAAGTTTATTTCCAGATATCAAACTTAAAATGTACTTTAAAAAGAGAAAACAAACACAAAACACATGTGCAGCATACTCAATGTTGAAAGTTCCCTAGAAAGAACGAAAAGAAACTAAGACACTGTAATTATTAATGGCAAAATCATTGTATTATGTGAATGAATTAAGAAAAATTGTACAACTAAGGTTAAATAACAAATCCACTGGTCAATCTTTAAAAAAAAGATGGAAATATATAATCTATTGTTCAAATACTGGACAAGAATATAAGGGTAGTTTGTCACAATAACTCTGACTAGAAAATTCCAACTTCAGTTTTGTAAGTGCTTACTTGGATAGACCACTTCAAAACTTTCACTTACCCATCCCCAATACTAAAAATTGAACCAAAGCATAACACATACTAGGCATGCAATCAATCTGCCAGTGAACTATGTACCCAGTAATAAGCATTTTTTTCAGTTTATACTTTAAGTAATGCCTTCAACCACTATAGCTATACATTTTAGGTAATGACCAATTACAACATGGTTTCATTTTACAGTTGGTTATAAGCAACACTAGAAATACTAGTCCACAAAAGTTACCTATTTATTTAATTTGCTTTTTCAAGGCAGGACTAAACTCAGAGATCTGCCTGCCTCTGCTTCCCCGGTGCTGGGATTAAAAGTGTGAACTACCATGCCTAGCATAATTCTTTGATTTTTGATATCTTAATCCCTTTCTTTTCCACCTTTGCCCAAGGAACCATCTCTCTGGCCTGTAATAGACTCATAAAAATAACAATTTGCAATAAGAATTATACAGTATAGACCCATTATTCCTAAGTGAATTTTTGGACAGACTGACCTAAAAGGTGAGTAAACTGAATTGAATAGAGAGTCCACCTTCTGGCATGGTGGTGCAAGCCTTTAATCACTGCACTCAGGAAACAGATCTCTGAGTTAGAAGCTAGCCTTGTCTTGGGAAAAAACAAAAACAAAAACAAAACGACCATGAGGAAGGAGGAGGAAGAGGGAAGAAAAGCAACACAAAAACAGATTTAAAAAAAAAAAAAAAAAACCCACTCTCCCAGCGTGGTGGCGCACACCTTTACTCCCAGCACTTGGGAGGCAGAGGCAGGCGGATTTCTGAGTTCGAGGCCAGCCTGGTCTACAGAGTGAGTTCTAGAACAGCCAGGGCTATACAGAGAAATCCTGTCTCAACAAACCAAAAAAAAAAAAAAAAAAACCACACATTTTAAGCTATCCTAAGGTTTTACTATAACTCAAATGCATAGTGTAATGTTAACCACTCAACTCACTATTAATCAGGAATTAAACAGGAAAAAACATAAAATTAATACCATTTTAAATTTTAAAGTGAGACTGTTCTTACAGAATCAACAAGTTTATGTGTGTCCAAACAATATTAGTTCATATTATATGCCATATATGGTGAATTACTTACAAAACTAAAGCTATTGTTTTTGGGGGGTGGGGGTTTCATCTGTTAATGAGAACATTTTAAAAATATTTAACCAGTATGTCCAAATGTATGCTGTTTACCATCTAAATGAAAAACTAGATAGATCACTGAATAGTCAGTGCTTAATAGCTTGCAAGGCACTTGGATTCAACTCACCCTCCAGTAGAGTCCCTTAAATCAAACCCACAAGTATTTAAATGAAATGATTTAGCAGACAGAGATAGAGGGATTCGAACTTTCCTTTCAGGAAACAGGAAAAGTCAGGCGACAAACGCCTGTCATTCCAGAGCTCAGGAGATGGAGGCAAGAGGATAAGGAACTCAATGACAGCCTCAGGACTTGAGGCCAGCCCAGGCTATATGCAACCCAGCCTCAAATAAAAGTAGTCTTCAATGACTTTACAAACGAAAGTGAGAAATTCAGTATTAATTCGCATGTACTTTATGTAAGACACTTCTAAACCTAGCCCGACGTGACGGCGCACGTCTTTAATCTTGGGAGGCAGAGGTAAGCGGATCTTTGAGTTTAAGGCCAACCTGGTCTACACAGTAAGTTCCAGGCCAGCCAGGGTTACAAGCGAGACCTTGTCTCAAAAATAAAGAAAAGGCAGGAAACTCAACCTGTCAGACTTCGGCAAAGAAACACCAGTTTACATAAAGCCTATCAAATTAACTGAGCAGGAATGCCTTTCCTGCTAAGATCCTAGATCTAAATGGCTTTCTTTGTAAGAAATCTCCAAATCCGGTTCCTGGACTTAACAACAAAAGCTCTAGCCAACGCTGCAACACACCGACTCTCTCCAGTCTGCGCACGTTGGCTTTAAACTGTCTGGGACAACAGATGAGGTAGTTCGAAGCAGACCTGGCAACACATGGTCTCAGCCTCCCAGGAATTGCCCCTTCCCCGTCCCTTGCCTAAAGAAAACCCCGAACCGCATCGCAGTCTACACCGTCAAAATCACTCCCGTTCCATTAAAAAATAATAGTAGAAAATCTACCTGTAGAGCGTCTGCGGCACAGCCAACATGTTAGTCACGGCTCGGAACCCGCTCCCTTCTGCTTTCCATGACACTCCAACCCTCCCTCCCTTTCCGCATCAACTTCGCGGCTCCGCGGCGAGCGGTGGCGCCCGGAGGGCCACAGAGCTCCCGGGAGCGCCGCCCAGGCTCCCGCGAGGCCCGCCCGCGCCAGGCCCGGCTCCGTACCATTCTCCTCACGGGGCGGACTCCGGAAGGGCAGCGGCTCCTCCTCCTCCTCCGCGGCCTGCAGCCATCTATCGGAAAGCGTCTCCGGAGGCGGTGGCACGGGCCACCGAACAAGGACAGCCCCGGGAAACCTTCTCAGAACTAACTCAGCTCCAGCGCTAGCAGCAGAAGTCGAGTCTTTCATAATTGTGCGACCAGCTCCGCCGGGTGACTGGCCACAGGGACGCGCCCGCGCCCGCCTCCGCCGGAGACGGGGCCGCGGCAGCCACGTGACGGGGGCGTCGAGTGCGTCGCGCGGAGGGCGTGTCACGTGAAGGGCGCGCTGACTGCGGCCTACCCCGAAGCTCCGCCCAGCCGCCGCCCGGGAGCACGGAGCTGCTGGTTTCCTCGGTGTTGCTGGCTTCGGCTTCCCCTGCCTCGGTCCGTGAGAGCTTGTTCCGCTTTAATGACCAGCTCCTCGGGCTCGCCTTTTTTTAGCTCCCGCGGCCGCGCACGTTTGTCTGTTTCCTTTGCTATCGCGTCGATCTACGTAGGTTATTAGCGATCGCTTCCCGCACGTTATCCTTTCCCATCAAGGGTGCAATCTGTTTATTATCACTGCTATTACTAGTGGCTTATTTTATGTGTATGAGTGTTTTTGCCTCACTTATGTCTGTGTACCGTATGTGTGCAGCGTCCTTAGAAGACCGTGCTAGATCCTCCGGAACTGGAATTTCAGACAATTAGTGTTATTTGAGTCCCTTGTAGCCCAGGCAGGCTCCTGGCCTAAAATGACCTTGAACTATGGTTTCTGCCTTTAACCCCACAGTGCTGGATTATCTGCTTTTGCCATCCTGAAAGTTCTTTTTTTGTTTTTAGACCAGGAGTAGTGGCACGTGTCTGTAATCCCAGCACTCAGAAAGCTAAGGCAGGATTGCAGTAAATTAGAAGCTAGTCAGAATTAGAATGACACCATCCTAAAAACACAAAACCAAACCTGCTTTTGACACATCATCTTTCTGCTCTTACAAATTTAAAGGCTCCTCTGCCTGAAGCTCTGTTCTGCTTCTATCTTTGCTCTTTTGACTCTGACTAATCTTCAATTTACTGTAATCCTCCTGCCTTAGCTTCTGAGTGCTGGGATTACAGGCATGTACCACTACTGGTCTGAAAAATTGTTCAGGGTGGCAAACGTCTATAATCCCAGAAGGCAGAGGCAGGCGAATCTCTGTGAGTTGGAGGCCAACTTCCAGGTCTGCCAGAGTTACATAGTGAGACGCTGTCTCAATAAAACCTCACCCCCACCCCCCAAAAAAACAAAATCCCACCATATTCAATGATGAATGACTGACACATTTAAGTGTACAATTTGATAAACTTCAACATGAAATCACTACTCTGATTAAGGCAATAAACATATTCATTAATCCCAAATTCCTGGCACCCTTGCTAAACACTTCCTGTATGTATAGATAGCATCCCTCTAACTCAGTGGTTCTTAATCTTCCTAACGTTTTGTTGCTTTAACACAATTCCTCATATTATGGTGACTCCCCCCAACCATAAAATTATTTTCATTGCTACTTCACAACTGTAATTTTGCTATTGTTATGAATCATAATGTAGGTATCTGATATGCAGGATATCTGATATGCAGCCCACATGTTGAGAACCAACATTCACACTGCAGGTGTCTCTAGGTCTCTGTAGGGAACTGGTTCCAGGACTCTCCATACCCATAGTATATATCTTCAAGTATACATTAAATCAATACATGCAGTACCTAACAATGAGCTGGGCAGTGGTGGTGCATGCCTTTAGTCCCAGCACTTGGGAGGCAGAGGCAGGTGATCTCTGAGTTTAAAGCCAGCCTGGTCTACAGAGAAAGTTCTAGGACAGCCAGAGCTACACAGAGAAACCCTGTCCTGAAAAACAACAACAAAAAAAGCAAACAAACAAAAGGATCAAATGCCTTCCTACCTCAAAGATTCACACTGGAAGTAGATTCACCCTCTTCAAACCAAAGAGAGAATCTCTCACAGGTGTGTCCTCCATTTCAAGTTGATAGTCAAGTTGACAACCAAGAATAGCCATCACAACACCCATACACATAAAATAAAAATAATTAAAAAGTAAAAATAAAGCAGTGTAATTCAAGAAATGTTTCAGAAGTTGGCAAAGTGGTTTAGTGGGTGAAGATGTTGCTGCACAAGCCAGGGGGTCTGAGTTCCATCTCTGGATCCACTGTTAAAGTGGAAAGAGAGAATCCTCACACACACATACACACTAACAGGAGTAACAAGAATTTTAAAGGTGAGCCACCTCCTAACCCACCCCATATCTCTCTGTACTATAATAATCATAATAATCTTCTTAAAGATGGCATCCTGTGGGAGGTCCTTAGGTCACCGAGAGGGAGGCACTGACTTTTGGTTCCTTGGAATGGGTCCTGTAAGCGTGAGTAGTGCAAAGTTAAATGTAAGATGAACCCATAGTGAAGACAAACATCACCAATACAGTATTAGCTAGCCTGGATAGTATCTTTACCTTCCTCATCTTCTTACCCCATGATTGACAGTCTCACACTGAGTAGAGCTGACCTCAAGCTCTCAGTGGGGTACAGTAGAAATGACAGTGTGTGACTTCTGAGGCTTGATCAAAAAGAACACTTTGGCTTCCATCCTGCTCTTTCAGATCACTCATTTAGAGAAGCTGAACAGCCCTTCAAAAAGTACACATGACAAGGAACTAAGACCTCTGCCAATAGCCTGTGCCTCTTTGCCAGCCATATAGCTAAGCCATTATGGAAGGCTTCAGCACCCTCATTAACTCCAAAATTCTGTAAATCAGCTAAGCCATTCCCAACATCCTGACCTCAGGGAACTGTTCTTTCAAGGCTCTAATTTTTTAGATAATCTATGTAGCAATATCTGATAAAATTGTGGCATGAAATAATAGATCATCATTCCATGATAGAACTTAATTACAACTGGGGGACATTTGGAAATCTTCAGTTGAATTACAACTGAGTCTTGTGGAAATATTCACAGACAAGAGAACACTCTGAATTAATGCAGTAAGAATTGCCCGTTAGGTCTGGAGAGATTGCTCAGTGGGTAAGAGCACTGACTGCTCTTTCAGAGGTCCCGAGTTCAAATCCCAGCAACTACGTGGTGGCTCACAACCACCCGTAATGAGATCAGACGCCCTCTTCTGGTGTGTCTGAAGACAGCTACAGTGTATTATGCCAGAGCGAGGGGGGAAGAGGGAGGGGGACCAGAGCTCACGGCCATCTGTACAGCTAAAGTGTACTCATACACATAAAAATAAATAAATAAATAAATCTTGAAAAAGAAAAAAGAAAGGACTTCAGGGTAAAGAGAAGTTTCTGGCCATGAGGCCCTCCTGGTGATAAACCTTCATAGAATTAGCAACCAAATTGCAAGTGGAATACAAGATGATTTTAATTTAATGGTGAAAACACAAGCTCTTTCAACGGTCTTTCATTGCACTGAAAGGCTTGCTTACCCTGAAGCTTTTACAGCTGCAGTCTGAGGTGACCGCTCTTGCCTGTTGTCTTGGGGTGGCATCTAAACTCAGGTCCTCAAGCCGGATCAGCAAGCACTATATTCACTGAGCTATCTATTCAACTTTTAGAGTTTTTCTTTCAATGCTAGTAAAAGCAGGAAGGTAAAATAACTTAAAAACAAGAGCCTCCTGTCTTTATGCAGCACATCACATTCATTATATGGTTTCTTCCGGTCCTCTGTTCTGATAACTCAGCATTAGCTCATTAAGTTCCTGTGCCTCTAGGAGCTTGGTGTTATCACGAACCTTATTGAACAGAGGAATTGACAGGTACTATATTATCCCTTCCAGAGTTTGTCCTCAAGCTGTGTGCTGTGCTCCCTTTTGTGACAGAAAGGCCAAACTCAGAAATATCTAGAATAGCACAAAAAAAGATTATATATTTCATCTTTCACTATGTATTTCCCTGTTGTTTAATCAGTCAAATTGTTGACTGTGTGGTTATTCCCACATTAATCATGCCTCAGTCCCTTCTCTTCAGATGGGCTTGTCACCAGTATATTTCTAGTCAGCTGAGAGGATACTGTATACCAAATTGAAAAGAACTGACTTAAAATGCTGACATTAGGGGCAGTGTGGTACATGCCTTTGATCTCAGCACCTGGGAGACAGAGGCAGGCAGATCTCTTGAGTCCAAGGTCAGCCTGGTCTACAGAGTGAGTTCCAGGACAGCCAGGGCTATACAGAGAAACCCTGTCTCAAAAAACAAAACAAAAACAAAAAGAAAACAATAAAGAAGAAAACCAGAAAAAAGTGGACACATTTGACTTAGAAGCTGGAGAGATGGCTCAGTGGTTAAGAGCACTGGCTAATCTTCCAGAGGACCCCCTGAGTTCAGTTCCCAGCACTTACATGGCAGCTCACAAATGTTTGTATGTAACTCCAGTTCCAGAACATCCAACACCCTTACAGGCATAAATTCAGGCAAAACATGAAATAAAGATAATACTGTCACTAAGTAATTCAAATCAAATCAAATCAAACAGAAAGAAAACCAGTGTTTGGAACATTAATGTAACTTTCTCCATTCTTTAAAGTTTGATATTTTGGAGTGTTTGGCAGTCAGCACAGAGTCTTTTATACAAACAGAGGGTGATTAAACCAGCTTTGTTCTACTTTGATAGATTGGTAGATTTTTAAAAGATATTGTTTCAAAAGCATTACCCTCAGTCACAAACAGAAAACTTAATGAATGCCAACTGTAAATACTTGGAATGTTTTGAATTAATCTTTAATGCCAAGTACCTCTATGTTGTTGATGCAAAAAAACAGCTCTCACCTCAAAGTGGATAGAAGATGGTTTATTCTGAAGCTCACTAAGAGTGACCATGGTCAGGAACACAGATTCAGTTGATTTCAAAATCCATGTTCTCACATGGAATGAGTTTCATGATTTTTTTTTATAGTAACAGAAACAAAGAAAGTCATAAATCAAAACACTTTTCTTTTTTTTGTTTTTTTGAGACAGGGTTTCATCAAAACATTTTTCAAATACTTTTTACTGGGCACATCATGTAGGTTGACTGTCATAATGGGGGCAAGAGAAAACTCTGCTACAAACTTTAGGTACTACCAGAGAACATTCTTAGTCCTTTGATTGTCAAAGTAGGGTTTTATTAAGTTAATGCATTCCTAGAGCTTTTATCTGCTAGTCACAGGATGTGAGGTCACAGGCTGTTATGTCCAGGCAGAAATGGGTGACGAATAGCACTTGGGGGCTAAAGATAGCTTTGAGATAACCTGTAATTAGGCTCTGGACCCGCAACTTCCACTCTTTTCACATCCATGAAGTTCTAATCAGTCAGCCTTTGCAGACAGCTTCTCTCCCAGAATTATTATTTCCAGCAGAGTCTGGCATCTAGACTATCTATATAATATAGAAATAGAAGTATCGGGGGCTGGTGAGATGGCTCAGCAGGTAAGAGCACTGACTGCTCTTCCGAAGGTCCTGAGTTCAGATCC
>NW_022196897.1:112459429-112471041 GCF_008632895.1 Mastomys coucha
CAGAGAAACCCTGTCTCGAAAAAAAACAAAAAAAAACAAAAAAAAACAAAAAAAAAAGGAAGTATCAATATCTATTTCCTGAGAAACTTAAGAAGATGAAAACAGGTCTTTAACCATATGAATATGCCAATTATACAACTAAAACATTTTATAAACTTTGACTATATATATATATGCATATATATATACACACACACATACATATATATTTATGATGAGAGACTGTGGATAAACCCAGGGCTTTGAGAATATTATACAAGTGCTGCTCTACCACTGAACTACACCTCAGAACCCTCAGAGTTTTCCTCTTAAAATTATTAGTACATGCATGTGCAAGATACACTCTCATGTGTGTATACATGTGTGTATATGAGAGATGGAGGCACATGCCACAGTGTATGTATATGTGTGTGTATATATATGTGGTGACAGGGATACACATGCCACTGTGTGTGCATCTGTGAGTATGTCAGAGGACAACACTAGAGAGCTGGGTTCTTTCTATCTACACATGGCTTCTAGGGATTGATTTGGGGCTTGTGTTGTTAGCTCTTGACTACCTTTACTCATTAAGCTACTTCCTGGCCCTCTCTCAGATTAATTTTAAAGGTTGAAGAGTATCTTCCTTAAGGAGTTTTGTTTTGGTGGGTGGGGGTGGGGAACAGGGCAGTGGGAGGTTTTGTCTTTTTGGTTTGGTGTTGATGATCTCCTTCAGGGACAACATGTGTTAAACATGTTCTCTCCCACCAACTTACTCCATTGGCCTTCCCCATAAAGTTTTAAAAGCTTTCTTTCAGTGGCAAGATTTTAGAGAAAATCTAAATCAAATTAACACAGCTAGATGTGGTGGCACATGCCTTCCCAGCACTCTGAAGGCAAAGAAAGGCAGATATTACTGAGTTCCAGGCAAGCCAGGGCCACACAGTGAAGCCCTGTCTCAATAAACAAACATAAAATTATCAGTAGCCATACCGAGAAATTTCCCTTCAAATTTAGCAAAGCTTCCATGTTAATTGTAAAGACAAAAAGGTAAAAGGCCAAAAATAAAAGCAACATTCCCCCATCTCCTGCAGCTGGACCTAACAGTGGGAAGCTGACTCAGTGATTGGAGATGCCTTATGTAAACAGTTCAAGAAGAATGGTCCCTAGGGGCTGCATCCCAGATGGCCAGTCTCAGGACACGTGGTGTTTACTACAAGATAAACTCTATTCAAATACATCACACAAATGGTCCAGAAAGCAGAACCAGGTAATTTCTTTTAAGAGCTCTATAAGAGCCCCGTTTTCTCTCAGAGGTAATCATTTTCACCCTCCACCAGTGCTAAGGTGAGTGCTACCCACCCACCCCTGAAAACTTGCTTTAAAGGAACCCAGAATAATATCAGAATAGACAGCATTAAGTGTAAAGCCAGATAATCAAGTTTAAACAGACTTATATCTTTACATGTCTATCTTCTGAGTTTTCTCAAAAACAAGGATGTGTTAATGTGAATAAATAACAATATATTATTAGAACTACCAATTAACAATTCAAAAGTAGACAGTGAAAATTTAAAACCAAGAGTAAGTTTTATGACCCATATTGTCTCAAAACCACTCATGCATATGCATCCCTCATTTTTAAGCAGTTAAGTCTCTGCCTTGAATTGAAATTTAGGTATTTTAAATACAGATTAAAATTTTGCACAAACAGTATCGGATCTTTTTTTTAATTCTCAAGGCATAAGTCAGGTGATTTAGGAGTAGCTACATCATTAGAATTACTATAATTAAAATCAGCAAAATACTATACCTTATTATAGCGTGATGTCTCTAACCCTTCTAAACAAGCCAAAATAATTCATTACACACTCAATATGCAGCCCCAGCAATAATATTCTTCAGTGTATTGAGAGTGATAAGCCCAAGGTCCAGGGATAAATGTGTTTAACAGACCAGCTGATACAAATGTGTTAATGGAGAACAGATGTGAACAGAAACGCTGCAGAACACATGACAACACAGAGTTAGAAGAGAGCATTTAACTAAGGACTTGCCTACTGTTTCCGAGGTCAGTCCATGCTCATCACGACAGACAACATGGCAGCAGGCACACATGGAGCTGGGCCAGTGCTGAGAGTTCACATCCTAACCCACAACCCTAGGAAGGGAGCTTCTGAAACCTCAAAGCCCATCCCAGTGACACACCTCCTCCAACAGGGCCACACCTCCTAACTCATCCAAAGCAGGTTCGCCAACTGGAGACCAAGTGTTCAAACACAAGACTGTGGGAACCATAGTCAGACAAGACCACACTAGAACTTATGCTTTTCTGGGTAAATCAAAAGTATTGTTACTTTTGATTGATTGATTTTAGTGTTAGGAAGCTAATCAGGGCTGTTATAATCAGGCCAAGCATTAACTGTTTCAGTAGGCTACAATCACAGCCCCTACTTTCAATTTAATTTGACCTGGGTGACTTGACAACCAAAGAAGATGAAACCTTAAGACTCTAGACCTCATAAGATTATAAAAATGGAAATGACCTTAATATAAAACTTAATTCTGTTTCTCATTTTCTAGTATAACAAGATGAATTTCAAACTAATGTAATTTTTAAGACACATAAATAAATTTTATTTTAATCTAAATATAGCAGCCTCACAGTTGATTATTTCTCTCTTAACTCACACCATGTGCATCTGTTTTCTATCATGTACCTTTCAACCTTCAGATGATATGAATAAACCAGTTATTGGTATGAATACTATTTAATACAGTGCTAAGGATCAAACCAACAGTACATCACTGTATAAATTGAGCTACACCCCTAGTCTAATATGAGTACCTTAATTAAGAGAATAACAATGGGGCTGGGCAGTGGTGGCACATGCCTGTAATCCCAGCACGTGGGAGGCAGAGGCAGGGGGATCTCTGAGGTGGAGGTGTCTACAGAGGAAATTCCAGAACAGCCAGGGCTACACAGAGAACCATGTCTTTGATAAAGAGGTGGGGTGTGGTCATGGGGAGAGAATAACAGGGATTTTTATGATTTATATTTTGAATACTTAATTGAAGCATAAAATAAAATTATAAAACAAAAACAGTTATAAAGATCTAGGTTGAGAAGCAAAATCTTCCTCCTCCTATGCTCCAGCCATCTCGTGTTCTCTCTAAAGTACACATATCCTTCCAGATAGTTGGACCACTAGGTTGAGGTTCCTTCCCACTGGGGCATTCATGAAAGAAAAACATTCTTTCACTATCTCAAGGCTATAGTAATCTTAACATGGGAGCTATCCCTTCAGCCCTGAGCTGAGATACTTTCTGAAAACATCAAACAAACGTGCCCAAGGCTGCCCAACATGATGGCATATACCTGTAATCTTAGTACTTGGAAGGTGAAGGGCTGTAAGATCCAGAGTTCAAAGCTAGGCTCAGCCCCAGAGCCAGTTTCAGGACACGCTGGGCTATAGAATGAGGCAGAGCAGTAACTACTAAAAGATCTTGCTGGGTGTGGTAGTGCAAGCCTGTCATTTCAGCAGTTCAGAAGCTAGAGTTACAAACCAGCCCAGGTTACATAGCAAGTTCTTCTCTCAAAAGGTGTCAAGTGCTATTAGGTATCAAAAGAACTTCCTAGTAAGAATCACATTCAGAATCTGAGTTTTAAAAGGTAAGTTGTTGCAGGGCTGTGGTGGCGCATGCCTTTAATCCCAGCACTTGGGAGGCAGAGGCAGGCAGATTTCTGAGTTCCAGGCCAGCCTAGTCTACAGAGTGGGTCTCTCTGTATAGCCAGGCTACACAGAGAAACCCTGCCTCAAAAAAACAAAAGGTAAATTGTCAAAGGTGACTAACAGGAAATCCCATGCTGTTCCCTTTTGGGTATGCTCAATACATGGACATGATCTAGTGTGTTGTCTGATCATTTTCAGTGTTTTTTGTTTGTTTGTTTGTTTTTGTTTTGTTTTTTCAAGACAGGGTTTCTCTGTATAGCCCTGGCTGTTGTGGAACTCACTCTGTAGACCAGGCTGGCCTCGAACTCATGAATCCGCCTGCCTTTGCCTCCCAAGTGCTGGGATTAAAGGCGTGCACTACCACTGCCCGGCTTCAGTGATTTTTTTTTTCCCATACAAAATAAAACAAATTCATCTTTTATTTTAAAATAGAATTTATTGAACATGACAGTAAAATTCAATACACTGAAAGGTTTGTTGCTGTTGTTTTTCTTGTCAGAATTGGCACATGATGGAGAGAGCTTAACTTACTGCTAAATTAATACTCCAAAAATTTAAGTCTTAAATCACATTCCATAAAAAGTCTAATAGTGTTATAAAAATATTAATTTATACTAACTTACAAAGTGTTAGAAAAAGAATCTCATATTCAAACCAATCATCTAAGAAGTAAAAATCCAACTATGCATCCTTAAAAAGGTACTAGTTTGAGTACAATGTAGAAGGGGGAAAAGTGGACAAAAGCTACTGAATTTACACTCACTTGTCCTATGGGTAAGTTGCAAGCAAACCAGATACATGTTAGGTATTTTTTTATGTATATTTCAAAGGAACAGGAAAGCAGTTTATAGTATTTTTAGGAAAGCAGTTTATAGTATTTTTAGGAAAGCAGTTTATAGTATTTTTAATGCCTAGTCAAATCCACCATGGGGTGAACTGATCATCTACTACAATCTTGAGTTGATCCAATATATTTTTCTTATTTATAGAAAACTACAAAAGCTTCTTTAACTAGTGTAGTCTACCATTGGGAGTACAATGGTACTTGCCAGCTCTGAAAGTTCACTGACAGGAATCAAACCGGAGTTCTAGCGAATCAGTTTAACAGACTAGATAAATTTTCATCCAATGTAAAATAATTCCACTTTGACCTAGAACAGAAACTGAGAAGCTGGGCATGCTGCTCAGTGGCACAGCACTTGCTCCATGTACAAAGCCCTGGGTAAGCGCCCCATGGCATGCTGCTCACTGGCACAGCACTTGCTCCATGTACAAAGCCCTGGGTAAGCACCCCATGGCATGCTGCTCACTGGCACAGCACTTGCTCCATGTACAAAGCCCTGGGTAAGCACCCTATGGCATGCTGCTCACTGGCACAGCACTTGCTCCATGTACCAAGCCCTGGGTAAGCGCCCCATGGCATGCTGCTCACTGGCACAGCACTTGCTCCATGTACAAAGCCCTGGGTAAGCACCCCATGGCATGCTGCTCAGTGGCACGGCACTTGCTCCATGTACAAAGCCCTGGTTAAGTGCCCCATGAAAGATAGTTTTAGAAATGTGGACATTGAAAGAGCAAAGGAATTTAGAAAGCTCATTGGTAGTTATTATAAAATGCCATTCTACCCAATCCTGTATGCACATGTAACTAAAATACATGAATGGCAGCAGCATATGGAAGAACAGATTTCCTTCAAAAGGGCATCAAATCACATTCCAGTATAAAGTATAATTGCAAATTAAAGTCAGCCGAAAGCTAGAAGAAAATAAAAATCCATTTATGATTAATGATTTCCCAGCACTCAGGAGGCAGAGGCAGGCAGATCTCTGAGTTGGAAGCCTATCTGGTCTACAAAGGGAGTTCGAGGACAGCCAGGGGTACACAGAGAGACCCTGTCTTGAAAACAAACAAACTGCTGGGCAGTGGTGGCGCAGCCTTTAACCCCAGCACTTGGTGGGTAGAGGCAGGTGGATTTCTGAGTTGGAGGCCAGCTTGGTCTACAGAATGAGTTCCAGGACAGCTGGGGTTACACAGAGAAACCTTGTCTCGAAAAACCAAAACAAACAAACCAAAAAGATCAGTTATTTGTACTTGATAAGCCACAAGTGTGGAACTTTCTAACAAGTATTTTATTTCACAATAAGTACTTAATAAATACAATATACTTTGTTTTAAAAGCATGTTCAAGGGGAAAGAAATCTAACTTCTCTACCTCTTAAAAATTATTGGTGTTAGGTTAGCAAGAGAAGAAAGAGAAAAAGAGATGACAAGTTTTCAGAGCCAAATTTTCAACTCTGGTATCTATTCATTTTGATTTCCAAGACAAAGTATTTCTGAATTTTATTTTCTCTATGGAAGTATTTTCAACTATGTTGCTAGGAGGGCTATTTAAGTACACATGAAATTGGCAGTGAGAGTAAAAGAGACTCTAGGAAATTCTTTTTGTTATTTATAGCTACTTAGTAAGTTGTTTCATTGGCAGTGCTAGGGAAGGAACTTTGAACATGGTAGACAAGTACTCCAACACTGAGCTATGCTCTAGCCCATATTAAAGACTTTAATTACAACAATATGATGGTTGGGCAAAATAGAAAATGTTTCAAATAAGTCAGAATTCAGATTTGTAGATGCATTCATGGCTTCCTGGAGCAAAAGTTTAGATTAGGAAATTAAAATATTAGTTACAAATTAATAAAATCAAGTTATTTTGAGAAATTGTCTTATTTCAACATGGTTTTAGAAAGAATAATTGTCTTTAAAAGTCTTCCTAAAATTGTAACTGGTGCTTTTGAATATGACAATTTGAATGGGAATTCTGATGTTAGTAAAACAACTGTATTTTGGCAAGTATTTTATTGACAATTGATGTGAAAGAAAGTACAGTTAGAATTGTAAATGGCACTTATGTCCCGCCACATAGCTCTGCTGTAAACAAAAGACCCCACACATTCTGTATCTAGAAGAATAAAGCGGTCCCACTTCTTTGTCATTTACTCTGCAAAAGTTAACAATTAAACAAAAAAGTATTTAATGTGAACTTTAGTTCAAATATCAAAGGTCTAACCCATTTTTCAATATGCTCGTTTTACTTTGAATAAGCTGAATTTGCCTGAACATTGAAAGACTAGATTTGCTCACATCTCCCGTGCAGTATTTATACAGAAATACAAAATCCTGAGCTTTTGTAACGACTTGTCACCTGGTACTTTCTTAGAGAAATTAACAAAAAACAAAACAAAACTCAAAGATCATTTCACCTCTAATTTCTAGAAAAACACCTGAGATTTTCCAAAGAATCAGAAGGAAATTTTTTTTTCAGGTCGCAAGCTAGCAAAGCAGTTAACTGCTTTGACCACTCATTTTAGCGGTGAGAAAAGAAAACTTTAGTATACTTGTGGTTAGCAGACCTCACTTACACAAGAAGGACTGGAAAGCTAGAAGGTGAAGATGATGTGGGGATTGTCAGGATGGCCAAGGCAAACAATAAGTTATACATATAATATCTAGTCAGATAAGAAAGACATTTAAAAGAAGAAATCTTACCTGATCGATGGAATCAAATTTCAAAGATCAGAAAAAAAACAAGCTAAAACATAAAGGAGTTTAATCTGTATCTTCAAGTAAACCATGTACCCATAGAAACTAGATTCATTTTTGATGTCCTTTTAATGACTACTTCTGTGTTTCCTTCTACCTAAAAAACAGTCTAATAGCATGCGTTGCACATGAACGAATTTAGGTTCTTAGGTTCAAAAAGGGTTACAAGTTTTTAAAAGCTTAAACGACAAGCATGAAGAGATGGCTCAGCAGTTGGGAGCACTGGCTGCTCTTTCTGAGGACCTGGGTTAGATTCCCAGAACCCACAGGGCAGCTGACAGCCATCTGTAACTCCAGTCCCAGGGGATCCAACACCCTCCTCTGGTCTCCATTGGCATGAGGCACCAGGTACCAGGCACAAATGTGGTATACAGACAGATGTATACAGGCAAAACACCCATATACATGAACTGACTTCTTGCAGTCTTAAGTATTTATTTCTGTAGTAGGGTTAAGAGTTACATAAATCTCTAACAAAAATATATACTCAGAAACTTGCTTTGACACTTATACATGATCTATCCTTAGAATTTGAAGAAATATTTCAATAAGAAAAGTACAAAGGGAGGTCAGGGTAGCTTTTTTTTTCTTTTTTAGAAAAATATAATGTATATAATACATTTGGAATCTACACAAACCCTATGTTTTTAGCTGACTGTGAAGGCACAACTTTAACATAATTAAAAGAAAATGCATTTTCACTATGTATGATGGGATTTTTACCAGCTCATAAAAATATACAGATTTGCAAATATCACTGTAAGTGTTCCCAATTTTCAACCCAAACTTTGATTAAAACTTGCCAGGCATGGTGTTGCCCAGCTATAGTCCCAAACCTTTGGGAGGCAGAGGCAGGAGGACTGAACCCCAGTCCTGACTCTGTCTCCAAGAGCAAAAAAGAAAAAAAGGCCAAAATCTATTTGTAGAAAATCAATAACACATCATTGTAAGTCCACGTAATTACTGTTGTACAATCTGCTCATCCGTTGTCACTGGGCTTTCTTCATTTGTTGAATAGTCCAGGTCCATCGCCTAGGCAAAATAAAAGATATCAGAAAATGCAAACTGTAAACTGGCCTCCCAGTCTTCATTAATTTAGCAAAAGTATTCTGCTTTTGTATGATGTTTGTGTGTTTTGCATGTGTGGATGCATGTTTGCATCTAGGTACTCAGGCACTTGTATGCACATGCATATGGTTATCTTCCCCAGCTGCCTCCCACCCTAGTGTTTGAGACATTTACTGCTGCTGAGACAGGAGCTTACCTGGAGCTTGCTAAGGAAAGAGAATGATCCAGGGATCCTCCTATTTCTGCAACCCAGCACTGGGGTCACAGATATACCCTAGTGAACTTAGCTTTCTTTCTTCTTTTACTTTTATTGTATTAAGACAGTCTGATTCATGTTGCCTTAGGTGGCCTGAAACTAACAAAGATCTACATGCCTCTGCCTCTAGAGTGCTGGGATGAAATGCAAGTCAAGCCTGAGCCTTCCACATGGCCTTTTAAGTGAGTGCTGGATATCTGAGCTCACACCTAATGCTTGTTCAGGAAGCACTTTACTAACTGAGCTATCTCCCCTCCCAACCCACATCCCTTTTCCCTTTTATTAAAAATATTCTTTTCTCATATAATATATCCTGATTACAGTTTCCTCTCCCTCTACTTTCCCTGTTCCTCCCCACATCTCCTCCCCTCAGGATCCATCTGAGCTACTCCTTAGCTGCCAACACCACAACTATTTTTAACTCTAACACTCCAGAGTTCAAAGCCAGCCTTATCTAAATGGTTTGGGGCAGGACAGCCAGAGTTACACAGAGAGACCTTATCTCAAAACTAAAATAACCTTGGGACTAGAGAGAGATAGCTCAGAGACTGAAGAGCACTTGCTCTCAGTCTGGTCCCCAACAGTGGCTTTGCTGAGATCACAGCTGCTGTAACTCTAGTCCTAGGGGGATTGCTTGCCTTAGGCGACCAATCCTGTACTAATGTGCACATATCCACATACATACACATGATTTAAAAACAATAAAAATGGGGGCTGGAGAGATGGCTCAGCGGTTATGAGCATTGATTGCTCTTCCAGAGTTCAATTCCCAGCACCCACATGGTGGCTCACAACCATCTGTAACAGGATCCGATGCCCTCTTCTGGTGTGTCTGAAGACAGATACAGTGTACTCATATACATAAAATAAACAAAGAAATCTTTTAAAAAGTACTTAAAAATAATAAAAAATAAAAATAAACCTTAAAAAAAGAATGACCTTATAGAACCAAGCATTTCTTTACAACACTGTCTAGGTCAACATCATCTTTAACTTTTCAGGATGAATTATAGGTCCTATGGTCCATCTGAATGCATTTTCTGGTTCTCCCAGTAATCTCTACTTCCCAGTGTGAATACTGTCCTTTGTAGCAGTTGGAATTCCATTTCAAAGGAAGACTGTATGAGGCAGTGTGCACTTACGTTGGTGGAAAGCTAAAAATGGTTCCAGAAGTTAGTGTGAAAACACCTGCTGGCTCTGCAAGATTGTAACCTTATGAAGACAATATATGAATAATACATAAAGCCCCCTTTAAGTACAGCACCTGAGAGACCGAGGAAGTCAGCTCTTTTTATGAGTTCCAGACTAGCCTGGACTACATAGCAAATTCAAGGCAAGCCAGGGCTACAGAGTGAATCTATCTCAAGACACATACAAGCACTCACGTACACACTCACATATACAGACATGCATGTGCACGCATGTGTATACACACACAGAGACAGACACAGACAGACACATATGCACATATTCACATTCCTCTTAAAAGAAGCTAACAAGAACAACAAAACAATGAAAACCTCACCACTGTCACTCAAGCAAGTCAAAAAATGATATATAAAAGTTTGGAAATATTACATAACAAAAAATCCTAATAAAAATGCAAACCACAGAGCACTTAAAACACCTGAAAACAAATCAAAATGCATTTGCTAACAGAGCATTTTAAAAACATTATAAGTGAATTTTTCCTCACTTCAATTCTACCCATATTCTATACATTTCTTCAAAATGTATTTGTGAATGAAGGAAAAAGGAAGTGCTTAAATATTTAAAATATTTTTATCCTGTTCTTCAGATAAAACTGTGTTAAAATAGAAAAATGTAATATCTTTGTAAAAGTTGTCAAAGACTTTCAGATTAATACATGATTGATTTCAGGATCAATATGTATTTTCTCCTTTTTCTCCTTTCTTTGTTTTTGGGAATCAGAAGATGGAAAGTCCAGTAACACAAATGTCCTGATTTTTTTCTAAATATGTCGGGGTTTTGTTTGTTAAGAAGAAGAGATTGTTCCACACGGGTTTCTGGACATGCCAGACAGCAGTGCCTCTGAGGTGAAGCTTTCAGGTGACAGGCACCTCACCCACTGGGGACACTTTCAGTATAGCCCACCTGTCAGCACCAGTTATAAAGGCCCTGGTCATTTACTTGGCCCTTAATTTGCCAAGGATAACACATAGATTAAAGCAGGTTCATGTTCAAAACAGTTTAGGAAAAAAATCATTTAAGGGACTTTTTAGCACATGGGAGCTCTGAATTCCTTCTCTAACAACATAAAAATACACAATAAACTTCAATGCATTTAAACAGATAAAAGCTGATCAAGACAGGTAGCACTAAGCATCTACAACATGAGACATGGGGTAAAGCTGTGGAATATCTTAGTCACACTTAAAATTATACATATCACATATAGATAGAGTTAGGGCCCCTTTATCTGACAAAAGGCCAGAGGTGTGAGGAGACCCACAGTGGCCTGGAAGGAACGGTCGTGGGTGGGGTAGACACACTGCTTTTCTTCTCTGTGATCTGTGTACCCTGGCAACCGCCCTGAACAGTAAGAACTATGTGCCCACCGTTATAACAGGCTTCTGCTCTCCTAATTCTTAGGTATCACACTGGGCACTATAATCCCAGCCCTAAAAATAGATATATTAATTAACCACTCATGGTAGTATCCTGCTGTGATCCTGGCATGCAGGAAGTTGAGGTAGGGGGAATCTGGATCTCAGCCAGCCTGGACTATGCAGTGACACACTCACCCGTGACCCCAAAGCACAGCAAAACAAAACCAAAGCAAACAACAGTAAAACAATCTCAAGGCCTATTAATTGAAAAGCTACAGCTGGGCAGTGGTGGTGCACGCCTTTAATCCCAGCACTTGAGAGGCAGAGGCAGGCAGATTTTTGAGTTCGAGGCTAGCCTGGTCTACAGAGTGAGTTCCAGGACAGCCAGGGCTATACAGAGAAACCCTG
>NW_022196897.1:112471063-112483384 GCF_008632895.1 Mastomys coucha
AAAAAAAAAAAAAAAAAAAAAAAAGGTTACCATCGCTACTTCCTATTCCCCAAGCTTTTGGTAAACACCACACAGCAGTGCACAGAGCGAATGTGAGGGGCAAGGACATAAAATTCAACACATTTGTAACTAGGCAGTCTGTTTGGAAAGCTGTCCTTTGGAAGGGGGGCGGCTAACCTGGCATTTCTGAAGCTCTACTTGTTTAGAGCTGATTGCTGAAAGCTGTCTAATAAATCAACCTGAGTAACAAGTTCTCGGTCCTCAGTCAGTTTAAGTAGCTTTGAACCCCAACTCGTGACTCAAAGCTTGTGACTTCTAAAAATAATTACTAGTACTAGTGACATTAGCAGACACTGTTCACGGGATGCCAACAAGCTGAGCGTCTGTTACCATTAGAGTAAACAGCCAGTCAAGCTACTGCACAAACCTCACTGCATTTGATTTACTATTAGAAACACAAAATACAACTCTCCCCAAACCGTTAGGCTCTCTAGGGGAAAAAAGTCATTTATTAACTCTACATTAATTAGAACTCTGGCTTCAGGTAAAGTCAAATAAATGGAACTGAGTACTGTAGCTTTAGAAGTATCCAGAAAATGTCAAAGGAAACTGGCCTTGAAGCTACACAAAAGCATTTGTAACTAATTTTTCTAAATTTACTTTAATGTAAATGTAGAAAAATCCATCTTCTTTTCATGAGAAATTTACAGAGAGGGTGAAAGATTCCAAGTCAAGTACTATAGCACTTATGTGATGATATCTGAACCTCATGCGATCAGGACCACCTCAGCCATTAAAAAAGGATACGGCTGAATGTACAGAGCCCGCTTGGCATGTGTGAGGCCTCAGGTTCAATCCCTGGACACCTGCTCACACCACCCCCAAGGACAAGTCTCCAATGGAAAGTTCTACACTTCCCCATTAATTAAGCTACAAGTTAAGATTCTCTTATCCAAAATACTTGAGACTGAAAGTGTTTCAGATTTTGAAATTTTTGGTATATTTGCCTATTCATTAAGAGATATTTTGAGGATAGGATGGATTCAAACATGAAATTAACTTCAACTTCACATACAACTCATACACAGAGCCAGAGTCCATGATGTCAGAGGAGAGGCACGGCAGCAGGAATACCCAAGAGCTCACATCTGACCCACAAGTAGGAGGCAGAGGAAGAGCTAACTGGGAATGGGTCCCCTCAAAACCTGCTACCAGTGACACACATCCCCCAGCAGAGCCACACCTCCTTATCCTTCCCAAACAGTTCAATCAAGTGGCAGTCAAGCATTCAAGTATACTGACCTATGAGGGCCATTCTCATTCCAACCACCAGACCTCTGAATCTTAGATCTTAGAGCATTTTGAATTTGGAACTAGAGATCTTTTAACCTCTATCACTATCCTTGCACTCAAAACAGATATATGACATTACAATGAACCAAATTGTTAGTATTGTTAATAGATTCTGTTTTATTTTACTTCTTTTATGTTTATTTTAAAACGACTAAAAAATTCTGAAACATACAAAAATGACTGTGTATAAATATTATAGAGAAAGTAGGTCTATTTTGTGTTTTAAAAGTTAATTGTGGCCGGGCAGTGGTGGTGCGTGCCTTTAACCCCAGCACTTGGGAGGCAGAGGTAGGCAGATTTCTGAGTTCGAGGCCAGCCTGGTCTACAGAGTGAGTTCCAGGACAGTCAGGGCTACACAGAGAAACCCTGTCTTGAAAACAAACAAAAAAACAAAAACAAAACAAAACAAAACAAAAACAAAACAAACTTAATAGTGAAAAGGGTGGTGGCGGTGTAGGCCTTTGATCCCAGCACTCAGGAGGCAGAGGCAGGCAATTTTCTTGAGTTCCAGGACAGCCAGAGCTATACAGAAAAACCCTGTCTCAAAAACAAAAACAAACAAAAGTTAATAATGTATGATAGTTATAATAATTTTATGAGGGCTACTGAAACACACACACACACACACACACACACACACACACACACACACAAAATTCAGGGGTTTTGTTTTGTTTTGTTTTGGTTTTGGTTTTGGTTTTTTTGCCTCTGCCTTCCAAGTGCTGGGATTAAAGGTGTGCGCCACCACCGCCCAGCACAAAATTCAGTTTTAAAATGAAAATCAGAAAAGAAAAAAGAAAGAATATCTAGATAGTGAACCAAAAAATTCAAACCAACAAAACAAAGTTTTAAACAGTTTAAAAGAGTTTTCCCAACTCTTTCAAATAGTAACAAATGTATTTGTAATTAACAGTATGCTGTAACACTGTCTTAAGAAATTGGCCTATACTAACATTCAATGGTTAACAGCTAGATTAAATGTAGTCTTTCAGAAGTAAGTTTATTACCCTACTTCATACTGGAACTGAGGCACCAAGAGCAAGGTAAATTTTTCAAGGTCAGAACTAGAATGACTAAATCAGTTTTCAGGTTTACCTGGCCACCAGATTCCTGCTCTTTACTAGGTGTTATTCTGTATTCTGAAAGTCTTTGTGGAATAAAATAATGATGCCACCTTACACAAACAAGAAGTAGCCTTTGTTTTCAGATACTTTAAAATGGATTTTCCTGTAATTAGTTGTTTTATTTAACTGCTGTGTCACATAGGGAATGTGTAAACTAACCTTATAATGGTTAGTTTAATGAGCACTTTGCCACAACCTACAATAAACCAGAAAAGGGGCCTCATGAGAGATTGTCTAGAACAGGTTGCCCTGTGAACATATCTGTAAAGGATGATCTTGATTAGAGGGAAGACTCACCCACTTTGGGTGGCACCATTCCCTAGGCAGGAGACCCTATACTGAATGAATGGAGAATGCCAACTGAGCACTGGCTCATGTGTGTATTCATTTTCTCCTTTATTCTTGACTGTTGAGGTGACTAACTGCTTCAAGTTCCTGCTGCCTTGGCTTCCTGCATGATGGGCTATAACCTGGAATTGTGAGCCAAAATAAGCTGGTTTTCTCCTAAGCTAATTTTTATTGTCAGGGTATTTTATTATAACAATAGGAAATAAAATTGAACCGTTGAAGCCTGCCTCTGGGACTATCACTGTTCTGTGTTTAGCTGCTGTGAAACAGAAACATATATATGTATATGAGTACACTGTCGCTGTCTTCAGACATAACACAAGAGGGCATCAGATCCCATTACAGATGGTTGAAAGCAACCATGTGGTTGCTGGGAATTGAACTCAAGATCTCTGCAAGAGCAGTCAGGGCTCTTAACCACTGAGCCATCTCTCCAGCCCAGAAACATGTTTTGTTTTGTTTTGTTTGTTTTGGTTTGGTTTGGTTTGGTTTTCTGAGACAGGGTTTCTCTGTATAGCCCTGGCTGTCCTGGAACTCACTCTGTAGACCAGGTTGGCCTTGAACTCAGAAATCCCCGTCTCTGCCTCCCAAGTGCTGGTATTAAAGGCATTTGCCACCACTGTCTGGCAGAAACATGTATTTTTAAATACCATAATTATTAAGAATGAAACTTGGGTGGCCAAGGGCAGAACATATGCTCATGACAAATATGAATACTCACTGGTGGAATTCCTTCCATATCCTCCTACCCTTCCCTCTCTCAATAAACACAGAAAGGGAAAAGAAGAAAATGCTAGAATAACTAGAGAAACATTAAAAAGAGTAGATCTCCAGAGAAATGAATGCTTTTAGGTATATAGTAACTCTCAAATAATCAACTGTTTCCAATGTTGCAAAGAAAGACCTGGAAGCTATACACAAGGTGGCTGTCCCTCCTGAAAGAATGACAGAAGGATGGGGCAGTTAAAAGGGGCCTTCACTTCCACCTGAGACACTCATTTCTCTTTTTGGTTTTTGTTTTGTTTGTTTATTTGTTTTTGAGACAGAGTTTCTCTGTTTAGTCTGGCTGTCCTCAAACTCAGAAATCTGCCTACCTCTGCCTCTAAAGTACTGGGATCAAAGGCGTGCGCCACCACCACCTGGCATTCACTTCTCTTTTTAAAAATACTTATTTCTATTGGGCTGTGGTGGTGCACACCTTTAATTCCAGCACTTGTGAGGTAGACGCAAGTGGATTTATGAGTTTGAGGCCAGCCTGGTCTACATATAGAGTGAGTTCCAGGACAGCCAGGGCTATACAGAGAAAACCTGTCTCGAACCACCCCACCTCCTCAAAAAAAAAAAAAAAAAAAAAAATTATTTCTTTTCATGTGCATGAGTGTTTTACCTGCACATATGTCTTTATGCTGTATTCCTGGAACTGAAGTTAAGGATACATATAAGACCCCATGTGGGTGCTGGGAACTGAATTCAGGTCCTCTGCAAGATCAGCAAGTATCCCCAACCATAAGCCATCTCTCTAGTCCCTGTATTATTTTTTTTTAGCACTTATTCTATTCTGTCTATCTAATACTGTATCTCAATGTGGATATGTGTATGGGGTGCAGGAAGCCTCTGTCATGTGTAGGAACTCCTGAAAGTAAAGTTACCGGCAGTTGTGAGCTGCTTGGATGTCAGTGCTGCGAACTGAACTGTGGTCCTTTAGAAGAGCAATACACACTCTGGGCTCTCTCCCCACTTTTGTACCTCTTGTTTAAAGAATACAAATATGAAGGCTGGAGAGATGGCTCACTGGCTATGAGCACTTGCTGCACTTGCAGAGGGTCAGAGTTTGGTTCCTAGTATGAACCTGTAACTCCCCTTTCAAGGAACCTTCTAGTTTCTGCAGGAAACTCCCCACTGAGCATAAATACATCTTAAAGTATTTTAATTAAAAAACACAAATACAAGTTGAGGAATGGTGCCAGACTCTGATAATCCCAGCATGCAGGAAGGTAAGGCAGGAGGGATGCTGAAAGCCCAAGGCTATCAGGAACTACATTTGAGCTTAATACAGCCCAGACTACAGGGAGAGGCCCTGTCTCAAAAAGGCAAAACTTAGACACAAGCCAACCAAGGAACAAATATATATTACTGTGTAATTAAAACACTCAGGAAAAAAAGGATTGCAGTAAAAAAAACAGTCAACAGATGTTTAGAACATTAACTGCCAAAAACATATTCACTAAGTAGAGGAAAGGCCAGATGTGTCATAGTGAACATTTTTTCAGACAGTTTTACCATTTCCCAGAAAATACTATAAGAAGAAATGTCTGGGTAAAAATAAATGATAAAGAATGGCAGCATGGGGCTGGAGAGATGACTCATTGGTTAAGAGCACTGACTGCTCTTCCAAAGATCCTGAGTTCAAATCCCAGCAACCACATGGTGGCTCACAACCATCTGTAATGAGATCTGACGCCCTCATCTGGTGTGTCTGAAGACAGTTACAGTGTACTTAGATATAATAATAAATAAATCTTTAGGCCAGAGTGAGTGGGGCTGACTGGAGTGAGCAACCTTCATTCCCAGCAACCACATGATGGCTCACAACCAACAGTACAGCTACAGTGTACTCATATACATAAAATAAATTAATAAGTAAGTAAATCTTTAAAAAAAAGACTGGAATCATGTATAGTAGAATATTAATATATAGCCAGTAAAAGATTTTTTTTTACAAGAAATTATAAATGAGTGGCTAGAGAGATGGCTCAACGGTTAAGAGCACTGACTGCTCTTCCAGAGGTCCTGAGTTCAATTCCTAGCAACCACATGGTGGCTCACAACCATCTGTAATGGGGTCCCAGGCATTCTTCTGGTATGTCTGAAGACAACTACAGTGTACTCATATAAGTAAAAAGTAATAAATCTTTAAAAAAAAAAAAGAGGGCTGGCGAGATGGCTTAGCGGGTAAGAGTACTGACTGCTCTTCGAAGGTCCTAAGTTCAAATCCCAGCAACCACATGGTGGCTCACAACCACACATAATGAGATCTGACGCCCTCCTCCGGTGTGCTGAAGACAGCTACAGTGTACTTACATATAATAAATAAATCTTAAAAAGAAAAAAAGAAAAAAGAAAAAAAAGGAAAAAGGAAAAAAGAAAAACCTAAGCCACATGGTTGTGGCTGCTGCACACACCTTCAATCCCAGCACTTGGGAGGCAGAGGCAGGCAGATCTCTGAGTTCAAGGCCAGCCTGGTCTACAGAGTTAGATCCAGGACAGCCAGGGCTACACAGAGAAACCCTATCTTGGAAAGCAAAACAAAACAAAACAAAACAAAACAAAACAAAAATCTAAACTTGTCTGCCATGGGAGCTTTAGGTTTGACCTCCAACATTAGGGGGAAAAAACCAATGCGGGTGTCATCTTCATAGAAAAATTATCATCTATTTTAATATTAATAATTTAGTGAAGGACCTGTGGCCACAAATACCTTTTGTATACATTAATGCGGGCTCACCCAATAGCATTGATAAGTAGTCAAAGTAGGTATTATTATTATTTTATTTAAATATTAAAAGGAAATTGTAGTATTTACCAGAAAGAATACCAGTTAAAAAAGCCTGTAACATAATGTTGGCTGTCTCTTCTTAAGCATTCCAGCAGATGCTGTGAGCCATCTGAACTGCTTCTCTGGTAAGAACGTCTGCAGCCACTTACTCCAAGGTGATGACTCTGTTCAGGTGGCTACTGACATGCGTGGGGCAGCTGGAGGGGGTGGTTCACTTTACTAGCACAAATCAGAAACAATTGCTTGACAAACTGCCTCTGGGAAGGGGCCGTGGAGTGGCCTGAGCTGAGCAGGTGAGGGCTTCTCAGCTCTCTTCAATTTCAATGCAAAACAACTTTTCTGGAATTCCAAAAACATGTGGTGGCGGGGGAAGAAGGGAGAGGGAAAAGGAGGGGGAAGGGAGAGGGAGGGGCTTTTACCTATGTTGAAAAATAACTCAAACAATATATTCTGAAATTATGATTTTCTTTGTTAAATGAATTTTAAAGAGCAACCTTGATATTGAAGTTAGTTTGGAAATTCAAATGCTGGATCGAACATGAATGTTACTATAAACTTTTGGTTTTGCTTAGTTTGGTTTTTAGTTTTTCGAGACAGGGTCTCTGTGTAGCTTTGGCTGTCCTGGAACTCAGTCTGTAGTCCAGCCACCTCTGCCTCCCAAGTGCTGGGATTAAAGGCCTGCATAACTGCTGCCTGGCTTCACTGTAAACTTCTATTGTCAGTTTCAAAACCCAGTGCCTCTTTTCATAGTTGCACCTTACATGCTACTTGTGTGGACTTGAATGCACGCTGTGATGCTGCTGTGTTCTCCAATGTCCTCCCACAGCGCTGTCAGCACTCACGATGGGCACCACTGCTGCAGCAAGCGGACGCCAGCAGGGCATTCTGGGGTAACCCCAAGTTTCTGACACATAAAGAGCTGCGGTAGTGCAACAGCAGGTGAATTATAAAGTACAAGCACATACCTGGTAGCTGCTGCCTTTCCAGAACTTTTTCATTTCCTTACGACTCCAAGCAACGATTGAGACAGTAATAAGTGTACAAGGTACTAAATAGAGGAGAGCAGGCTGCCCCGTCTTCATCACCATTAGGACAACAAAGGTAATTATCATGCCAACAGCATAGGCTGTGGGAAAACAGAAGGGCAGGTCAGTTTCCAAGAATGGGATTCCTTCCCCACTGAAATGTTAGTTTTTAAATATTTCTGAAGACATCTCTAAGACTGAGTTTTAAAATTATGTGTTTGTATCTGTGTGGGTTTGTGACTGTGGGCACAGGCTCCTGAGGTTAGAGATGTCAGGTGCCCTAGAACAGGGAGGGGCTGGGCTTTTATGATTGCCTGTGTCTCCAGCGCCAACAAGGTCTGATGCCCCTGAACCTGTGAGTTCCTGTGCTTACCTGAATGCGCATACCTACACAGAGGCACACACAGATGCATAACTAAAAATAAACCAAATCTTAAGTTTGTCCTAATACATACTACAGACTTCCTTAACTATGACATACCAAATATTTGGATTTTTCCTACTGATCTGGAATATTATATGAATGTAGGGTCTCAGGCAATTTAGTCTAGCTACATAAAGATGAGGTGGTGGAAGATCATGGGGGCTGAGTGAGCTTCCCAAAGTTACACAACAGAACAGACAAGTACCCCAGCACTGCCTTTTGACTGAGTGCTCTTGACTCATGCTGGCTGCTACTGGGTGTTACTGCCCTTAGAGGATGCCCTACTCAAGGCCTCAAGCTTCTTTCTCTTTTCTGTATGGAGTCTGTTTCCCCTCCCTTTCTGCCCTCCTCTTCTCCTCTTTCTCTCCTTACTTCTCCCATGCTCTCTGCACGTCCTCCTCTTCCCTCTCTTAGCTTTCTTTCATGCTGTCAGGGTGACATTTCTAGTGACATCGTTCTTCAACACCACAACACAGAGATTTAACTCTGTATGGCCTAGAAAGCCTTCAGGAACATCTGTGGCTTTGGTGCAGGTCTAAGCACTCAGAGCTTTGGATACTGAAATATCTATGCAGAATGTTCAGAGGTATCAGAGCTTTTTCTTTTAAATTTCCTATTATTAACATTTCAATAACAGAAACAGAAGTAATTACTGCCTGCCATACCAAATAACTAACAAAACATTAATTCATTTACATAAATTCATGGTTACCTTTATACAATGCTAAAAAAAATCAAATAATAAATATTTACTACTTGTGTTCTGGGTATTTAATAAAATTATAAAACTATATATAAAACCTCAACTTGTACCAGGCAGTGGTGGCCTTTAATCCTAGCACTTGGGAGGCAAAGACAGGTGGATTTCTGAGTTCGAGGTCAGCCTGGTCTACAGAGTGAGTTCTAGGACAGCCAGGGCTACACAGAGAAACCCTGTCTCGAAAAAAAAAAAAAAAAAAAAAAAAAAAAAAAAAAAAAAAGACAAAAAACAAAACAAAAAACCCTAAAATTGTTTTCTGAGACAAGGTCTCACTATGTAGCTCAGGCTGTCCTAGAACTTGCTATGTAGACCAGGCTGGCTTCAAACTCACAGAGATCTGCTTGCCTTAGAGTGCTGGAATTAAAGGTGAGCTCCAACACATCTAGTAGAACCTCAAGTTTTAATTTAAAGCCTCTAAAATCTTGTGATATAAAGTATGATTATTCCACTTATTTTTGTTTCTGAGTCCGGGTTTCATGCAACCCAAGGCCTTGAACTTGATACACAGCCAAGAATAACCTTGAACTTCTGATCTTCCATAGTCCCGAAATTACAAGTGCACATCCACCAATCCTGACATTAATTATCTCTTTTTCTTGTAGCACCAGTGGGGTGGGACCGGTGGGATGGGGTGGATGTCTAAAACAGTGTTTCTTTGTGTAGCCCTGGCTGTACTGGAACTCTGTAGATCTGATGGCCTCGAACTCACAGATCTTCCCTCCTTTGCTTCTGAGTGCTGGGCTTAAAGGTGTGCACCACGCTTAGATCGATTTTATTTTTTTATGTGTATGAATGTTTTGCCTGCATGTAGGTATGTGCATCATGTGTATAACTGGGGCCAGAAGAGATCAGAAAAGGTTGTTAGATTCTCTGGGACTGAAGTTACAGACAGTTGTTGAGTCACCATATAAAAAGTGGGATTTGAACCAGGTTCTCTGCAAAAGAAATATATCCTCTTAACTGCTGTGCCAACTCTCTAGCCTAGCATTTCACTATTTAAAATCAGAAAGTAGTTGGGTGGTGGTAATGAATGTCTTTAATTCCAGCACATTGAAGCAGAGGCAGGCAGATCTCTGGGATTGAGACCAGACTTGTCTAGACTAAGTTCCAAGACATTGGGGCCACACAGAGAAACCCTGTGTCTAAAAAAACCAAGCCGGGCGTGGTGGCGCATGCCTTTAATCCCAGCACTTGGGAGGCAGAGGCAGGCGGATTTCTGAGTTCGAGGCCAACCTGGTCTACAGAGTGAGCTCCAGGACAGCCAGGGCTATACAGAGAAACCCTGTCTCGAAAAACCAAAACCAAACCAAACCAAAACAAAACAAAACAAAAACTAACCAAACAAAAGACCTTAAAGATGTTTTAAGGTCAGGTGTGGTGGCATATGCCTTTAATCAGAGTGCTTGAGAGTCTAAGGCACATGGATCTCCATGAGTTTCAGCATAGTGTGATATACTATAGTATATTCTATATAGTCAAGGCTATACAAAGAAACCTGTCTTAAAAAGCAAACAAACCAAAATAATTTGACTATCCATTACAGGTTATTTGAATGAGCTTTGGTTTACATAAAGTACTCTATTAACTTTTACTAGATTTGCTGTTTAATCTATCTCCGCATGTTTAAAAAAATGCTACTTACCTCCTCACCAAAACTGAGCTCTTTATAGCAATGCTTGCATTGTTAGTAACTCTATTTTGGGAGACATCTGTGTGACACTGTGACATTTACTATTGATTTTTTATCTGTATTTATGTATAGACTTATTTAGTCAGGGTCTCATATACTCAAGGATGCTCTCAGACTCCTGTACCTGAGGAATCTTCTTTTTTTTAATGAGTACATTGTATCTGTCTTAAGACCACCTTAAGAGAAGGTCAGATGCCACTACAGATGGTTGTTAGCCACCATGTGGTTGCTTGGAATTGAACTCAGGATCTCTGGAAGAGCTGTTGGTGCTCTTAACCACTGAGCCATCTCTCCTGCCCCAGCTAAGGAGATTTTAAACTCCTAGCTCTCCTGCCCCTATCTCCTACATGCTGGGATTACAGGTACATGCCACCACACTAGTATATGTGGATCTGGGGATCAAGCCTAAGATGCCATGCAGGCTGGGCAAGCACTCCACTAACCAAGCAACAAGCCAGCCTGACATAAGGCAACATTTAAACACTTCTTATGGCTTCCTGCCTAGGGCTAAGCACAAGGTCGTCTGTAACACTCATGGGAAAGTCCTAAGAGGGAAACACACTTTTAGCCCTTTGGCTTTTTCTCCCTACAATATAGCCAACATAATAATAAGAATAAGAATAAGAATAAGAATAATAAACAAATTTTACCAATTGTGGATGAAATATAGTATATAGAAGAACCAGTCTGAACATCAAATCTTCTACAATATGCAATCAACAGGCCTAAAAGAAAACCCACATTATTTTCTTAAAATAGTAACAATACAGATTCAACTGTTAGAATGGGCAACAATACAGGTTGTTGAATTTCACGTTTCTTTTTTTGCATTATGAGAGCATTTAAGTATCTTAAATTAAGAATGAACTTTTACATGTCAATTTTTAAAATTTTGATACTTTAAACATTTGCCTCAGGCCAAGCAACAGTAGTTCAAGAACATGAACTTTATTAGCTGCTCAATATTCTATGTTAAAGAGAAAACATTTCATTAAAATATACATATTGAATAGACAAATGGAATTACATGAACTCTCCCACACAGCGAAGGAAGCAATCAAAACAAGAGCTACCTATACAATCAGAGTATCTGCAAAACACACCTAGTAATGGCTGACACCTAACACGTGTGAGGACCCCAAACAAGCCGACAGTAAGAAAAAACATAACCCAGTGAGATAAATGGGCATAGGATTTATCAGCATTTCTTGGGTTTACCTAAGTGCTTGAGAACAAATAACAAAAAATTAAAAACAAACCAGGCCCAGTGACATTAGCTTGTAATTCAAGGATTTGGGAAACTGAGACAGCCTGGGCTACATATCAAGGAAGCTTTAAACAAACAAACAAACAAATCTAAAATGTGATCAGCAATTCCAGTACTGGGCATATATCCAAGGAAATGAAATTAATATGGTAAAGAGACATGTTAGGTATTAAGAACAGCCAATCTTGGTACTTATTAATGAATGAATGGATAAAGAAAATGTAGTATGTATACAGAACCAAGTAATATTCATCTTTTAAAATGGAAACTGGGCTACAGGGATGAAGCTTGGTGTATGTATTATCCTCTGTTTGGATTCCCAGCACCCACATGTGATAGCACCTGTTTATGATCTCAGTGTCAAGAGGAGAGACACAGGTGGATTTTAACAGGTTCCCAGCCCATTTGAACTAGCAACCTCCATATGCAGTGAGGATCCTATCTCAAAAAATAATGTCGAGGGCTGGAGAGATGGCTCAGTGGTTAAGAGCATGGACTGCTCTTCTAGAGGTCATGAGTTCAAATCCCAGTAACAACATGGTGGCTCACAACTATCTGTAATAAGATCTGATGCCCTCTTCTGGTGTGTCTGAAGACAGCTACAGTGTACTTAGATATAATAAATAAATAAATCTTTAAAAAAAATAATGTTGAGCTGGGCATTGGACTGATGGTTCAGCAGTTAAAAGTACTGGCTGTGCCGGGTGGTGGTGGCGCACGCCATTAATCCCAGCACTTGGGAGGCAGAGGCAGGCGGATTTCTGAGTTCGAGGC
>NW_022196897.1:112483403-112533451 GCF_008632895.1 Mastomys coucha
AAAAAAAAAGAGCACTGGCTGCTTTCCTAGGGGACCCAGGTTCACCAGCACACACTTGGTGGCTCACAACCATCTGTAACTCCAATCCCAAGGATCTGATGCTCTCTCCTGGCTTCTATAGGCACAGCATGCACATGGTATACAAGGACACAAGTAGGCAAAACATCCATACACACAATAAAGAAAATAAATAAATAAATACTATTTTAAAGAGCCAGATAATGGTGTGGTACACAACTTTAATCTCAGCACTCAGAAGATTGAGGCAGAGTGAGTTCAAAGTCAGCCTGGCCCTACATAGCAAGTTTCCCCAATACCTAGGGCTATGTAGAAAGACCCTGTCTATAAAAAAAAAAAAAAAAAGGTAGAGACAGAGGGGGCCATCACCCTCTGGTCTCCATGCATACCAACACACATAGAGGTTAGGGGACATGAAGGAGTGACAGAGTACTGAGGAGAGAAAAGAGCAGACAGGATGGAAATCCTGTCATTTGTGGTAACGGCATTGTGAGTCTGTTAAGCAAGCAGCCAGCCATAGAAAAGCAAACACTGTATTATCTCACTTGTAAATAAAACTTCAAAGACTTAACTCATGGAAGCAGAGTGAAACAGTGGGACTGGGGTGTGTTTCGGGAAGGAAATACTGATCAAAGTTCACTCAGATAGAAATAAGTTCCAGAGACTCATCAAATAGCACATCGATGGTAGTTATGAGCAATACATTACTCTGGAAACATGCTGAGTGGATTTTTTTGTTCCTGACAAAAAAAGGTGAGGTGACCTCTGCCAATCAGCTTGTTATTCCACACTCTATAAATACTTCAAAACTATGGTGTGTATAAAAAATACCCATTTTTTTCAATTTATATAAATGAACAAATATATGAGAGTTTAAAAATATATTGATAATACATCAAGAAGACTTTTAAATGATATTTAGAATAATGACTTAAGTTTTAATACAAAGAATTATATTTTTTAAACATTTATTTATTTCACAAGTTTGAACATTGATTGTGCCTGTATGTATGTCCATGTATATGTATATATGTTCACCATGTGTGTGCCTGGTACCTGCCAAAACAGGCATCAGATCCCCTAGAATTGAACTTGCAGAATTTGGGTCACTGGGTGTGTGCCAGGAATTGAACCTGGGACTTCTGCAAGAGCAAATCTCATAAATGCTAAGCCATCTCTCCAGCCCCAATACTAAGATTTTTTAAAAATGAAATACAAGCTCTCAGTGATATATACAAATGTACAAGCAAAAAAATAAAAATCCTCTCAATATCTCTTTTTAAAAGAAATTTGTTGAACGTCACCAAAGAAGAAATCTCATGTTGTATGTATTAAATCAGTATTTTAGATGTGTATCTCCAGTGTTTAGCCAGGTAAGTCCCTTTGATCCTCCTTTCCACAATTCCCCCCATATCTAGCCTGGGTCTCACATCCAGTGTCCTAGCCTAGGCTGGTCCCCCTATCTGTGCTTCTGAAAACCTCTAGGCTTCCAACAGGTACCTCTCTGCCCCCATCCTATAAACTACTGTGCCTGGCTTCCTACTAGATTGTCTTTTATTATAAATCCTTGTAAGCTGGGACTCTCTTCCTTTTCTTCTTCAACCCTACCTTGATGGTATCCCTAAAGCACTCCCTAAAGAGTAACAAACATGTTCTTCTAGATAAGGATAAATGGATCCTTGCTGTTCCAAGATGTCTTTCAGCAGCAGACATTTTACCTGGGCTGTCCTGAGGGCTGATTTCCCTTTTACCCTTCACAATGCATATTTTTTTTAACCTTTGTCATTGATCTCAGTTCTAATGACAGCCAAAAATATAGAGCTTTGTAACTTTTACCAGATAATGTGAATATCATCCTTAAAACCATAAGAATAGTTTTGCTAAAATTATTATATTTACTCACCTGGTACAATGATATCTCCAAAACCCAATACTGAAACAGGCACAGAACATACACTCATGACTGAGTAACCCATCAGCTTTGGCACCCTGATAACTACTGGCAACTGTAAGAAAGAAAAACAGAGACAAGGGGGAGGGCAGGAGGGAGAAGGAAAGGGAAGGAAGGAAGGAGGGAGGAAGGGAGGGAGGGAGGGGAGGAGAGAGGCAGAGAGAGAGAGAGAGAGAGAGAGAGAGAGAGAGAGAGAGAGAGAGAGAGAGAATGAACCAGTAAGTCTCTTCCCAATCTCTCTTTTAGGAAGAGAAACACTGACACTATAGAAATCGTTTTGATGCTTTTTAAACTGATTATTTGAAAAAATTGAACTTGAGACAACATAAACAAACACACACATACATAATACATACACAGACTCTGATTTTACAAAAAACTTGAAGGAATAAGTCATGTAGTTTTAGGAAATTATATCCAACACATGGAGGATGAACGGTATGAATATAGTCCCCCCCACACTAACCTTTAAATTTTAATTTTCTTTTTACCAAGAATAGGACTCAGACCTTAACAAGTTTTGTTGTATTGTTTTGTTTTGGTCAGCCTACATTTTTTCCCACCCAAGGAAGAGCCTCCTCACAGAGGGTATGATTTAAAGTCCAATGAACTTATCTGAAATACAATCCTTACTTTCTCATGGGGAGCTGAGTGCACAGCAGTGGCTTCCACAAAGTTTCCATCATTCTAGGATGAAACCCAAGTCAATAGGTATTTAATAATTTAGAATAACTAAGAAGATGGCTATATTTGTGAGAAAGAAGCTTGATAACACCTTAGCATGCACCCATGACCATGAGTTACAGTAGGAAACAGACAGGCAGGCAGTAACTGGGTGAACACTGCCGTTTACATCATCCCCACCTTTTCAGCATTCTCGAAAGGCCCAGCAGCAAGTTCCACCATGATGCTCTCACCATTCTGAAGGAAGGAAGAGATGTCATTCAGTCATCTAAAGAGAATAACCTGCCATGACTGACAGCCCACAGCACACAGCCTACTGCCAACTGAACCTGGGCTATCAACTGCTTCTTCCTCAGACTCTGCAAACAACAGATATTGAATCTGAAATAAAATCCAGAGAGCACACCACTCCACTTTACTAGAGCTCAGTAATTATCAGGCCGGCATGTACACAGATTATTCAAGCATACCTGGAGATCTGAATTATACCGACATCCAACATGTTAATAGGTTATGAACGTTCAATATTTTAATTGTTTTACTATGTATATGGTTGTTAGACATTTTCAGCATCAGAAAAAAAAAAGATACTAAAATCCTTTAAATTTAGCTCTCTACAAAATATAAGTAACCTTATTTGAATAAAAATGCATCTGACCTTCTAGTATTTCCCACAATACAACTATAAAGCCAAATTTGAAAAGACCCAACCTCACAGAATATGACAACCTTCTTCAGCCTTCTTCCCATTCTGGGTCACCCTGCCTCCTTTCTTTGTTCCAATCAGCATTCTAGTGAGTGGTAGCTCCCTCCCTGTGTCTGCTGAAGTCTTTTCTGTGGGCTAAACAAGGTGTTCACTAACAAGTTTTCTCTTGTAACCCTGTCTGTCTGAGGTGAAACTTTGAGGCTAAAAAGCATCCTTTTTGTTGTTTTCACCTAGTCAAGGGTGACCTTGAACTCCTGATCTGCCTGCCTCTGCAGCCAAGTGCTGCGATACAGGTGTGAGGCCTCTGCCTTTATGCTTCATAGAAAAAAATGCATCAGCAGACCAGAGAGAAGATATACAAACTGGGTTTTGAGAATCATAAAAACCAGGAATGAACAGCATCTGACACACATTTTTAGTTACCTAATAAAATAAAGCATATAGCCATAAGGAAAACAAAGGGGTCAAACTGAGAAGGTATTAAATGAAGATTTACAACAATGGGTACCAGAGAGCACCTCCAGCTACATCTACCACAATAGATTTGCTAGAAATCACAGGCCTAAGATAAAAAAATAAATAATGAAAAATGTACTAATCACACAAGAAAGAAGACTCAAAAGCCTTTATCCTTTAAAAGGCCTGGACCTTTAAAACGTCATCAGACATTAAACTGATACCAGGTTTAAGATGAAAAAAGTCCTTCAAAACCTGGCTATCATTTCCTGCTGTACTTCCAGTCCATGCTGCAGATGATCTGCTTTGTGAACACAATGATTCAGGTATTGGTTTTCTTTCTTTGTTTTGTTTTGTTTTGTTTTTGAAACAGAGTTTCTCTGTATATCCCTGGCTATACTGGAACTCACTCTATAGACAAGGCTTGCCCTGAACTCTGCCTCCCAAGTGCTGGGATTAGAGGCATGTTCAAGGTCAACAGTGTTTCCCTTTTATTAACTGCCTCTGAAGTATTCTACAGGACTGTTTTGGTTTGCACCAAATAAATTAATACTAGCTTGGACAGCTTTGTTTTTGCCTCAGGATCTCACTATGTAGCCTGGAACTGGATTTGTAAACTAGGCTGGCTAAAATCTGTGGCAATCATCCTGCCTCTGCCCCTGAATACTGCAATTATAGGCATGTTCTGTCTTGCCTGGCTTGTGAACATGCTTTTTAAACGCCCAGTTTCAGTTACAACTCACACTTGCTTCCTTAACGCTTTTTTCTTTTTCTTTTTGTATTACTGATGCTCAGTGATGGCACTGAGTGAAAGAGCTCACCTTAAGACACAGGTAAGTGCTTCTGAAACAGTCTGAGTATGAATCCTATGGGATAGTTTCAAATCTTTATTTCCTAGTTGTAATCTTAGTTCCTCTACAGGGTATATGTTTGTCTTTATGGCTGGCAGTAAATGTTAGAAGTATATGTTTTTGCAGTGTTTTTGTTGTTGTTTGTTTGTTTTGGTTTGGTTTGGTTTTCTTCAAGACAGGGTTTCTCTGTGTAGCCCTGGCTGTCCTGGAATTCACTCTGTAGACCAGGCTGGCCTCAAACTCAGAAATCCATCTGCCTCTGCCTCCCAAGTGCTGGGATTAAAGGCGTGCACCGCCACCACCCAGCTTTTGCAGTGTTTTAATAGATGATATATTGTCTAAAGAAAGGGTAAAAGCCCAGTGAAGGGGGCTAAGGATGTGGTTTTGTGGTAAAGTGCTTGGCTAAAACACACAGGTCCTAGAGTCTACTCTGAGTACAGCACTAACAATAACAAAAGCCAGCATGAAGAAAAATAGTCACCATCAAACATAAAATGGCTAAGAGACACAAAGAATAAAGAGCCAATAAAAAACTACAAGGCAAGGTACAAAACAAAATGGTAGAGAAAACGGGAGAACAGACAATAATTAATAATATGCTCCTGATATGAAAAAGGCTAAGACAGGAAACTGAACAAATAATGAATGACAACTGGCTGGCTCCATCACTTGGCACCTTTCCTCACTTTGTTAAGGAGGAATGGTAAAATGGTGGTAAAAAGAGGAACACATGACTTAGGAGCTTCTAGCCACAGAACCATAGGACAGACAGAATGGACAGAAATGAAAGTGATAATGAGAAGCCCTGGATTGAGTATTTACTGAGGTCAGCCACACCCTGGCCTCAATGAGCAATCTGGATACAGGAGACCTTGTTGGTATAGAAAGACCAAGGGCAGTGGTGGCACACCCCTTTAATCCCAGCACTCGGGGACAGAGACAGGTGGATTTCTAGGAGTTCAAGGCCAGCCTGGTCTACAGATCAAGTTCCAGAACAGCCAGAACTACACAGAAAAAATTTATTTCAAAAACCAATAATAATAATAATAATAATAATAATAATAATAATAGTAGTAGTAGTAGTAGTAGTAGTAGTAATAATAATAATAATAATAATAATAGGTTTAAAAAAAAAGAAAGAAAGATCAAGTTGAGTTCTTCAGCCAAAGGAACTTTAATGATGTCAAAAGCTGGCATTGCTTCTCGAAGTAGACTGGGACCTAAAGCACAGGAAGAGCTGCCAGGGTACACAGTACATTGCAGGCCTGCAGAGTTGGCATGCTGATGTTTGCTATTCTCAGATTAGTTCTCAGAAATGAAGGTATCAATGACATAATGCTCTCCCTCTCTCCCTCCCTCTCTAAACTGTCCACAGTAGATACTGATTGTAAGAAAGTCTTACTTTTAAAAGGAAAGAAAAATTACAGACATTCTCCCTTCATACGAATCAGAAGTTCCTTATTTTCTCTAACAAGCAACTGAAAGCTCCACTGAAAGACCAATTTCAAAGGCAATTTCCTTCAGGAAATTAAAGTTCACTCCAAAATACAAATCTGCAAAACCAACAATCTATGAAGAGAGTTAGGGGTCCCTTCTTGAAGCTGGGAAAATGGCTCAGCATTGAGAGCACTAACTGTTCTGGCAGAGGACCTGGATTCCAATACTCACAATGGGTGTCATCGGAAGGTGTGGAACAGTGCCAGGGGAAAGAATGTGCTCTGCAGGCCTCCACGAGCACCAGTCACGCATGAGGTGGACATACACACATGGCAGGTACTCACTTACACACATGAAATAAAAATACATACTAGAAAATATTTAAGGAACTGCATATGGCAGTGCAGGGAGTGATGACACATGCCTTTAATCTAGAGGCAGGCAGTTCTCTGTGAGTTCATGGCCAGTCTGCTATACATAGAGAGTCCTCTACCTGCCAGGGCTATGCTGAGTAGACTCTGTCTCAAAGCAAACAAACAGATTTAAAAAAAAAATAAGTTTCATCATTTTGAAGGCTTTGTCGTGAATTTAAAATGGTCATACCTTTGTGATGAAGGGCGTTATGAAGACAAAGAACACGTCGTAGATGAGGAGAAGGCCTAGCAGTATCACACATGACTGTCAGAGAAAAAAGGAATTTAAAAGATCAAACTTCCCACATCTAAACTAAGGCATTAACTTACTTTGCAAATATAAGTGAGCATGGAAGTATACATTTGAACACTATTTTAAAAGGTGTTTCATGGTTATCACTACTATAATTTTATTGCATGTGCCATTTAAAAAAATCTTTACTTCCTGTATTCCATTTGCTTAGGATCATCTCTGAATTAAAGAATGTTCTTCCCCGATACTTAGTCTCACAAGGTTTTCAAGAATGAGCATGACTGACAGAAACGCTCAGCGGCTGGCCTGGCCTGGATTAGAAGTGAGTGCAACAGGCAGAACAAGCTTTCTGAAGCCTGGGGAGTGGTCTTTAGCTCAAGTGGACGGAAGTTACAAAAGCCATATATACATCTGTGACATTTCAAGAGTGTAATTAAAATGAGCTTGTCTTACTATATGCAAATTATACCTCAATCATATTGTTTTAAAAAGAAAAAAATTATTATTACAGCTCTATAAAATAACATACTTTACCATGAAATTGGGTAACTTCATTGTTTTAATTAAGTTGAGACAGAAAGCAATTCCTAAGATATCCTGTAAAATCCAAGCCCACCTAAAATAAAAAAAAAGAGAGAGATCAACCTATTATTTCATTCCATTATCTTCAGATGAAAGTTAAATAAATAGGCATTATAGTCATGCCACTATGGTTACAGCTCTGAACCGTCCTCATTTTCTCTCTGCTCAGTCAGTTATTGTCCTAGCAGAATAATGACTGCCAAGGCTACCTCAGAAGAATGTCAGATACAAAGACGCATTCACCTTAATCTTTGCAGCTTTACATGTCTCCTTCTACAAAGACAGCTGCCAATAAAATCCTCGTGATCACATCTAGTCAAGTTCAACACAAAGCGAAAGTTACACAATTTACTTATTAGAAACTAATATGCATAATTAGCAACCAATGATAAACTCAATAACTTTGGTAATTATAAAAACATTTCTAGGTCAATGATTTTATTAATAAGCCATTAAACATAAGTTATATATTTTCCAGGTTTCCCTTCCTGCTGTGGTTAGACCTGGGCTGGCACGATGGCTCGACAGGAAAGACACCTGTGACCAGGCTGACGGCCTGAGCTAGATCCCTTAGGCCTTCTGGGAGAGAGGATGCCTCAAGTGTCTACAACTGTCAGGTACCCATCAGTTATGCCGTAGCATGTACACACGTGAGACACACACACACTAAATGCTTGAAATAATTTAAAAGAGAGACACCCATAACTGTTGGTCTCAGTAAATTGACAGATATCTTGCACAAAGCCTTTTTTCTAATATGAAAGGGGAAATACTCCATATATTCTTTTACATTTTGCTTTTATGGTGGCTAGTTTTGTCAATCTGACACCATCAGAATCATCTGGGAAGAGAATCTCAAAGAGGAACTGTCTGGGTTGTATTGACTTCTGGGTATATCTGTGAGGCATTTTTTTTAAAAGATTTATTTATTTATTACATATATATATATAGTGTACTTTATACATATATATATATATATATATATATATATATATATATATATATACTGTAGCTGTCTTCAGACACACCAGAAGAAGTCATCATATCTCCTTACAGATAGTTGTGAGCCATCATGTGGTTGCTGGGAATTGAACTCAGGACCTCTGGAAGATCAGCCAGTGCTCTTAACCACTGAGCCATCTCTCCAGCCCTGTGAGAAATTTTTGTAACTGGGATAACCAAGGTGGAAATACCCTGGATATGGGTAGTGCCGATCCCTGGTTGGTTTCTGAATTGAATAGATGTAGAGATGGGGCTGAGACAAGAAAGCACCTATGCACGCACTTCTCTCTGCGCTTGGCTGTGGGTGTGATGTTCCTAGTTGCTTCAAGCTCCTGCCGCCTCGCATTCTCAGCATTCACCAGGAACTGTGAGCTACAATGAACCCTTTCACCTCTACATTGCTTTTTGGCAGGGTATTAGATTGCAGGAACAGAAATGAAAACATGACAGCTTTTTTCATTTAAAAACCCATTCTGGAAATCAGTGTGGACACCATCTGTTTAGGTTATAAGACACTACAATGCAACACACCATAACTGAGCATATTTTAAGTCTAGGTGTCTAAGGCATAACCCGATTTTCTTCCCTGCATGAGCTCAAACCCTTAGCCTAAGATCTGTTCATTTGCTGGGTTTGGTGGCCTATGCCTGTAACCTCTGCATACAGGAGACAGAGTCACTGCAAATTTAAGGCTAGAGTTATAAATTAGCAATGGGGCACATACAGAGATGCTGTTAAATACCTTATTCATTAAAAAACAAATTACCTTGTTTTAAAATATGTTCTTGAATAAAAACAAAAAAAACCCACAATAATCATAATAAATATGATTCAGGAAAAGATATAACACTATTCATCCTTATATTTAAAGTAAATTAGAGTTGTCATACCTATCCTCATTTCGAAATACAGCCCACACAACAGCAACTGAGATGCACAGTCCAGAAAGGAAAATCAGGCTCACTTTAATGTTTCTGCCACAACACAAAATCCTAAAAATAAATAAAATAGTTAATTTGTGCTGTAGACAAAAAATAACATTCACTTGATACAAAAAAGTGCCAAACATTAACAAGAAGTGATTGAAATATTAATTTTGGAGGGGGGGCGTGGTGGTTCGTGACAGGGTTTCTCTGTGTGTGACCCTGGCTGTCCTGGAACTCACTCTATAGACCAGGCTGGCCTTCAACTCAGAAATCCGCCTGCCTCTGCCTCCCAAGCGCTGGGGTTAAAGGCATGCGCCACCACTGCCCGGCAGGAATTCAATTTAAAGATCCCAAACACAGCTGGGCACGGTGGCACACATCCTTGTACTAGTACTAAGGTAGTACACACCTTCTCCCAGCACTTAGGAGGCAGAGGCATGCAGACAGATCTCTGTAAGTTCAAGGCCAGCCTGGTCTATAGAGACAGTTCCAGGGCAACTAGGTTACTGAGAAACCCTGTCTCAGCTGGACAGTGGTAGTGCACTACTTTAATCCCAGCACTTGGGAGGCAGAAGCAGGTGGATTTCTGAGTTTGAGGCCAGCCTGGTCTACAGAGTGAGTTCCGGGACAGCCAGGGCTATACAGAGAAACCCTGTCTCAAACACCCCCACCCCTCAAAAAGAAACCCTGTCTCATAAAACAAAACAAACAAACTAAAAATCCCAAACATATTACTGACTTTAAACTCAGACAGGCATAAATACAATGCATTTTGAATATACAGGCTTAAAGCAACACCTCACTTTTCCTGTATTAAGTTGAAATACTAATTACATCATATGCTAATAGATACATACGTGCACTGTCCACATGGCATCCTATGAATCAATGCAGCAAGACAGTTGTACAGGCTCATTGATGATGCTATGCAGAAAATTGCTATCATAACATAAACTAGAAAAGAACAACACAGATGTTAATTCCTTCATTAGATCATATTTTCAATATAGTAACTATATCATTATCTGAAGTAGTTGCTAAGGTGTAATATGTATACCTAGAGTTCTATAACAGAATGTGATATTTGTGGTTTTATTTCCATTAAACACTACCAGGGTAGCTTTATGTGGCTGAAGATGGTTCTACATTCAAAGTGACATGTTCATTACAAATATTTATAAATGCTTAATTTAACTGTAAGAACAGAAGGACTAATGAACCTTTGTCATATGTGCATGTTTGTGTGTGTATGTGCGTGTAGGTATACACATGTAGGCAGGTATGTGTAGAGACCAGAAGACAAACATAGTATTATTCCTCAGATATCTTCTTTTTTTGGGGGGGGGGGTTCGAGACAGGGTTTCTCTGTGTAGCCCTGGCTGTCCTGGAACTCACTCTGTAGACCAGGCAGGCCTCGAACTCAGGAATCCTCCTGCCTCTGCCTCCCAAGTGCTGGGACTAAAGGTGTGCACCACCACCACCCGGCAGATGTCTTGTTTTTCTTTTGTTTTAATTGTTTGAAACAGAATGAGTCACTGGCCTGGAGGTGTGCCAAGCAGACCACCATGACTGGCTAGCAAACTCTAGGGATCAACCGGCTTCTACCCAGTGCTAGAATGAAAAGACTGGAGGCAGGGGTGGGACGGGGCGCTCTGCATGGGTCCTAGGACTGAACTCTAGTCTCCCTTGCACAGTGAGCATTTCACCAACTGAGCTACTCCTCCTAGTCTTCTTTTTGTGCCTCATGTAGTTCACACTGGCCTTGAACTTGCTGTACAGCCAAGAATAACCTTGAAAACCTTCAACTTCTGATCCTTCTCTCTCAGCCTCTGGAGTTCTGGCATTCCACCACATCTAGCCACTTTGACCCCTGGGACTGAACCAGGACTTTGTGTATATTAGGCAAGTACTCTACCAACAGACTTATATTCTCTGAGTGATTAAAAACCAATTTTTGGTAGCCTAGAACTTGTGTAGATTAGGCTTGAATTTATAGACATTTGCCTGCCTCCGCCTCCCTAGCGCTGTGATTAAAAGCATGTGCCACTGGGCCTGGCTTTGGATTAATAAACTATTAATAAGATTTTTTTAGAAATGTAACTAAGGGGGCTAGAGAGATGGCTCAGTGGTTAAGAGCACTGACTGCTCTTCCAGAGGTCCTGAGTTCAATTCCCAGCAACCACATGGTAGCTCACAACCATCTGCACTATGATCTGACTCCCTCTTCTGGTGTGTCTGAAGATAGCTACAGTGTACTCATATAAATTAAATAAATAAATCTTAATTTGAAAGAAAGAAAGAAAGAAAGAAGGAAAGAAAGAAAGAAAGGAAGGAAGGAAGGAAGAAAGGAAGAAAGAAATGTAACTAAGGGATGAAAACAAATGCCTGTCCTGGGTATCAACCAACCATCTTATCCATACTTTTCTACGGAGAATTTCTCTATATTTTGGTTTGACCTATGTTCAAACCAAATCCAGCTAGGTATGGTAGCCACCAGCTCAAGCCTAGCTTTGGTTGTACAGAAAGTTACCACTCTAGCCAGAGCTATACAGAATAATATTGGCTCACAAATGAAAAACATTCAATCCATTCAAAGAAACGTCTTTGTTGCAACGAGATACCAAGCTAGCAAAATTATATACTATCCAGAGTTATTTGAAAATTATTTAAAGACATTTTACTACTGTGTTGTTATAAAGGGGAGGGGGCTATTATACCTTACAATAGTCCTTTTATGGACTTTCTAGAAAATATTGTGAGAGAAATACAAGCTGCACTTCCATTTTCAAGGCCTATTTGGTTTCAGAAGTGTACTCAGGGATGAATGAGAAACAGAAACTGATCTAAACACAATAAATTTGGGGTGGTTTGGGTTTGGGTGAAGCTGGATAAGCCACTCTAAATTCCTCAGTGCTCATATCTAACAGGTCAGGTTCATGAGACGAATATTGGGTTGTTGTAAGGACTGGATAAGCTAATATATGTAGTCATGGACACTACATGAGTCCCTGTGATCACTGGTTTTGTGTGGTAAGAGGAGCAGTGGATAGACACTCCATGACCTGTCAACTGGACTTTGGTCTATCCTCTGCCAAGTTGCCTTACCCAGGTTGTAACAGCCTGGTAGTGATTATACTTCCTGAGGCCATTCTGGAGCTTTAGTGCCTCATGCAACAGTGTGCTCCTACTTTGGAAAGGACTCCACATGAGGAATAACTTTATCGTAACTTAGTTCCAGCTAGTTTTGTTTTAAATGTAAGGAGTTAACCAGAAAGCACTCTCAAGATCAACATCAGTTATTTTAAGTATATCTTAATCACAAAATGGCAAGGATACTTCCAGGATAGCCAAGGCTGCACGGAGAAAGCCTGTTTCCAAACAAACAAAAAGGTAAGAAAGCCCTAGCAGCTTAGTACAGTTCTGATGAGTTCTACTGGACTAGGGAATAACAGCCATCTTAGTCATGAAGACTCATGTAAGGTAAACAAATCTCACAATGCCACACAAAACACTGGCCAACCATCATTCAATACTAAGTTCCGGGATAATTATGAGGTTGAATGATTTTCTCCCCACATCAAAAATTTCCCTCGTAAGCTGGGCACAGTGATGCACACCTTTAGTTCTAGTATTTGGGAGGCAGAGGCAGGCCAGTATCTGAGTTCAAGGCCAGCTTGGTCTACAGAGCAAGTTTCAGGATAGCTGGGCTACACTGAGAAATCCAGTCTTGGAAAAAAAAAAATTTGTAATTCTCACTAAAAACTGGAATACGCTTTAGGGTAGAATAGGTATTGTTTTAAAATTATTTATATTTTAATAATGTGTATATGTGGGTATGTACATGTATATAAGTACTAAGGACCTTGGTCTTGCTGGAGCCAGAGTCACAGGTGCTTGTGAACTACCTGACACGGTGCTAGGAACCACACTGGGATCCTTCCCAAGAGCAGTGCTTGCTCTTAACAGCTGAACCATCTCTCCAGGCCCAAAAGTTTAGTTTTTGAGATAGGGTCTTACTGCACAATTCTGTGGCCTAGGCTGGCCTAGAGACTGCTATGTATGCCAGGCTGGCCTTGGCCTCTTGAGAAGATATATATGGATATATATTCAAAGCAGCACACATAAAATCCTGTTTCTTACCAAGCCACCTGTAGAAAAAATACAGTAAGACAATCATTACACAGCAGATGACCACAAACACAACAACCGTGAGAGGACTGAATGTCAAGTAATCTTCCTTCTTTTTCCTCGTCTCTCTATCTTCTGCGTCTTCCACTGACTTCATGTTTTCCCTGTATAAACACACAGGAAAACATCAGCAAGCTTTTACCAAGTACAGTTATTTTTAAAAATCCCCTTCTAACACCAGTTGAGGGTTAATCATAAAGGTAATGTACTTAAAAAATAAGGATCAGAGAGAAATATTTAATCTGAAAACAGAAACATTCTATATTCCTACTCTCCAGAGATAATCTGCCATTACCTGACTTTGGAATAAGATTTCTTTATTGAAAACAAAACTGTTAGAATAGATGACACTTATTATGTTAACAAATTAATGTTTTCGGATGTTCATACAACTATTTATGTTGACATAGTTAAGTTTTAAGATATAAACATACAAACAACATTATACATCTACATACAATAAAGTAACTCTAAGATTAGTTTCTCTCAAATATAAACATGAAATTCTCTTACTAGCAAACTCAGAAATTACTATATGTCTACTCTGTGCTCATTAATGTATTTGGAAGAATTTTTTTGATTATCAGATACAGTCCTGTCCTACCTTTGTTACTTCCCATGAATTCTCCCAGCAAGAATCACCCTGTTGAGTAGTTTCTGCTGTCAGCCTCATTGCCTCTTCCCAGTTACACAGCCTACTCTATATTCCCAGCCCCAATTCTTCAGTCTGTCCACTTAAACTTCCTGTCATGCATTTTCTGGCCCAGATCATTAAGTCTGAGTTCACTGTAGATTTTGGCTAAATAAAACTTTGTGTCTAAACATTTGCACATTTGTAACTGTTAAGCAACACACTACTTTCTCATCGAGACTCCAACGCCTTCACTGGAACTCTAGATCAGGATTGACATCAGGCATTAACACAAGTGTTACTAATGTGGTACCTAAGTGGGAAAAGGTGCCAACCATTGGTATCTGTCATTGAAAATAAATTTTATAAATTTACAGTAATACACATGGAAGTCATAATAACTCACATATTCATATTCCATGTATTAATAAGCACAAGGCACTCCCTCTTCTGAGACACAGTCTTGTGATGAAGCAGAAGCTAGACCTAAACTTACTATGTAACCCAGGGCACTTTCAAACTCATAGTCCTCCTGAGTAGTGGGTTACAGGTATGTACACCACATAAAGCTTCATTGGGGGAAGCGTGGCTACATTAGGCAGGGTCATAAGTAACCCAGGGTGGCCTAGAACTCAGTAAGTAGTGAAGGATGACCTCTACCTCTCAAGTGCTGTGATCATAGGCATGAATCACATGTAGCCTTCGTAAACAATTCCTTGAAAGAGAAGCAACTACCAGGTTTATACATTAAACACTACCATTAATTGTATTCTTTTGGGAGGGCAGTGGTTTAAACAACAAGGCACAAGTTGTTCAAAACCTTAGATGAAAGCTCCATTACTGAGCTATATTCCCAGCTGTGTGTGTGTGAGAGTGTGTGTGCCTGCCAGAACACTTGTATGGATGTTGGAAGACAGCCTCAGGCGTCACCCTTGATCCTTGTCTTCTACCCTATTGTAAACAGGTCCGCCTGCCCTTCAGCTTCCACAGATTCCTATCTGTGACTCCCACAGTGCTGCAGGAGCACTTGGATGGCAGACATACACTACTGTGTCCAGCTCTAAATGGGCTCTAGGGCTTTGAACTCAGGTCCTCACACTTGTTCAGTGAACACTTTAACCACTGAGACATCTCACCAGCCTCCATGAGCATTTAATGTGAGATAAGTGTTTTGCTATCAACAATTAATATCTACCACTTTCCTTTTATTTTTTATTTTTTTAAAAAAGACAATCCTGGCCGGGCCGTGATGGTACACGCCTTTAATCCCAGCACTTGCGAGGCAGAGGCAGGCGGATTTCTGAGTTCGAGGCCAGCCTGGTCTACAGAGTGAGTTCCAGGACAGCCAAGGCTACACAGAGAAACCCTGTCTCGAACCCCCCTGCGCCCCACCCCCTGCCCCCCCAAAAAAGACAATCCCACACTCCCATCTTAATGGTACTCACTATATGCTGAGATCAGAAAAAAATTAAATATTTTTGCTATTAGGATTATCATGAAACATTATTTAAAACCTTTTATCAGGAAGCCATAAAAAGTTTAATTAAACTTACAATTCAATAAGTCCACTCCAGTATCCTCCTAAGGCCACCGTGAACACAGCAATGACAAAAATAACCACCAGAGTATAGTCAAAGTTAGGCCAGGATGGAGAATACATTTTCACGGTAATATCATCTCCAAGAGTCTGAAGGGCAAAGTGACAGTTAAACACAGGAATGAATCTCCTCTACTAGAGTACAGCAGCAGCATCTACATTTCATGCTAGGGCAGACACTTCATCACACAGCTAAGAAGACAGTACAACTGAAGCCTTATGCAGTTCTTCAAGCTTCTTGTTAGTAGATGGAGAATGAATAATAGTCAAAATAAAGTATAGTAACTGGAGCCTGGAGGTGGCGCACACTTTTAAGCCCAGGACTTGGAAGGCAGAGGCAGGTGGATCTCTGAGTTCAAGGCCACCCTGGTCTAAGAGCAAGTTCCAGGCCAGCCAGGGGTACCCAGAGAAACCCCATCTCAAAACAAACAAAAAAGCACAGTGATTAAATGTAAACAACTGTAACATTGTAAACATATAATATACAATGATTAACTTACCTCTTTCATATCTTCAAAGTCTTTTTGCGTTATAACTGCAATTAGTATAGTCACATTTTGAAATGTAGATTTGTTCCTTGAAGAAGGAATCTAAAAGAAAAAATATGAAGCATGATTATTTACAGAATAAAAAACATACATACTACTACACTAAGTGCAAATATTATGTCAAACTATAAAAACAAAGCTTCATTATCATTTCTTAATAATATATAAGTTCTCAAAACGAAATACTTTTACCATGAACTTCAACTGATATATACTATGTGTGACATTGTATGGTATCGACACTATATAAACATGTTATATACATATTTGTTTCCAACCAAGTCATCTCAAGTCTAAAAATACTCCATTTTGGGACTTACTAGGACACTGTTGTTGGCAATCAGCAACGCTGCAGCACCACCTTCCTGTGCAATTCTGGCTTTTTCAAGAAAATGGCAGGGTCCCCAGTGCACCACCACTGACTTGCTCTTTATGCCACCAGGAGGAATATCAGAAAGGTGGCACAGTGGTGTGCCGGTCAGATTCATCAAGCTAAAAGAAGTCTGAAAAGAAGAAGTGTTTTTGATAAGATAGATACCTCATTTTGCCCAACAGTATTCAGCGATGAGACTCCAACACTGCTTTGGTACAATGTTTTTTAAGGACTGGGTGTGTAGCTGAGGGGTACAGCATGTACATATGCCTGAGTTAACTAACAAAAACAACTTTATGACAAATAACAAGAACTAGAGGTGCAAATTTTAAAATTCCCTCAATCTGGGACTGGAGAGATGACTCAGCACTTTAAAATACTGATTGCTCTTCTAGAGAACCCAGGTACAATTCCCAGTCCCTACATGTTAGCTACCAATCATCTAAAACTCCAGGCATCTGACATACTCTTGTGGCCTCTGCAGGCCCCAGGAATACATGTAGTATAGAGATATACATGCAGATTAAACACCTATACACATAAAGTAAAAATAAATAAAAACTTCCTCAATTAAGCCCAGTCCAGTGGCACATGCCTTTAACGCTAGCACTCAAGAAGCAGATAAACAGATCTCTAAGACTCTGAGGCCAGACTGGTTGACATAATGAGTTCAAGTCTATTTAGTGAGACCTTGTCTCACTAAAACAAACAAAAACTCCCTAAGTCATTTCTTTCATTTCTTTTATGGAGAAGAAGACTTGATCAAAGTCAATGAAGTATTTATTAATCACCAAATATCATCATAACTGACCCATATCCTAAAATAGTTATTACTCATATTCAATACTGTTAGTACTATGAATAATTATGATCTGTTATTTACTTACTGCATTTTCTAGGGAACTTGGAAGCCGTGTCCAGTTGTTGTTATAATACATGCAGTAGTCCTTGGAAAGTGTAGATATGCCATTTGCAGATGCATGCAGGATGGCTTCCTGAGCAGCTGTCTAAGATACAAACAATTTTTATGGTGGTAGTCATAATTAGGCTTGCAGGCAACTGCAGATTTTAATAAAACTATTTATATACAGAGTTGATCACTGTTCCTAAGGAGAGCAAGTCCTTCAATGAGTTTATTTAGTCTTATTTAATTAGCTCAGGAATAGTGAAACTATACACACTTGTCTAAACTCATTCTTTGGGGAAAATGGGTTCCTTTCCTACAAGATCAACCATGGCGCCAATTTTAAGGGCCATATCCCTGAGAGGATTCTTGCTGTGATGTAACAATGCCTGTCTGCCCTCTCAGTTTGACATTTTCCTCCTCTCTTATGAGTTATGACCTCACTGTCACATACATGCAGAAAGAGGTAATCAAAACCTCTTCGCTTGTCCCCCTGCCAGTTCTTGACTAGTTCTTTTACCTAGGATTAAAGAGATATGGGATGACTTCTAAGTGATATCTGTATAAAAATTTAAAAGATTTTTAAGTTTACCTGGAATTTAAAAGACTTTTCACTCAAGTCTTCAAGAGCTTCAACTGCCTATCAAAATACAATTTACTAGTGGAACTTGCCTTTGATGTCAGCACTTTGGAGGCTGAGGCAGGCTGATCTTTATGAGTTCTAGGTCAGCCTGGTCTACAGATAGAATTCCAGGACAGCCAGGGCTACGCAAAGAAACCCTGTCTCAAAACAAAATAACAAACAAACAAAAAAATTGCCAAGTATGGTCCACATGCCTTCAATCCCAGCTGTGGGGAATCAGAGGCAAGTAGATCTTTGTGAGTTCTAGGACAGCCAGGGCCACATAGAGAGACCCCGTCTCTAAATAATCACAAATCAGTATGTAAATAAAATAAAGGAGCTAGCAAGATAGCTTAGTTGGTAACAGCACTTACCACCAAGGCTGACCATCTGAGTTTGATCTCAGGACCTGAAGGGCCCTAGGTTCTTTTGCCAGCCTTACACCCACCCACCTCAGGTCAAGGCTAGACCAAGTTCCATTCTCTACCCACAGGAATATTCTTGAGTAAAAAATTCTCAGAATGTACTGACTGATAGTCACCTGACTCTCTGGAAAGTCCCAGGTAGAGTTCAAATGTGTGTCATGCTTGCTAGCCAACAGATTTGGAGTTCAATATGCTTACTCAATAAGTTTGAACTAACCTTGCTGAAGTCAGGTTACTCGCCCCTAAAAAGTATAAAAACTGCTCATAATAGCCATTCAGGGTTGCCTTCTCTGTCACTCACCTCGAGGGACTGATTGAAGGTCTACCTCAAAGCACCAGAAAATAAACCTCTTGCTTTTGCATTGAACTGCATCTTGGTGTCTCACTCAGGGGAGTCTCGAAGTAAGTACCACTGACCAAGGGTCAGGGTCTTAAAGACCCATATTGGGAGGAAGAGAAATAATCCCCACAAGTTGTCCTCAGATCACAACACAAATGCATACCCCCCAATAAATAAATAAGATAATAAAAATAACTTTTAGAAAAGAACTAAAATACTTTCTCTTGTCTTACTTCCCATTGCCTAGAAAGACAGGGAAACAGCCGGGGTGGGGGGGTGGCGGTGGCGCACGCCTTTGATCCCAGCGCTTGGGAGGCAGAGGCAGGCAGATTTCTGAGTTCAAGGCCAGCCCGGTCTACAGAGTGAGTTCCAGGACAGCCAGGGCTATACAGAAAACCCTGTTTCAAAACAACCAAAAAAAAAAAAAAAAAAAAAAAAAAAGAAAGAAAGAAAGAAAGAAAGAAAGAAAGAAAGAAAGAAAGAAAGACAGGGAAACAGTAAAAGGTGGTAGAGAAAGACACACAAAGGTGAGAGCTGGGAGACATGCAGACGTCCTCAATTGTTCAGAACACTGCTCCCTCCTTCAATAGGGGTTCTTCCCATCTTCTCTGTGAACAAACCTATCTCTAAATCCACAAGGAAGAACATGAGGTCCATTGCAAAACTGAGCTTTGGTCGGGTGGGGGGAGTATGTTCATGGGGCTTTTAATTTGTACAGAACACAGAACTTAGTTCTCTCTGCAATTTACTTAATACAGTGAACATTAATTTGAGTGTTCAAGAAGAAGAGATATGTGCCAGGCAGTGGTGGGAGGCAGACAGATTTCTGAGTTTGAGGCCAGCCTGGTCTACAGAGTGAGTTCTAGGACAGCCAGGGCTACAGAGAAAAACCCTGTCTCAGAAAAACAAAAACAAAGACAAAAAAAAAAAAAAAAAAAAAAAAAAAAAAAAAAAAAAAAAAGTCAGACTCATGAAATTGAAAAATAAGACATGTTTCCCTACAATAACAATCTTAATGTTAGGAAATATTAAAAAAAAATCTGTTGTGAATTTGGTGGATATTTTTCTTTGTTTTCAGATATGAGCTCAAATATATATCTTTTCTTTTTCTTTTTTAAGCATACTGTTGTTTCTAAGAACAGTGGGTTTGATTCCAGCATTTCGCCTGCCAGTATACCTCCAAAATGACCCCTAAGTAACCCACATGAGTCCAGGCTGTCAGCCGTAACTTTGATCGAGCCTTTATCCCTCCTTTCTTGAAAAAGCAGAGAGGTATCATCAACACTTAGGCTTTACGGTGTGCTGGGATTATCCTTCCACGAACCATTAAATGTTTGCCTTAGGTATCACCTGAAATTATTCTATCATACCATCAATAGCTGATTAAAAGGAACCAAATATTTCCAGTTTAAAAAAAAAAAAACAAGAACCTGAGGTACAGGGGAGATGGGTTAGCAGGTGAAAACCCAACTAACAGAATTCTAACTAACTGAGAAAAATGCTACCACAATGGTAGGTTGTTGCTTATGACAGACTATAGCTGAGGACATGGCTCATAAGCCTTTGACATTAGTTTGTAGGAGAAGTTTAGAGGTTTGGAGGAGCAGTCTAGAGAAAGCCTACCATGCTATAAAAAGAGCTGATCAAGGCCATTCTGGGGAGAGAACAGAAGAGCAAAATGCTGCCCTCAATGCAGACAGTAAAAAGGCAGGCTCATGAATTTGATGGAATGATGACTCTATCTGGAATCAGGCTAAATGCACCATGCTGTACATTCTGATAGAGAACTTGTCTTCACTTTGTCCAAACTCTGACCCTGTGGGAGAGAAGCTTGGTCTAAAGGACTGACCTGAAAGAGGCAAGGTCCTCGTAGCACCGTGTTCAGATTATCTCACCCGGATATTAACAGATACTTCTAGTTAAGATTTATGGTAAGAACCAAGAGCAAAGCCACTACAAAAATATTTGGAAATCTTTAGTTTGTTCAGAAAAGGGACATGTTTAAAGTCGAAACCAAGGAAACCTATTACCAACTTCCCAAACCTTAAAACAAAAAAACGAACAACAAAACCCTTCCTCCTCAGTTGGCTAAGGATCTAGCTCAGTTGAGCACTTGCCTACCATTCATGAGGCCACTTAAGCATGGTGGCCCATGCTTCTAATTCTCACACTACAGACAATCAGAAGTCCACTGCCATTCTTAGGAAGCTCAAGGTCAGCCTGTTTCAGACGCTGTTTCAGGGCAAATGGGGGTAGGAGGCCAAGTACCTCACAGGGCCAGTACCTAAAAATAGCTTGCTAAACTGGTCAGTGGTGGCACAAGCCTTTAATCTCAGCACTTAGGATGCAGAGGCAGGGGGATCTCAGTGTGTCTGAAGTCAGTCTGGTCTACAGAGTGGACAGCCAAGGCTACAGAGGAAAAAAATGTCTAAAAAAAAATAAAACAACAAAAATAGCATGCTAAATATGTAGTCATCATTACCCATGTATCCATGCTATACATTAGATCTTCTGAGCTCTTTAGTAACAACCACAGTGTGGACTTAACACTTTGTTTGTCTGTTTTATTTTGTTTTGCTGAGACAAGATTTCTCTCTGTAAGCTGTCCTGGAACTCTCTGGCCTCAAACTCACAGAGATCCGTAGGCCTCAGCTTCCTGAGTGCCCAAAAATGTGTGTTTATCAAGAGTAGGTGTATTACTGTGCTAAATATTGACTTATCTTGAGAAAAGATTAGTGGAACTATGGTATAAGCATATAAACATCATTCTGTATTAATCATCTTAAGAGGTTCACTGAAATGAGTGTTAAGTTACTGAAATGACAGCTAAGTTACAGGTTTACTTACAGACCCTCTGAGTTTTCTTTGGACCTAAATGATACTTGTCTGGTTACTCAGTTCATACATTAAAGATACAAAGTAATGCTACTGTGTTGTCATTCTCTCCTCAAAATACTTTTTTCAATGAGTTCTCTCCAATGCTGATCAGCAAAGTTCCTAGAACGCCAAAGGCTACCTTTAAAAAAAAAAAAAATGGGGCTTAGACTTTCTCGGTGACCTTTTAAAGCCCAAAGTGACAAAGCACAGTATTTCAGAGAAATGATGGTTTCTAAGTAATAACTTCGCACACTGTTGACACAAGTGTGCAAACAACACCGATAAAAATTTCCCAACATCAAACGCCAGAAAAGAAAGTGAATAGAAACAAAATCTAAAACACTGAAAGCTAGCTTCTTGGTCACACAATGGAGCTCAAACTACCTGATGCCAGATTTTAAAATATTATTTCAGCAAATATGGGTATGTGTGCACATGTTTGTTATTATTTCTTAAACAGACTTCGACCCTTTTAGATGTCAAACTAGAGGTTTGAATAAAACCTCTAATTCCCCCCCCCCCTTAAAAGTATTTTAAAATATACCTTTAAGAAAACAAAAGCACCGGGCAGTGGTGGCGCATGCCTTTAATCCTACCACTTGGGAGGCAGAGACGGGTGGATTTCTGAGTTCGAGGCCAGCCTGGTCTACAGAGTGAGTTCCAGGACAGCCAGGGCTACACAGAGAAACCCTGTCTCAAAAAAACCAACCAACCAAACAAACAAACAAAAAAACCAACCAAACAAACAAACAAAACCAAGACAAAAGCATAAAACAAATCCCCAAGGTATAATTGCATGTATCTTACATAGACGGCACTATATGGGAGTGGAAGGAAGGTATACAGATATTCATATGGCTATACAGAGAAAAGTATGTAAGTGCAGTCAACTAAAGAGCAGGCCAGAACGCTAACACCTGGAATCCTGTCCACACTGGCCCCTCCACCCGCCTTTTTCCGGGTAAAATGCAGCAGTAAGATGAGCTACACAGATAAGCACAGAAGTGAATTCTTTGAATTCAGAAGAAAACAAGCCAGCTCGGTGAAAAATTACAGAGAGGGCTCCAGGCCCTAGAAGGAGGAAGCTCCCCACCCGCACCGCCCACTCCTACCCCCGCCCCGCGGGTTTCTTCCAGGGGTTGGGCATTTCACAGGATTTCGGGGGCTGGGGGCGGGTAAGGAATGCTGGGACTCATGGATGAAGGCAGTTAAGGCCGGGGCAAAATGGGTGGGAGAATGGGAAGCTGGGGTGGAAGGAGAGGAAAGGGGGAGGAAGGGAAGGAGGAGGGATGAGGGAAATCGGGAGGGGGAAGAGGGAGAGGAAGGGTTGTGGGGGGAGGGGACGACGAGGAAGGAAGGGGAGGGAAAAGCGGAGGGGAGGGGAGGGGAGCGGAGTGCGGCTCTCACCAGTCCTAGCAGGCAGCTCCAGAGCAGGGCAGCCGCGGGAGCGTGCAGCGAGTGCAGCAGCCCCATCCCACGGGCGGGCAGCTAGGCGCAGGCTGCGCTGGCGGCACCCGGACCGCTGGAGTGCAGCCCCGACTTCCTCTTCCGGTCCCTCCCGCGGAGCGCTGGGCTGGGACTCTGTGGGGACTGTCAGCTCCTGGCAGAGCCTTTTTAGCTGCGTAAATCCTGGGTTCTCGTTCGGTTCCAGCTCTCTGCGGCCGCCGCCCATTCCAAGCCACCGGAGCTTCGGGTTTCAGTTTCCTTTCAGGCTTCTGCCACGTAGTCTCGGGGCGACCTTCGTAAAGACATAAACTGGACCAGTCCCCTCTCCACACTTGGGGCACGAATCAAAACTTCCTCTGCTGCAAAGTTTACGTCATCTCACCCCTGTCTTCTCTGTCCTCTACTTTCCCAAGCGTTAAGATCCACAGACCCTCTAGGCGGGCAGTCTCTGGGGAATATACTCTTGGTGTTCCCTTATCAGCTTAACACTTCCTCCCTTAAGAGAGTTTCCTAGTACACTTAATCTAAAGTACCTCTCAGTCAACTTTGATAGTATGACTTATTTATTTGTAATCTTCATAACTTTTGCTTTTTTTGTTGTTTTTTCTTTTTTTTTCTTTTCTTTTCTTTTTTTTTTTGGTTTTTTTACAGGGTTTCTCTGTATAGCTCTCCTGGAACTCACTCTGTAGACCAGGCTGGCCTCAGAGGCCTCTACCTCCCAAGTGCTGGGATTAAAGGCATGCACCACCACTGCCCGGCTTTTTTGGTTGTTCTTGTTGTTTGTTTGTTTGGGTTGTTTTTTTGGTTTTTTTTTTGAGACATATCCTTGACTAGTACTCTGAACTCACTATGTAGATCATGGCCTAGAACTCAGAGATCTGCCAATGTCTATCTCCCAAGCGCTGAGACTAAAGGCATAAGCCACGATGCCTGATTCCCCCTCCCCCCTTTTCTTATACTCATCTATGTATCTCACATTCTGCTTTGCTTTCTTGACTGCTGTGTCCTTACACATAAAATATCCAGTGTATACTAGGTTGTCAAATATTTGTTGGATGACTATTTATTACCAAATACTGAATAGGAGAGTGTTCCTGTTACCCTAAGGGAGGGACATAGCGAGGACTACAGATGTGTGAGCAAACACTGTTACAAAGCGACCTTTCACAAGGAGCTCCACAAGGATGGAAGGGGGGTAAAAATAGGGTGCCAGGAAGAAAAAAGAAAACACCAGCCCTAGCCGAGTATAACTGACTATTAAATTCTGTGTAAGTTAATTTCAGCTAGGCAAAGAGGGAATCCATTTCCAGGAAGAAAATTTTAGTCTGAAAGCCAAGGGAGGCAACTACAGAACTACATACAGAACTGGACCTTGGCTGAAGTTAGGAGACATGGAGAGTGAGAAGAGGCAGAGTGAAATGGATGGCAAAGCTTGGAACTTGAGACTTCATCATCTGTGTCTTCGTGGGGGAATTCCTGAAGGAAGCACTCCCACAGTTCTGCATTTGTTGTTTCTGTAGTTGTCTGCATCTTCGTGGGGGAATTCCTGAAGGAAGCAACTCCCACAGTTCTGCATTGGGTTGTTTCTGTAGTTGTCTGTTCCCTGGCTTCCCCTTGTGGCTCAGTTTCAATCTATTTGTAACCCTACCAGCCCTAAGGAGCTCCCCAGGCAGAAACTGCCTGTCACGGCATTGTTGTATTTACTCTCAGCCACTTTTAGAAACCTTCTAGGACACTGATGTTTGAGCTAGTCTCCCCTTTCCACTGGGATCCTAGATACTTGCTCATCTAGATGAGAACAATATATCTGGATTTTAAAAACATTTCCAGGTTTAATATGCAGTCAAGCTTGAAAGTTTTCATTATTTAGTGTTTCAGAGGGTGGGCCTGGACTACAGCCCCTGACTCTGCAGTTTCAGCATCACCATCCAAACCTAGTGAATCAGAGAATGGGCCCTCAATTTGCCAGAGACCTCATACTGTTATCTCAGTTTAGCTCAAATAGATCTTACTCCTAAATATAAGACCTGACCTCCTAAGTTGTCTCAGGGAAACATTTGTAAAGACTCTTAAGATCTTTTTGTTGGATGAAGATTCCTAGAATAGGACACTAAAAGGGAAAACTATACAACAATAAAATCAATAAATTGACTTCACCAAAATAAAAACCTGTTTTTTGGAAGATATTCTTTAAAAAAAAAAGTATTTATTTGTGTGTGTACTTCACAGACACCTACCTGAGCTTATGTCTACAATGTGTGTCCAGGTGTCTACAGAGATCAGAAGAGGGCACCAGACCCCAGAACTGGAGTTATAGGTAAGTATCAGCACCAATGTGGATGCTGGGTATTGAACCCAGGTCTATCTCCTGAAGAACAGCCAGTGCTCTTAACCACTGAGCCACTTCTCCATCCCCTGGAAGATATTCTTAAAGGAATGAAGACCACTGTAGATCGGGAGAAGACAATCATAAAACATCTATATCTATATACATATATATGTGTGTTTATATGTATTTGTGCATACAGATATATATAAAGAACTCTTCTTATTCAATAAAAAGACCAAAAACTGAAAAAGGAATGCACAAGTACCATGTACCTACAAGAATGGATGGAATGAAAATTATGTCACCAAACATCTGTTGGGATGTGGAGGAGCCAGAATTCTGGTGGAGATATAAAGTAGTGCAACCAGTTTCACAAACGGGCGTTTCTTGTATACCGTACAACACACCCATTCCTTTTCTAGTTATGTACACAAGAGAAATGAAAGCAAATGTTTGTGAAGACGATCTAAGTGGCCCTGTGATGGTCCCAAACTATAAGCAACCTGCTGTAGTTGGATGTAATTTGTCCCTGAAAGGCTCATGTGATTGAAGGCCTGGTCATCAATGCCTAGGGTTGAGATGGCAATATCTATAAGAGGAAGCACTTGTAATGTCTTCTATGTTCATCCATGAGGTCAATGGTAGAATTTCCTCTTTTGTAAAGGCTGAATCAATTCTATTGTGTGTATCATATTTCAAAATTCATTAATTTTTATATGCATTTTGTCTCTTTTTGTTCATCTATATACATAATACATGAGTGTGTATAATGGGGGCTGGAGAGATTGCTAGTGGTTAAGAGCACTGCTGCTCTTCTGTAGGTCCTGAGTTCAAATCCCAGCAACCACAACCATCCGTAATGAGATCTGACGCCCTCTTCTGGGGTGTCTGAAGACAGTTACAGTGTACTTACATATAATAATAAATAAGTCTTTTTTTAAAAGTGTGTATAATATGAATACATATGAATAATTTTAAATACAGGTTCCAAATATGAGAGAAAACATTCAGTGTTTGTCTTTCTGGCTCTAGCTTATTTAACTTAATATAATGATCTCCAATTGCATCCATTTGCCAGCAAGTGTATGATTTTATAATGTAAAAAATTCCATTGTGTATATGCATCATATATTCTTTATCTGTTTTTCCTTTGGTGAGCATTTCCTGGCTGTTAGTGTATGTTAACTTAGACTCCCTTGGGCATATACCCCAGTGTGGTATACCTAGACAGTATGATAGACCCACTTTCAGTTTTTGAGTAACATCACCCCTAACTTTAATGATGGTTATACAAATTTATATCCCTACCCAAAATGAATAATGAATAATGAATCCTCTTCTCCAACCCCCAGAATTTGTTATTGTTTGTTTTCTTGATGGCAGCCATCTGACTGGGATGAAACAGAATCTCTGAGACAGAGTCTCATTCTGTAGCTCTGGCTGTCCTGGAACACCAGACTAGCTTTGAATTCACAAGGGTCTACCTCCTGAGTGCTGGAATTAAAGGCACATGCTGGCTGAAAGAATCTCAAAGAAGTTTTGGCATGTTCACAACACTTTCAAGTATCAGTTGGAGTGTTTGCTTCTTCTTCTTCTTCTTCTTCTTCTTCTTCTTCTTCTTCTTCTTCTTCTTCTTCTTCTTCTTCTTCTTCTTCTTTTCTTCTCCTCCTCTTCCTCCTCCTCCTCCTCCTCCTCCTCTTCCTCTTCCTCCTCCTCCTCCTCCTCCTCTTTCTTTTTTGTTTGTTTGTTTTAGGGGGGTTGGTAGTTTGAGACAGGGTTTCTCTGTGTCCTGGCTATCCTGTGGACAAAGCTGGCCTTGAACTCACAGAGATCCACCCGCCTCTCCTCTGCCTCCCAAAAACTGGGATTAAAGGCTTGAGCCACCACCTGCCTGGACTGCTTGCTTCTAGCCATTCATTGTATAATCTGGCTTCTTGGTATTTAATTTTTACAGTTCTTTATATATCCTGGATATTAATTCTCTATGTGATGTACAGTTGGCAATTTTTTTTCCACAGTCTCTTGGGCCTATAGTATAGGCTGACTACCCACTAGTAGCTGTTTCTTAAATTCCTGTAATCCCTTTAGTCAATTCTTCAGATTATTTCCTATTTTACTGGAGTCCTATCCAGAAAATTCATGCCTATGTTGTTAGAGATATTTTGGTTGTTTCCAGTTCTTGGCTAGCTATTGAGAATAATGCTTCAGTGAAAATGGGAGTCCAAACATCCCTTTGATACACTGATTTCAACTTGGTTAGATGCCCAGACATGGAGTTGCTGAATCTCCCCGTTGCACTATGGTGCCTGTGTTGGGGTTGTTTATGCGTGTGTGTCTTCATCGCTGAATACAACTTTCATGAGACAAAGCCAAGCATGATGGTTTCAGTGATTACTTAGCACTCAGACCCAGTCATTATCTTGCTGCCTGGTGAAATAGCAACTCAGAGCTTCCCAGCACTCCTTTGTGGCAGAGCTTGTCTGGCTTTGGTCAACTACTTTCCTCTCTGACACTTGTCTGTGAGACATAAACTCTCCCTGAGCTGAGCACATGACTCGGATACTTCTTGGTTCACAGGCATGACCAGACATGACAACAAGCTGCCAACAGTGCTCTTGTCACTGTGAGCTCAGTTGTCTTGCTCACACAGACTCATTGCTCCCTGGACAGAGTTATCTTTTTCTCTTGGGAATTATATCAATGAAATAGTAGGCGCTTCCTCCATTAGAGGTAGGGTGGAATAGTTAGTCAGTCACAAAGAATCCAAAAGGAAGCATTCAACAGACAGAAAGAAGCAAGATGCTTCTCATGAATCATGGGAAAGGCAAAGTAGCAGGGTATCCAAGGCTATTGGATAGATTCGGGATTTGGTCACCCCTGCCTAGGAATCTTTGGTTGGTTGTTTGGTTGGGTTTGTTGTGTAAGTTTTTTTGTGTATGTGTATGTATATGATTATATCATTGTATGCCATTTGTGTGTGTGTCCAGGAAAGCCAGAAAAAGGTGTCACATCCCCTAGGGCTGGAGTTACAAGCACTTAGTTGTGGGTGTCCCAAAACAGGAATCTAACGCTTAACCACTGAGACATCTCTCCAGTCTTTGCTTAGGAATCTTTACACTTTTAACAAAGGAACTCCCCTCCCTGCCAGAGTTAAGGTATAGTATTATATATCTCAAGCTGTTTTCCAACTTGTTATGAAGCCAGAAATAACCTTGAACTTATGATCCTCCCTCCTCTGTCTCTTGAGTACTGAGATTTCTGGCCAGAGGGAGCCACCTCGCCAGGTTTTATGTCCTGCTTAGGATCTAACTAGGGTTTCATTCATGCTGGGCAAGAACTCTACCAGTTGAAATACATTCCCAGTAGATAAATGAGGCCACTTAATGAATGCAAAGCCATGAAATGCTTAACAAAGTCTTACCAGTTGTTTTTTGTTTTATTTTGGTTTTTGAATCAGGGACTCACTCTGTAGCCTGGCTTAGGCTGGAACTTAAAGCCATTCAGGATGCCGGTCAGGATGCTTGGCTTCCTGAGCTGGATTACAGCCACAAGCCCAATGCCTGGCTGGTTTTTTCTTGTTTTTATTTAAGCTTGTGTTCACTGCTTTTTTGGTTAAGAATCTTTATATGTTAACTGGTTTCATACATTTAAACCAATTTTGTGAGGTAAATCATTACTCTTATTTTTTAAGATAATTTTCCATTTATATTACGCATATGAGTGTGGAGAGTGGAGAAAGTCCCAAATCAGCGTGTAGAGTTGGCATGAGCATACCCATGTTACAGTTTCCAGTGCCTCAGAGTCAAGGGAATTGCAAGACCCTCCCTGATCTGAGCACAGATGTGTAACATTTATCCTTTTAACTAATATTTATAGCAATAAAGACATGGGAGGCAGGAGATGAAATAAAAACCTGCTAGCTCAGTGATGTAATTTTATTTTCTTAGCTATATACAAAATATCTATTTACATGACTAATTCTGCCAGTAAATTGCTAGGTCTCTTTCTTTCTGTGTCATCTACTGAGCTAGTCTACATTTCTCTTGAGCTTCCTAAAAGAGCCCAAGAGAGCTTTTTAGCTCTCTTTCCTAGAATACTGTTTTGCTGTGTCCTGCCAGCCACTTCTCTGTTGTTCCTACAAGCCCAAAAGAGGATCCCTATCTCTTATCTGGAGTTCCTTCCATAAGGTTCTTCCAGTTCAAAAGAGTGAGCTCTCAGCCAGGCAGTGGTTGTGCATGCTTTTAATCCCAGCACTTGGGAGCCAGAGGCAGGCAAATTTCTGAGTTCGAGGCCAGCCTGGGCTACAGAGTGAGTTCCAGGACAGCCAGGGCTATCCAGAAAAACCCTGTTTCGAAAACCAAAAAAAAAAAAAAAGCTCCTTCCTTACATCCTTGACAGGCTGAACCCTGTTACAACCATGGGGGCGGGACTGTCCAAGACAACTCAGTAGGAGCTAAACCAATTCACAGAAAGTACAGAACAGTAGCTCAAGGCCATCCACCTCACTTTGCCTGGGCTCCTAGTGCAAAGACCACAAGATCTCTCCCAAGCAACTTGCCTTAAAATAGGCAGGAACTTTCCATTCTTTAGCATTCTTATCTATGGAGGCTTTTAGAGGCACACCCAAACCGACTCTCTCCAGGACACACCTAACTGCATCTGACAACTGCAGCATCTAGGCTTTCAGGTTTTGCTAACAATTCAGTTTTCTATCTATAATAATCAAATATCTGGTAGCACAGAATTGGACAGGATGTATACGAAGTAGCAACCAAAGCTTCCTCCCAGGAGATGCCTGCAGCTCAGACTGCTCCCTGACAGAGACCCACTAGGGAGGTTAGGTAACTCGCATCTACTTCAGCTCTATAGGATAAACACCCAAGTTTCCCAGCAGTTGGCTTATCTCTATCAGAGCATACTGCCAACCAACCCCAAATTTTCTGGGTATGTATCTTGTGTCTGTTGGTTCTTGGTTCCCTGTTGCCTGAGTCAGGTCTCGAAAAACCAAAACTAGCCGGGCAGTGGTGGCGCACGCCTTTAATGCCAGCACTTGGGAAGCAGAGGCAGGTGGATTTCTGAGTTGGAGGCCAGCCTGGTCTACAGAGTGAATTCCACAGCCAAGGCAACACAGAGAAACCCTGTCTCGAAAAACCAAAAAAAAAGGACTACTCCAGGCTTCTAAAACTACTTATATATTGATAGGAACTTCCAAATTAATAAGCTATCATTCAAAGCAAGTAAAGATAGTCAAGTGCCTTTTGAAGAATGAAGATACCTTTTTATAAATTTTGTTTTCGAGACAGGTTTTCTCCACTCAGCCCTGGCTGTCCTGGAACTCACTCTGTAGATTAGGCTGGCTGGAACTCACAAAGATATCTCTACATCTGCCTCCCCAAGTGCTGGGATTAAAGTGCCACCATGACCAGCTGAATGAAGATACTTTTTTTGGGGGGGGGGGTTCGAGACAGGGTTTCTCTGTATAACCCTGGCTGTCCTGGAACTCACTCTGTAGACCAGGCTGGGCTCAAACTCAGAAATAAGTCTGTCTCTGCCTCCCAAGTGCTGGGGCTAAAGTGCCACCATGACCAGCTGAATGAAGATAGTCTTTTTTTTTTTTTTTGGAACTTTTTTTGACTTACATATTTATTTATTATATGTAAGTACACTGTAGCTGTCTTCAGACACTCCAGAAGAGGGTGTCAGATCTCATTACGGATGGTTATGAGCCACCATGTGGTTGCTGGGATTTAAACTCAGGACCTTTGGAAGAGCAGTCAGTGCTCTTAACCACTGAGCCATCTCTCCAGCCCCCCCCCCCCCAATGAAGATACTTTTAAGTATAATTTTTGTACAGTAATTTACCACCTGTGACACTTCTGCTCTGTTTTACTAACACTCAGTGAACAGCTGCTTGCTTAGGGTCGACTCAGCTTTGACTCTCAGTGCAATTCACATAAGAGTTCCAATTACACTTGAAGTGGATGAGACATGTGCTCAGTGCTCCTTTAACTAAGATCCATATCACCCGTTCATAAAAATAAGTAACATTATTTTGTGGTTGAGTTAGGGTCTTGCTTTATAGCTCAGCCTAAAATTCACTATGTAGCCCTGGTCTGGCTACAACAATCCTCCTACTCCAGCCTCCGGAGGTTTGAGATAAATTAAATTGAATCAGTATTATCAATTATCTAAGTTGGCAAGACTGTGACTTTCATAACAGTGTATAGGCTGACCCCTTCCTGTACTTCTTTGTTGAAAACATAAACCATATAACTAGATTTCCTCATTAACAAGCCTTGATATTACCAGCCAGTCCCTACTTTTTCTCATTTATCATTAACTTACATCTGCCATTCTGTGTCAGGTGGACATGCCAGAGGTCATGGTAGGGCTATATGATCTAACTGCCTAGTCCAGGCATTGCTGAGCGACTGGGTCAGCGAGTATAGCTGGTCATCAGCTAAGATAGGAACACCAATTTAAATGGGGGAAAAAAAGGTTTCTCTCTTTTTTTTTTGAGGTGACTCAGTGTCATGAGATGTAGACTTAAAGTTTACAATGGGTAGTTCCAAACCCATGATCACACAGGCCGAGGCCGAACTCAGTGGGTCAGAGTACAAGAGGAAAGAGCACAAGTGTGAGAAAGGTGTTTGTAGGAAGTAGGGAATGTGACAGGCACGGGGTGGAAGGGCAGCGTGAGAGTAAGCAGCATGCACTTCGTGTATGAAATTGTGGAAAGATAAATTTAATTAGTTAGAATATGTAAAAGTAATTCAGTAATGAAAAAGTGAATCTCAAGAAGTGGGGGGGGGGAGGGTGGGAGATGCATTTGGCCACTAATCAACAATATTTACATATTTAAAGACTGCAGGGTCTCTCTAGTGTAACTGTGAGTGTTCAGAAACTGAGCAGACCGTCACAAAACAATATCTCAGCTGTAAAGAGATTTGGGTGAGGGCCTGGCCTCAATCCCCATGGACAAAGAGTAAAAGAGGGGATCAAATGGAAGGAAGAAAAAAAAAAAACCTGAATTCCTTGCCAGTATTTGCCTCCCAGAGCAGTTTCCTGACTTCCCTCAGTACCAGTCTCTGATACTCCAGCATAGTTGGATCATCCACTTTGTCTCTTGCTTTCTTTCAATGCATCTGTGAATTTCATCCACATGGTTGCACAGGGCTATAGACTGGCAATTTTCACTATCCTGTTTTATAAATATACTACATTTATGAATATACTGTAGTTTGTTGCCTATATTTATTTAAAATGAAAAGCTTTGGGGTTTGTTTGTTTCTTGTTTTGTTTTGTTTTGGTTTTTGGAGTTTTTTGGCTTTCTGTTTTGTTTTTTGTTTTGCGGGGGTTTTTTTTTTGGCTTTCTGTTTTGTTTTTCCAGACTGGGTTTCTTTGTGTATCCCCTGGCCCTGGCTATCCTGGAAGTCACTCTGTAGGCCAGGCTGGCCTCCAACTCAGAGATCCACCTGCCTCTGCCTCCTGAGTGCTGGTTATAAAAGTGTGAGCCACCACTGCCTAGCCCAAAAACACATTTTTTATTGTTACTGTTCAGGGTCTTACTATGTAGCACTGGTTGGCCTGGAACTAGGGATGTAGACTAGATTGACAAACAACTGCCTGCCTCTTCCTCCTGAGTTCTGAGATTAAAGGCATGTGTCATCTTGTTCAATCCCCAAAGCATCTAAAACAAATTACAAAGTTTTATTGTTGAGCCAGCCTGATCTACAGAGTGAGTTCCAGGACAGCCAGAGCTAGACAGAGAAACCCTGTCTCGAAAAAAACAAACAAACAAAAAAAAGTTTTATTGTTGAACCAGCAGCTATCTCTGTTTCCACTACCTATTTCTTTTCTTTTTTTAATTTTAATTTTTTTAAAGGTTTATTTATTTTATGTATGTGAGTACACACTATAGCTGTACGGATGGTTGAGACCCTTCATCTGGTTGTTGGGAATTGACTTTTTAGGACCTCTGCTCAGCCCATCCCAAAGATTAATTTATTATCTATAGCTGTCTTCAGACACACCAGAAGAGGTCATCAGATCTCATTACGGGTGGTTGTGAGCCACCGTGTGGTTGCTGGGATTTGAACTCAGGACCTTTGGAAGAGCAGTCGGTGCTCTTACCCGCTGAACCATCTCACCAGCCCTTAATTTTAATTTTTAAATTTTTAAAAAATATTTATTTATTTTTATTTATATGAGTATACTGTAGCTGTTTTCAGACACATACCAGAAGAGTACATCAGACCCCAGTACAGATGGTTGTGAGCCACCATGTGGTTGCTAGTGAAAGAGTTAAGTTTGAGACTTGGGCTGGCTAATAAAAAAATTGCAGGTTTGAGGAGAACGCAGTGGACCAAGGTCGAGCATGTCCTGATGGACCTGGGCAGGGGCAGGCGAGCTGTTGGGACATCCTGGGAACTAGCAGGCCAGGAAGATATGTCTGGGTGGGCCCTGGCAGGACCCAACTGAGTAATGGGTCATCTGGTCCTCTTACATATGGTTTAAGGTCAGCCAGATGCTCTTTGACTCAGATTAGCACCAACCTTAGGAATTCCCGCTCTGGTCTGCACGTACTATAGCTGATATTTGAAATAGCCAATCATGTATAGCCACACCAATTCCTTTGTTCCCTCAGACTTTTTCCATATATAAATCCCTAACCCCTGAGCCTTGTGGTCGATTCCTCTATCTCCTTCATGAGATATGTGTCGACCCGGAGCTCCGAAATTAAACTGCCTCTTGTGTTTACATCAAGATGGTCTCTCGTGTTTCCTTGGGTGCACATCCTCCCGGGATTTGAGTGGGGGTCTCCCCACGGGGGTCTTTCACTAGGAATTGAACTCAGGACTTCTGGAAGAGTAGTCAGTTCTCTTAATCACTGAGACATCTCTCTAGCCCTAATTTTTAATTTTTTTTTTTCCAAAACAGGGTTTCTCGATATAGCCCTGGCTGTCCTGGAACTCACTCTGTAGACCAGGCTGGCCTCCAACTCAGAAATCCGCCTGCCTCTGCCTCCCAAGTGCTGGCATTAAAGGCATGTACCACCATGCCTGGCTAATTTTTAATTTTTTAAAAAATTGATTTTGCTGGGCAGTGGTGATGCATGCCTTTAATCCCAGCACTTGGGAGTCAGAGACAGGTGGATTTCTGAGTCTGAGGCCAGCCTGGCTTATAGAATGAGTTCCAGGACAGCCAGGGCTATACAGAGAAACTCTGTCTCAAAAAAGAAAAAAAAAATTATTCGAATGGGTATTTTTGCCTGCATGTATATATGTATAAGAAGGCAGTGGATGCCCTGGAATTGGAGTTAAGAGTTGTGAGCTGCCATATAGGCTCTAGGAATTGAACTTGAAACCTCTGGAGGTCATGAGTTCAATTCCCAGCAATCACATGATGGTTCACAACCATCTGTAATTGGATCCAATGCTCTCTTCTGGTGTGTCAGCCACCGCATATTCATATACATGAAATAAGTAAATAAATCTTAAAAAAAAACCAAAAAACAGAATGCAGTTATGAATTGTACTGCTGTAGGGCAGTGGCAGTAGGGTTCATGGCATCATCAGCTATGGGTAGCTAGCTGAGTTTTCAGTACCGAGCAGGCCTTGAGTCTGGTTAGAAAGTTTTGGTTACCCCTACACCTTTCAGGATATCTTGCCACGCTGTGGTTTGTAGGCCTGACAACTGATTAGAGCTCTTTCTTGATGGCTTTTCTCTCCTGGCTGCTTGCATAGCTCCTTCTGATACTATGAGAGCTAGAGAATCCTGTGGGACGTGGCTTCGAGATGAGACGCAGCTCAGTTCCAAGTCCTGTAGCTGAAGTATGTGGTGTCTTCAACTACAGGGCCTTACTTTCTTTCAATCTCTGGAAGGTACCAAGCGTTGGCGTTTTGCCTAGGCTCTGCCCCACAGTTTTCTGGCAACAGAAACTGCCTGACCAGCTATAAAAGGAGCTGCTGGCCCCCTCCTCAGTCTCTTGCTCTTTTCTTGCTCTCCTACCCTCTTCCTCCTCTGTCCCCCACTCCCCCCAACTCTCCGCATTCCCCTCCCCCGTCTCTCCACTTGCTCATGCCCAACCTCTACTACTCCACTCTCTCCTTCCCTCCTCCCCTCCCCCATTCCCCCCCTCCCACCGCCTATCTCTGTCTCTACTACCCCTCAACTCCCCTTCCCATCCCCTAAATAAACTCTATTCTATACTATAATGTTGCCTGGCTCGTACCTTAGGAGAAGGGATGCCTCAGCATGGGCCCACAGAGGCACCCCCTTCCCCTATACCATACCACACCTCCACCAAACATTTTTTCTTTTTTATAAAACACAACACCAAGGGCAATAGCAATGCTTATATTGTTTTGGAAGTCTTTTGAACTCCTCTGACCAAAAATTCAAATGAGGTTTCCTGTGTCTGACACTGGGATTTGGGGGGGGGGGTAGTCTATGGTTTATGGTACTTCCTACTTTTTCCTTTTCTCTCTCTCTTGTTTGCTTTTTTGTTTATTTATTTGTTTGTTTGGGTTGTTTTTTGAGACAGGGTCTCACTGAGTAGCTTTGGATGGAGCTGACTTAGAACTTAGAGATCTGCCTGCCTTTGCCTCGGACTGCTAAGAGTAAGCTGTACACACTACACCTGAAACCACCATCTATTTCTTAATCTAGATAATTCTCACTGCTCCTTTGGACACTCAGACAGCAGCCCCTCCTCTGGGACGCACTCCCAATCACTGCCTCAGAGTTCTCAGGAGACTGCAGAAGAGGGTGTGTCTCCCTCGCTGTTTATCTTATCCCCAGTACTTAGTGCAGTGTAGGCATAGTTATACACTAATACATTTTTACATATTCTCCTATGTATTCTGTTATTTTAAGGTTATTTTTATATGTGTTGGATTAAAAATTGATGCTATTGTGAAGCCATATTAAATACAGGTCTTCCAGACGCAGACACCCACAGCCAAACAGTGGATGGAGCTTGGGGACTCTTATGAAAGAATAGGAGAAAGGATTGCAGGCCCTGAAGGGGATAGGAACTCCACAGGAAGACAAACAGAGTCAACTAGCCTAGAACCTTGGGGCTCTCAGAGTCTGAACCATCAACCAAAGAACAAACACAGGGAGCGAGTAAGCTTCTCTGCACATATGTAGCAGGTGTACAGCTTGGTCTTCATGTGGGTCCCAAACAACTGGAGCAGGGGCTGTCCCAAAAGCTGTTGCCTGTCTGTGGGATATGTTCTTCTAGCTGGGCTGCCTTGTCTGGCCTCAATGAGAGAGGAAGCGCCTAGCCTCACAGAGGCTTGAAGTGCTAGGGTGGGGAATACCTGGTGGGGACACACCTGCTCCAGGAGAAGGGAGGTGGTATAGGGGAAAGAATGGAGGAAGGAAGTGACCGGGAGGTGGGCAATGAGCAAGATATAAAATGAATAAGTAAAAAAAAAATTAAAATTAAAAATTAAAATTAAAATTAAATTAAATTAAAAATAAATAAATAAATATAGGTCTTCATTTAGTGCTGTAGACTTAGTGTTAGGCTCTTCAAAAACATGTGGGAAGTTCTGAGACTCATCATCCCCCTCCTCTTCCTCTCCCTCCCCTTCCTCTTCATCATCATCACAAAAGAGCAAAACAATGCACTCAAAACACACACACTGAAACAGGCTCACATCAAGGACATATTTCTTTGTTAATTGGGAAGAGATAGAGAAAGATGGATAGAAGGGTCCTTGGTTTTTTTTTCTCCTATCTAAATTTCTTGGGCTGGAGAGATGGGTCAGCAGTTAAGAGCACTGACTGCTCTTCCAAAGGTCCTGAGTTCAATTGCCAGCACCTACATGGTGGCTTACAATTATCTTCAATGAGATCCGATTCCCTCTTCTGGTGTGTCTGAAGACAGTGACAGTGTACTCATATAAATAAAATAAATCTTAAAAAAATAACCCTAAATGTCTTTGCCTTCATTTGCCTAATAGGTTGATGATATCTTTCTTTTTTAGGACCTGTAGATGATCTTCAGGCTTTGAGGGGAGGGGAAGAAGGGGGATCAGATGGACTGGATGGGTTGGGATGGAGCTCTAGTGATGATAACAATTACTTTAGGATCCTAGTGAAACAAAAAATAAGCATTTTCCCATGGCCACTTCAGACCCTCTGTGGTCTAGCCTGTGTAATTGCCTCAGTTCAGTTCCTAGAATGAGAAAAAGGGAACACCAGACAGTCCAAATAAACTACATACATCTTCTCTTAGGGAGCAATGTCCCAACATGTAATTGGTACAATAAAAGCATTTACATTTTTCATTCTTAGAAAGTGATGTGGTTAAAAATACAGTAGAGGGATGTACTGAAAAGTCATATTTGAGGATGTTTGGACATCATGTCATTGCTGGTTACTGATTGACTTAGAGCCTGTAAAGTCATTGGGCTGCTATCCGGACAGCAAGGGATAAAGTCTTAACCTAGTAGCTCCCCCTACCCCACCCCACCTTGCAACTGCTCTTTTCTTCTCAACAGAATATAATCACTAGAAATTTAGGGCTTGGGGTTGGAGGCAATTTAAAAAAAATCTAGAAAGATCTCTTTACTGGGACTGAGTGATAAAGAAGAGAGTTGAAGGAACTAAGGTCTTAGAGATGATGGTCGAAGGCAGGAAGGAAAGAAAGGCAGCTTAGGAAGGACCTGGAAGGCCCCTGGGAACATGGCAGTCACCATTAGGCTTGTATTCTCAGCTACTCAGGAGGAAAAGTCAGAGAAGTGTCAAAGTCAAGGCCTACAGAGTGATCACAGGGCCAGCCTGGGCAAGACTCTTGCCAAGGACCAGTCACAGCATGGAGAGGAGTTCTGCGAGAAGGGGTGTCTGGGAGCAGAGAAAAGAATGATTTGAAGTCAAATTGTGGATCCAAACTAACAACTTGTGTTCTGCGTGACACAGCTTTTCCAGACTGCTTCTCTCTATGTTCTGCCTTTGCCCTGGAGGCTTCTCTGTCTATTCTGCTTGCTTGCTATTCTAAGAAATCTCTCAGCCTGGTGGTGGTGGCACCCAGCGCTTGGGAGGCAGAGGCAGGCAGATTTCTGAGTTCAAGGCCAGCCTGGTCTACAGAGTGAGTTCCAGGACAGCCAGGGTCATACAGAAAAACCCTGTCTCAAAAAAAAAAAAAAAAAGAAAGAAAGAAAAGAAAAGAAAAAAGAAAGACAGGGAAACAGTAAAAGGTGGTAGAGAAAGACACACAAAGGTGAGAGCTGGGAGACATTCAGACGTCCTCAATCGTTCAGAACACTGCTCCCTCCTTCAATAGGGGTTCTTCCCATCTTCTCTGTGAACAAACCAAAAATAAATAAATAAATAAAATAAAATAAAATTTGGTTCTTCTGTTGTACTGGTCAAATTCCAAGCATCCAAAAGCTTGGAGAGGACCTTCTGTGTTGGATAGCAGGGACAGCCAGCATTCCATCACTGCTGAAGGCTCTGCTGCACAGAATGCTCGCTGGGGCTGACTGAAAGCCGACTCTTTCCCCCTCTGTGGAGCAGAGCTCTCTCTGAGCAAGGACAGACACCTTGTGCAGGACTCCTGGAGCCTCTGATTTCTGCTCAGATTACAAGCTTCTATTTTCTACCTTATTTTTGAAAGCAGCTGTACATAGAACCTGTAATCTTCTCTAGGGTCATGGTTTAGATTCACTCCTAAAATGTGAGCGGATATTGATTGTTCCCTCATTTGCCTGCACTGACGGGGAGCAAGCATGGGGTTGATGGAGATTATTGGTCAAACAAAAGTGGCTTAAGGTATAGTAGAACTTGTTCATTTGTTTACTCTGTGGTTTTGATACATTTTAATACATTTCACATTAAACCTGAGATGTATTTGCTCAGAGTAAAAAAAAAAAATTTTTTTTGAAGGCTTCTTCCCAGAAGACTCGTCTGAGGAAAAAAAAAAGATATTCTATGTCTAAAACCACTCTGACCCTTGGCACACTAAGGACACAGGAAAAGGATCTGTACAACAGCTGTTTCTGTCTCGGGAAGCTGCAACATGCTGCTTCTCAAGGTGGAAAGCCTTGTTACAATCCCATATACTTTTCTATTCATGCTTCCTCATCTTTGTTCTGCCTGGTGAGCTATTATGTAGAACCTTCTATTCCTTGTAAACATAGTTTAGTGCCTGCATGGTATCTTTGCACGCAATTGCCCCATAAAAACTCAGCCACTGAAGACACTCTGGATGCTTAGAGCCTCACACATGTTCATTGGATACCCGGCCTCATCTTCTGAAAACTCACCTGCCAGACTGTAGTCTTGTTTCATGGACAGGGCTCCATTTTCTGCGGCATGGACTCCTAACTATTCATGTAAAATAGGATACCTGGTAGAGTTAACTATAGGTTTTTCATCTAAAACTTCCCTTGTGCCCCGATGGTACCAAGGTGAGTGGAGTGTGAGGCTATTAAAGCCCAGTGATCTGACACAGACTCTTCCAGCTGGTTCTGGGAGGGCAAGAAAAATCAGTGGCTAAACTGTGTTATGTAAGCGGTTGTCCTGTCTGTAGTCAATGATGACCTTGAACTCTGGATACTATTACCTCTCCCTCGGGAGCTCTGGAGTTTCAGGCATGAGGCGACATGCCTGGCTACCCACGAGCCGAGCCGCTGTGCTTGCTCATTCGGAGGAGGATAACCTGGGAGCAGCTAAAGGCTCTGTCTCAATGGGGGATGGTTTGGACATGTTACTTTTATTTTTTATTTAATTAAAATATAATTACATCATTTCTCCCCTCGCTCCTTTCCTTCTGAAGCCTTCCACATGCCTCCAAATTCATTATCTATTTTCTTTAATTATTATTGTAACATATATATTCTAGTAAAGATAAATGCATATATATGCTTTTCTTTTTTAAAGAATTATTTATGGGGCTGGTGAGATGGCTCAGCGGGTAAGAGCATCGACTGCTCTTCAGAAGGTCATGAGTTCAAATCCCAGCAACCACATGGTGGCTCACAACCACTCGTAATGAGTTCTGACGCCCTCTTCTGGTGCGTCTGAAGACAGCTACAGTGTACTTACATATAATAGATAAATAAATCTTGAAAAAAAAAAGAATTATTTATCTTAAGGATATGAGTACACTGTAACTGTCTTCAGACACACCTGAAGAGGGCCTTGGACCCATTACAGATGGTTATGAACCACTATGTGGTTGCTGAGAATTGACCTCAGGGCCTCTGAAAGAGCAGTCAAAGCTCTTAACCACTGAGCCATCTCTCCAGCCCTTCATGTCTATGCTTTTCTAACTAACCACGTGGTATTGGATAATCATTTAGGCTGGGGGTAATCCCTAGAGAAGAATAATTATCCCTCTCTTGATAGTCATTAATTGCCTGTAGCTCTTCATCTTGGGGTGGGATCCCATGAGAGTTCCCCCAAAGCTTTAGCATGTCACCTGGTGTTGTTCAGGTCTTGTTGAAGCAACCATATTGTTGAGATTTACAGCTTCCCTGTCATATATAGAAGATTCTTACCTCACAGCAGACATCCTAAGTCTATGGTCCTTATAGTCTTTCCACCCTCTCTTCCTTGATGTTCACTGGGCCTTAGGTATAGGGTCTTTGTTGCAATTGTATCACTGGGACTGGGGACTTGCAGTCAGTAGTCTGCTGTGTTTTGGCCAGTTGTGACTCTCTCTAATGCTCTTCACACATTGTAGACAGAAGTTTCTTTGATAGTGGGAGGACCTACTCTTATCTGTGTGTATAAGGATAAAGTATTTTGATGATCTTAAGAGTTATATTAGTGGTGGCGCACGCTTTTAATCCCCTCACTTGGGAGGCAGAGACAGGTGGGTTTCTGTGTTCGAGGCTAGCCTGGTCTACAGAATGAGTTCCAGGACAGCCAGGGCTACGCAGAGAAACCCTGTCTCAAAAAACAAAACAAAAAATCAACTTCTAGTAGGTCACCAAGGATAAGAGCAATAGTCTATATTGTTTAGGGAGTTTCTTGGATTCCCCAAAACAAGTAGAAAGGAAGTATCCCATGACAGGCAGTGCTTTTTTTTTTTTTTAAATCTTTCTTAGTCTATAGCTTTTGGAGGAGGCATTATCATCCCAAGTGGCATAATTATATTTTAAAAATATGTATCACCTGTAATTTTAGATAAATACAAAATAATATGACTGCCTATGGATATTTCAAACATCTTTAGTGTTATTTACCACTCTCCCTCTGTAATGTCCACCCCCCACATCCCTAACTAAGTTCATCCCTGTTTTTTCCTGCTATTCTCTGCTCTGGAGCTCCTCCCATTATCCATTGCCTCCTTTTATTTTCCTGGTTTATACAGTTACTTCAGATCATATATGCACAGATGAAGATTGGAGCTAGGAACCACAAATGAACAAGAATTTGTCTTTCTGAATCTGAATTATTTCACTCAATAGAATATTTTCTTGTTCTATCCAATTAGCTGCCATTGTATAATTCTATTTTTTTGCAGCTGAATGACATTTGATTGTGTATGTGTACCACATTCTCATCATCCATTCATAATTTCAATGACATTAAGTTGTTTCCTTTTGTTAGCTGTTGTGAACAGAGCATTGATGAACTGAACACAGCTGAACAAATATCTGTAAAATAGGATGTTGAGTCCCCTGGGAATATGTCAAGGAGCGATGTAAAAATAGTTTTGTTTTTTTTGTTTGTTTGTTTTTTTAGTTTTTTGAGAATTCTCCAAAGTGATTTATTTCCACAGCCATAGAGTAGGTCTAGAGTTGTGGTGGGTGCAGGGAGGTAGGGTCAGGCAGACTCATGCTGTGCAGTCCGGGGTAGGTGTGGAGTTGTGGTGGGTGCAGGGAGGTAGGGTCAGGCAGATTCAACAGGCTCTGCAGCTGCATAGGTTGTGCAGCTTAGGCTGGACCTGAGGCATCTGGTGCAGACCATCAGAGCTGGGAAGACTGTGCCAGGGAGGGCTGGTATGTTATGTGTATCTCAGTGTAGGCATAATGGTTTTGTGTGCTGTGTAAAAGATCACCCTTGTATTATTCAAATGCTGATTTCTCTGCCCCCATATCTTGCTGCAATCTGGTCATTCGGTTCTAATGCTTATTCTACATATTTCCTGTTTCAAGTTTGTGTAAACATTGCTCATTTACTCTCTGACATGTCAATAAAAGTTGACCAGCCAATGGTTGGGAAGAAAGAGAAAAGGCCTGGGCTTCCACCAGCCAAGGGAAGGGGAAAGAGTGGGTAGTGGGGATATGCCACAAGGAAGGGTCCAGAGAGACACCATGGAAAAACACCTGAAGCCCAGAGAGCCAGACCAATATTAAAATGCATGTATCTTGGGGATTTTGACTGGGAGATAGCCAGATTAGTTTAGAGGATTAGAATAGCTCAATGACTGCCCAATTATTGTTTGTAAAGCTAATTAAATAAATTATATAGTCCCAGTCTCATTTACTTGGGAGCTAACCAGGATAAAGAAAAAAAAATAGCTACTTTTAACAATACATTTACATCTCAATGCCATACAAGTTAGCTACAGAGTCACTGGAGGGTAAGGTTCTCTTATTTGGTGAACTCCAGAGAGAGGGGGAGAGACCAGGAGGGGGTTACAATACCTGGCAAGCAGTCATGGGGTGACCTGAATTTCTGCGACTGAGGTTGTGCTAAAGAGTGAAAACAGGGCCGGGCAGTGGTGGCGCACACCTTTAATCCCAGTGCTTGGGAGGCAGAGGCAGGTGGGTTTCTGTGTCCGAGGCCAGATTGGTCTACAGAGTGAGTTCTAAGACAGACAGAGCTAAACAGAGAAACCTTGCCTCAAAGAGTGAAAATAAGTTATTTGTGTCTTTATGCCAGGTGGGCAGGCAATAATTGGAATTTTAGGGGAGCATATTTGTACCCTGGGTGTAGATGAGCATAAATCCTTAGAGTTGAGAGAGCTTAGCTGTCATGTGTGGGTGGCTGTATATGGATATTTGTGTTGGTTTCTTCAGATCTTTCCAGCTTCCCTTGCTCAACACTCTTGTCTTTGTCTCAGGAAAAAACAGTTTTACTGACTTTGCAATTCTCCCAACCTTGGTGTCTGAGAAGACTCAGAAATCTTTCATGCTAAAATACAAATGAATGATGGAAGCTGAGGTGAGGGAGCTCTCCATCTTGGTTGTCAGAGGCAGTCCTTATTTATATATCAGTTCTCCTTATACAGTTATCAACAGATGTCCCCTTACTCTCAAAATATCCGGCTGACACATTAAAGATTCTTGATATTTTTTAGGCCTTTCTCTGCCTAGAGCTTAGATAATAGGTGCAGATAGAGTTTTCTCAAAGCTGCCTGCTGCAGTTCTGTTCTGTAAAAGTCTATATTTTTCTCTCCTTTTGAAAATTTCACCCCCAAGCTGGAAACTACCAAATTACAAATAAAACTACCTAGAAAAATTTCCCCTGGCAATTAGTTTTAAAAAGTTTTGATCCTTAGACAAAACCCAAAGGAGCCTGTCTTCTCAAGGCCACTCCTGATGGATCTAGGACTCTTGCTTTTAAGTGCTTCCTCACTCTATTTGTTGAGGAAAGAACTTCTTTTATTGATTTATTTCTTCATGCTGGCATATTGCTTGGACTGATTGCATTGTCTACCCTACAGTGCTTGCTCACCGGTCCTTGTCTGTGCCCGGCAATTAGAGCTGGTTCCAGCGTTACCCTCAGGGCCCAGATCTTATGGCTGATAAGGCTGAGTACCTGGAACCCGCAGTTGATTCCCTGGTTAGTCTAGCCCAGAGGCAAAACAGAACACCAATATCTCACGACAGGCAACACCTGTGTGCATATAAATGGCATTTAAAGAGGAAGAAACCATAAAAACACAAAGTCCTAACATTCTTCCAGAGCTTGATTGCTGCGATAAAAAGCACATAATTTAGATACATTTTTGGCCTGCTCTAAGCTCCCTGTTGGTACTGTGAAGCATATGTATATTCCTTTGGGTTTCTATCAGGTAGCTATGTCAGTGGGTCTCCTTAGATATTGCTGCCCTTGTAAGTATATTAGCTATACGTCTTCTAGCTGACCTCTATGAAGAACCATAGCAGGAGGATTTGCTTTGCATTTTAAATTGTAGAAATTTCAAATTCAAGCTAACCTAAGGATTTCATAACTTTGCTTCTATTAACAGATTCAAGATGGTTAGAAATTAACCTGTTTAATGAACCTGGAGAAAAAAGTTTAAATACTAGCATGAAGGTTAATGTCAAAATAGTAGTTGTCCTACTGTGCAAATATTCTTTCATTTATGGGTACATTCTCAATTTTTTTTTCATTTGAAATAGCTATTTATAAGTCAGTGATCTAGTGAGTTTTTTTTTTTAAGATTTATTTATTTCATGTATGTGGGTACACTGTCACTGTCTTCAGACACACCAGAAGAGGGCATCAGATCCCCATTACAGATGGTTGTGAGCCAACATGTGGTTGCTGGGAATTGAACTCAGGACCTCTGAAGAGCAGTCAGTGCTCTTAACCTCCGAGTCATCTCTCCAGCCTCCTAGTGAGGGATTTTGTTTGTTTGGGTTTGGTTTGGCCTTTTGTTTTTTTGAGACAGGATTTTTTTGTGTAGCCTTGAGTCTGCCTGCCTCTACCTCTCAAGTGCTGGGATTATAAGTGTGCACCACCCCCGCCCGGCAGTTTGTTCATTTTTCAAGCTGGGATAGAGCAAGTCACAGAGAGTGTTAGGAATGATCATCTGCTAGGATTATGTTAAGCCACCTCTGCTGTTGTTAACGAATGGGAGGTAAGATAGTTTTGAACACAGATTGCTTTGAATCCTAGCGGTTTCTCAGCTCTGGCAGACACTGTGTGCTGCCTGCCTAGCAGCTTCAGTGTTTTCCATTTGTTTGTTTGTTTTTGTTTTGTTGGGGTTTGTGTTTGTTTTTTGATTTTTCGAGACAGGGTTTCTCTGTGTAGCCTTGGCTGTTCTGGAATTCACTCTGTAGACCAAGCTGGCCTTGAACTCAGAAATCCACCTGCTTCTGCCTTCCAAGTGCTAGGATTAAAGGCCCACATAACCACTGCCTGGCACTTCAGTGTTTTTTTTTTATCATCTACTTCTACCTCCGTTTCCATCCATCCCGTCTTTTGCTCGCTGTTTTTGTCAGATGTGGATGTGTCCAGTCTCAGAATGTACCGTGTTTGTGAACAAGCCTGTACATAATGGCTCGGAACACAATGACCATCTTGTGCCTGAAGAAATAGCCCAAGTTCACAGAGTAAGCTTCTTGTGATGCACATTAGAAAGATGATAAGCATCCTTGTCTGGAGGAAATTGTGGAGCTGCAGGATCAATCCTGGAAGCACCTGGTTTCAAGCCTGACGTCAGGAGAGCAGGGAGCATTCCTGTGTCTTAGGCACTTGCTTCTCAAAGGATGGTCACACAGACACTGGTTTTTGGTTGTTTATAATGCAGAACCATTCCCCTCTTCTTAGAATCTGTGGATCCAATAGCTCCAACTTTGTTTCATTTTTGCTTTTTTTTTTCATTAACTTTTTAGAATCTTTAGCATTATCCACTCGCTGTAAGTTTTCATTTCTTGTAATTGGATTCATCTTAATTGATCTGCTATTGGCCAGATTCCTAAAAGTATATAAGTCTCAGTTTCCAACTCTGAAAAAGAGAGAGAAAGAGAGAGAGAAAGAGAGCAAGAGAGAGAGCGAGAGAGAGCGAGAGCAAGAGAGAGAGAGAGGAGAGAGAGAGAGAGAGTGAGAGAGCAAGAGAGAGAGAGAGAGAGAGAGAGAGAGAGAGAGAGAGGCCTGGCATGTACTGAACACTCTGTGTTAACTAGCTTTACTGGACAGTGAAGGCATCCTTAGTTTGATTCTAGTTTCTAACTTCCTTAAACTCAGTAAGCTTGTCTGTTTGTTTAAGAAAAGGTCTCTCCACATAACTCTGGTTGTCCTGGAACTCACTTTGTAGAAAAGTTAGCCTCAAGCTCTCAGAGATCCTCCTGTCTCTGCTTCCCAAATACTGGAATAAAAATCATGTACCAACATCCCCTGCTAAAGAAAACATTTAAAACTTGATCACAGAGATTGTTGTGTTTTATAAAACTGCTGCATGAGGGGGTAACTTGGTGGGCCATGCCAGGGTGCCTTCCTGAACAATCAAGCCATTTGACAGGCCTAATATAAAAGGAAGTTTATTTGGGACTTGAAGGAGGGACAGAGGCAGAGGAGGGAGGAGGACAGAGAAGGACAGAAAGAGAGAGAAGAGAGCAAGAGAGAAAGTAAGGTGGAGGCCAGCTAGGGACACGGGAAGAGAGAGAGGAAAGATGGAGGAAGAGAGAGAGACAGAGACATAAACACATACTCGCGCGCGCGCGCACACACACACACACACACACACACACAGAGAGAGAGAGAGAGAGAGAGAGAGAGAGAGAGAATCTTTAAACATGAGCCATGACCCAGGCTCACACTTGGCTGTTGCTAGGTAACTGTTGGGCAGAGCCTAGAAGAAATGCTAACACTGGGGGAAAGTTGAGGATCTTTGAAAATGAACACTGAGTCATCAGAACTTTAAGGTATTTAAAATCTTGATTTAGCACAATAGAATAATATACACATGCAAACCAGATGCAGTGATATATACAGTCATACCTAAGATAAAATCCAAGATCTGAAAACCATTGAACTATTTGGGAAAGCAAAGCAAATTCTTACTCCTAGAAATTGTAGGCATGATCAAGCTAAACTCTATAAAACCAGGACTAATCTGAGCACAGGGAAATGGAACTCAGACTTGGAAAGAAGTGCCACTTACTAGGACAAGACATCTCAAGGACATAAGAAGCTTTGATTTCAGAATCTTCTCATGGATAACACTGAGCAAGCCCCAGGTTGGGTCAATGTCAGGAGGAAGTGCGAACTGCAGGAGCCCAATTGTCAGCACACACAAAAGGACCTGCTCCTTCTAGATTAGCCCTTGTAGATTAGAGGTAAAGATTGGGGTATCCTCCTCTCTTTCCTTCCCCTCCCCTCCCCTCCTCTACCCTATCCTACTCTCCCCTCCTCTTCTCTCCCTGTCCATTCCCTTTCTTTCTCTTTTGAAAGAGTTTTGCTTTGTAACTCAGGTAGGCCTTGAACTCCTGGTCCTCCTGCCTTAGCCTCCCAAGGCATTTCAGGCTAAGATTACTGGCATGTATCACCATGCTTGACAATATTTTTTATATAAATTTATTTATTATTATAATAAGTACACTGTAGCTGTCTTCAGACGTGCCAGAAGAGGGTGTGTCTTAGTCAGGGTTTCTATTCCTGCACAAACATCATGACCAAGAAGCAAGTTGGGGAGGAAAGGGTTTATTCAGCTTACTTCCACACTGCTGTTTATCACCAGGAAGTCAGGACTGGAACTCAAGCAGGTCAGGAAGCAGGAGCTGATGCAGAGGCCATGGAGTGATGTTACTTACTGGCTTGCTTCCCCTGGCTTGCTCAGCCTGCTCTCTTATAGAACCCAAGACTTCCAGCCCAGGGATGGTACCACCCACAAGGGGCCCTCGATCACTAATTGAGAAAATGCCCCACAGCTAGATCTCATGGAGGCACTTCCTCAACTGAAGTTCCCTTCTCTGTGATAACTCCAGCCTGGGTCAAGTTGGCACACAAAACCAGCCAGTACAGGGTGTCAGATTTCATTATGGATGGTTTTGAGCCACCAAGTGGTTGCTGGGATTTGAACTCATGACCTTTGAAGAGCAGTCGGTGCTACTACCCACTGAGCCATCTCACCAGCTCAACACATCCTTTTTGTTTGTTTGTTTTAATAATTCTTATTCATAAAGTGCAATATGCATTTGCTGTAAGGCACTATCCACTGAACCAAGCAATTTGGGGCATTCAGCTGTGTCCCCCTTTCAAAAGATCATCTCAGCTGGCCTTGTTGATGGTTTACATCTTCACTGTGGTGGTTTGAATAAAAATGACTCCTATAGACTCATGTTTGAATGCTTGGCCCATAGAAGATGGCACTATTAGGAGATGTAGCCTTTTTGGAAGAAGTATGTCCCTGTTGGGGCGGGCTTTGAGGTTCCCTATGTTCAAGTTATGCCCAATGTGGCACACTGCCCCCTTCTGCTGTCTTTGGATCAAGATGTAGAACTCTCAGCTCCTTCTCCAGGACCACATCGGCCTGCATGCTGCCATGCTTCCCACCATGATGATAATGTACTAGACCTCTGAAACTGTAAGCCAGCCCCCATGAAATGTTTTCCATATAAGAGTTGTATAAAATTCTACTCCGTGTGAGCACTATGTTTCCTTTCTCCATTCATCTGCTGATAGACATCCTTATCTTGACAATTGTGAGTAACTCAGCAGTAAGATGGGTGTGCGTGTGCTGGGAGGGCAGTTAGATCTTAAGTGATTTATGTGTAGACCTGGAGATAGCTTTGTCACTTCTTCCTATGTTCCTTTGGTGGGAACTAGTCCAGAGGCCTTTCCTGGATGAAGGGCAACAGATGTTTCCCATAGGTATGCTAAGAAGGAAAGGACAAAGGTCAGGCTGGAGAGATGGCTCCTCTGTTAAAGGCTGAGCTCACAACCAAAAATCTAAGAGACAACAAAGGTCAACAAATTTGTGAGAAGAAGAGATTGACAGTGGGAAGAATGAAGTGGGGGTCATAGGCACTACGTTAAGAGTTTCACTTTTTACAATTTGGCTTAACTATGGGGAAAGAGAAGTTACAATTAATATACTCATTCATTGATTTATTAATTGCTTTATTTGATAAACAAAAAGTTTTGAGGACAACTTTCTGAGTATGTAGTGGTATTATGAATGATTTCTTAGAATTTATATTGGTATATTTAGCATTCATCCTGTTTTCTAGTATATAAGATCCTTAAAATCTTTGGAATATTCCAGGCTATGAGTGTTTTTTTATGCTACTGGCCTGGCTGGTAGACCTCTAAATAGTATCAGGATGGTGCTGGTCACCAGAAGGACCAAAGCAACTACTAGAGGGTTGGTTGGGACTTGAAGCCCTACTTTGAAACCTTTTTGTGAGTTACTCACCAATGGCCAAGGGTTCAGTCATGCCTATGGAATGAATCCCTTCACAGAAGAGCTTCTGAGAGCTGAACATATGAGAGTTGTTGGAGGGTGGTGCTCCAGAGAATACATGGAAACTGTGCCGACCCCCACAGCCTAGCTTATATACCTTCCTATCTGGCAGCTCATCTGTATCCTTTGTGGTTAAATGGACAGATGGGAATGTGGCTGCTAATCTTGGTTGTTAAGTGCACAGCATCTGGAATTATTGAATGCAAGCCTCTGGGCAGGCTTGTGAGGGGGTTTCCTTGGTTAGATTATTTGAGGTGAGAAGACTTCCAAATGTGACAGTGAAGGGCTGGAGAATTTTAGAATTTTGGTTTTGTTTTGTTTTTTTCTGAGACAGGGTTTCTCTATATAGCCCTGGCTGTCCTGGAACTCACTCTGTAGACCAGGCT
>NW_022196897.1:112533690-112542764 GCF_008632895.1 Mastomys coucha
TCTCTCCCTCCCCCTCTTTTTCTCTCCCCTCCCTCTTTTCCTCTCTTTCTTATTTTTTGCCATTGGTTATCAATTTTAGGACCTTACTCACGCTAAACCTGATCTCTACATTTGAACTACAACTCAACTCTTCATTTTGGCCCATTATGCCATTAATAAGTTCCCAGAGCAGATCTGACTCCTTTAACCGAATAGATAGGCGAAGCAAAAAATATTTACTGTAGTCTAAACATGACACACATCTTAAACAGTTGCCCCTCCACATACACTTGTTCATTTCCTTACAGTAGTCGTTTTGAGAGAATAAAATGGAAGCCCAGAAAGAATAATGACTTGATTAAAACCATAGAAGAAGAGAAGGCAACGGAGAATTCGTTCCTAAGCTGCCTCAAGCCAAAGCGCCTGTTCCTCTCATTATCATCTACCACATCTAAGAGCTTTAAAGAAAGTTAAAAACCAAATTTGTGAAACCAGTGACCCAAGTTAAGTTGTGTAGCTGTGCCAGTTGTTATGTTTTTGAGATTCTAGACAATTCCAAGGGATGTAGCAAGAAATGGGAGCCTGCGCAGAGATGCTGTTCTGTGTTGCAATCATAGATTGAAAGGTCGGTCATATAACTGACTTGACAGTGTCCAGAGATGATTCAACTTCCTCATTTTTTGTCTTGGTTCCAAAAAATCACACAAAGCTCATAAAAAAACCAGACACAGACAAAACAGAGAAATATCACAGGTAAATATGTTAGACCTGACCATGAAATGTTTGGTTGGCTCTTCGGGCTTGGGGGTTCTCATCTGTCTCTCTGTCTGTCTGTCTGTCTGCCTGTCTGTCTTGTTCCTGTCATCCTGCTCCCAGCAAGCATGTCTTCCCGAGGAAGGGAACAGAATCCCTGATTTGCTTCAGGTTTAATGTTTCTCATGGTGTATTTCACAGGCCTAGGATGAATTAATAGGGTTTACTATACTGTAAAAATTTAAATTATGGGGGGCTGGCGAGATGGCTCAGCGGATAAGAGCACTGACTGCTTTTCCTGAGGTCCTGAGTTCGGATCCCAGCAACCACATGGTTGCTTACAACCACCCATAATGAGATCGGACGCTCTCTTCTGTTGCGTCTGAAAACAGCTGCAGTAAATTATGCCGAAGTGAGTGGGGCTGGAGTGAGCTGAGCAGAGGTCCTGAGTTCAGTTCCCAGCAGCCACACACGATAGCTCACTGCCATCTGTACAACTACAGTGTACTCATACACATAAAATTGAAAAAATAAATCTTTTAAAAAAATTTAAATTATGGAGCACAAAAACATCTCCCCAATTTTAATGCTAAAATCCAAACACCATTAAGTCCAGATCTTAATCTTCCACTAGGGGCTTGTAGAAGAGAATGAGGACATGAGCCAAAGACAGTTTCCAGCGGAGGTCTGGCCTCAGAATGATGCTGGGTCAGAGGTATGGTTTGAGCACAATTCTGCATTTCTGGAAGTGCTATGACAGTAGCTTAGTTGGAAATTGGAACTCGGAACTTAGAAAGAAGACTCTAAAGGGCTCAGTGACACTCGGACAGAACTGCAGCCATGTTGCAGGTGCCTACTCTCTACTCTGTGTTTCTATGGATCTAATTCTGGTCAGTGACAGAAAGCAGCCAGTGGGTGTGGAGGAGGACTCCTGGGGGTTTGAACTCTAGGAGTAGCTTTAGGAATTCCCATATCGCAGAGGAATCTGGCGGGCAAGAACATGCCCTCCTAACACAGTTTAAAAACACGTTTAGACAATCTAAACAGATGCCCGGACACCAGTATTGTAGGAAGGTAAACACTGATCAGATTAAGGTGGTTTTTATCGTAAGTAGCTTATCCTCTGAGATTCACATACGTGAAACAAGTTTGCTCAACTCCAGAAACTGTAATTAGATTATCAAGTTTTGAGGAGAGAAACGGCACCCTTTGGTTACATTTTTTTTTTTTCAGAGACTTACAGTGTGGATAATGCATAAGGTCATATCAAGCCCATGCATAGAAGTCATTAAAAAAAATCTAACAGAAGTGTCTGTGCTAGAGACAAGCACATTAGGGTTGAAAGCTGGAGACAGATCACCAAACAGTGTGACAATCACAGTAGCGCAGAGGGTGTTGGGAGATTTTTTTTTCAGCTCTGTAGTATTTTTCAGCATAAAGTTCAACACCTGTATTTCAGAGATTCAAGTGAGACAGGGTGAATAACATTTCACAGACTCTTTTGTGAAGTAGCATTCAAACTTATACTTTATTAAGAAGAACCAAAACGTTTGGGGGAATCTAGCTCAGTGGTTGAGTGTCTGTTTGGCTTTTAGGAGGCGCCAGGTTTGATCTTTAGCGCTGTAAAACCAGTGCTGCCAGCAAAACTGCTGGGCAAGCAGAGCAACACCCCCAACTGTAAGACACTGAGAAATCAATACAAAGTTCCTTTTAGAGCTGATGGACTGGAATGGAAATGAGGGAGATTCTGTTGGCTTTTAGATTACAGAGAGGAGATAACCGCTCTTCTCCCTTGCTAGAGGGCTTAGTTTTAGTCTCTGTGCTTCTTAAGAAGAGAGGAAAATTGATGAATAACCAGAACTTGGTGTCTCTCAACTGCTTCCAACTCGAACAAGAACAAACAAACAAAAAAAATGCAATAGGAGGCTGGTAGCACATTTGAAGCAGAGGCTAATACTTAATCATTTACCCCATGTGGATCTGGCTCTGGGGTAATCATTTCTCACCCATTACCTAATTTAATCCTTTCTTAATCCATTGAGTAAAGGGTTCATTTTACTGATGAGTAAACTAAAATTCACAGACAGTAAGCAATTTGCCTGAGGTCACATCGCTGCTGAGTAAGGACATGAGCCTGGGATGCAGGTGTGACTAGCTTCCAAGCTCCAGTTCATAAACTGTGCCAGGAAATGATTTGATAAGACCTGGTGGTGTGCAAGGAGAAAAAAAAAAATCAAGAGACTCCATTTTGTTCAGCATTTATCAGCAACATCTCTCTTTCTAGGGAAGGTTCACAAAGCTAAATATTGTCATACAGACTGCAAAGGAGACCAAGTGTCCTGTCTGAGGCCATGCCTGTCTTCCCAATGCTACCATTGCATAACTACTCTTTATACAGTCTGCGAATTATACTGCTGGATAATGGATTTTAAATTGCATGTTTAAGTAGACTAAGAACTCTATAGTTAGTGGGTTATATTTAAGAAGCCACAGAGTAGATAAGGCGCACAATTAAAGAATCCGTTTCTTCCAAACCCCTCATTTGTGTTAGGATATTCGGTTACCATCCTCCATGTGCAGGCCAGAGTTTTGATCCGCTAGTAATGAAGTCTGGCCCAGAAGTCTGCAGACTCTGAATTATTTATCAGAAGCCATTACTTAACTCACATTTGACACAACTGTTTACGTTCACAGACAATTTTGGGTTACCTGAATTTAGACAAGATTGGATAATCTTTGAGTAATCTGAGGTAGGAGGTAGAATTCTAAGATAGAAATGTTAGTTTACTGGCGTCTTAGTTTGGTTACCCTATGAACTGGACCATCAGGTCTCCTGTGTATACTCTTAGAAAAATATTTAACTGAAAGTTGCTCAGTAGCAGAGTGTTTGCTTAGGGCTTAAGATTAACATGCATGGCACATACATGTAAGTGCCCTTGGAGGACAGAAGAAAGCATCAGTCTTCTGGATCTGGAATTGAGGAACCACCTGACCTGTGGGTCAGGCACTGAACTCAGGTCCTCTGCAAGAGCGGTAAGCACTACTAACCACTGAGCCACCATCCAACCCTAAAAAAGGTTATTTAACATAGTACCCCACACAAGGAAAATAAAAGAGAAACAAAATACCCATAAAACACTGGTATAGGACTTTTAAATGTAAGTAAATATAAGTTAGTAAGACTGATTTTTCTTTTGTTTCTCTCAAGTGCCTAGAGAATATGAACTATAGAAGAAAGCATTCAGATTTTATTGGTTAAAAAACAATCAAACAGGGGCTGGAAAGATGGCTCAGTGGGTAAGAGCACTGACTGATCTTCCAAAGGTCCTGAGTTCAAATCCCAGCAACCACATGGTGGCTCATAACCATCCATAATGAGATCTGATGCCCTCTTCTGGTGTGTCTGAAGACAGCTTCAGTGCACTTAGATATAATAATAAATAAATCTTTAAAAAAACAAAAAAACAATCAAACATGAAAACTCTGTTTTTTACTTATTTTTTTTTCTAAACAGGTAAGAAATAGAATTTTACCCTCACTAACTTAGCCCAGGAAGGACTCTAGTTGAACAATGAGACATTTCCTTAGTCATGATGGTTTACGTACTCAAAATTGATTTAACTTGAGCACAGGGGATGATGCCAGGGACTCTCAAGGCTTAACAATGTATACAAAGAATCTCTGAGAGATAACCTCAGCTGCTTGTCATCTCAGCTGAAGACACTAATGTTGCACAGAGTAGGGATGTTATTTAGATAGTTATGAATGATAGGACTCATTAGGTAGGAAAAAAAAACAAGGTATTTTCTGACAGCATGACGACAAAGAACATTACACAACCTTGAAACACATTCATGGGTTGAATGAGACATTTGGGACATAGGTGAGCTCTTCCTGTAGTATGGTTTGTCCATTCAGGGTTATGTAATAACTGACGACTATTCCACAGGCCATTATATCCACAGCATGACAGGAGGTGTACTGTTGAAGAGAGCAGCTAAAAAGAACTTCAAACGACTTAATGTCAGAATCAGTTGTGCTGTGCAAAGACTATCTGGTCGTTTGTGTGATAGTCACCCAACCTTAACCCCAATCCTCCCTCTCTCCTCAACCCTCTCCTTCCTATATTTACTGGATGTCTATTATGTCCCAGACACTCTAGTAGGCACTGCATACCCAGCACTAAATAAAATAAACCTTGACTCTCTTCGTAGATATGGTTTGTTTTTTCTTGTTTCAAGAACATCAATTCTGTAATGATATGGTTTGGCCCTTATGTCAACTATTGAATATCATCTCTTGGCTCCACACCCACCCATCCTTCCATATTCTGGCTTGATGAAGTCAAGTGGGCTCTGTGGAGCCCATTGCTTTCTGTTAGATGCACGACAGATAAGGGACTTCCTCTTGCCTATGTGTTTCTTGCTTATTCGCCCTGGTAGCCAAGCTTCTTTATGCTGGCAAAGTTGGCTTGCTCTTGTATCAGCCCTGTCAGCTGTAAGTCATTACAGCCAGAACTTGTTTGACACTTCAGGACATTTTCATGACCTACTCAAAGGTTGCAGCTCTTCTGATCTTTTTTCTTTTTCCCCTTTTATTCTAGGGTCTGGAATTCATTATGTAGCCCAGGTGAGCCTTGAACTTCAAGCAGCTCTCCCAAATGCTGTAATTACAGGTCCAAAGCACTCCACCTACTTGTATGCCCTGTTTGGAGTTCTGGGTCTCATGAACTCCCTTCCTGGAACAGGCTGTAAGCCTTTAGTACTAGCTAAGCACTGCCTTTAAAAAAAAAGATTTATTTTTAATGTATATGTATATGTGTGTGGTGCTCTCAGAAGCCAAAAGAAAGCATTAGATTCTCTGGAATTGTGGCTATAGATGGTTGTGAGTGGCTATGTAGGTGCTAGAAACCAAAGCTGGGTCATCTGCAAGAACAACAAGTACTCTTAGCCAGAGAGCTGTCTCTGCAGCCATAGCATGGCCTTCTATTATTCAATTCTCTGACTAGCCTTCTCAAACCTTCTCAGTTTTAATTATCTCAACCTTTCTTTCTTCCTTTCTTCCTTCCTTCCTTCCTTTCATTCATTCATTCATTCTTTCTTTCTTTCTCTCTCTCTCTTTCTTCCTTCCTTCTTTTCTTTCTTTCTTTCTTTTTTTCTTTCTTTCTTTCTTTCTTTCTTTCTTTCTTTCTTTCTTTTTCTTTCTTTCAAGACAGGGTTTTTCTGTACAGCCCTGGCTGTCCTGGAACTCACTCTGTAGACCAGGCTGGCCTCAAACTCAGAAATCTGCCTGTCTCTGCCTCCCAAATGCTGGCATTAAAGGCATGTGCCTCCACTGTCTAGCTGTGAGAAGAATTTTCTATCCATGGAGTAGAAAAATTGAGATAAGCCAGGCAGTGGTGGTGCATACCTTTAATCCCAGCACTTGGGAGGCAAAAGCTTGCTAATGGCCAAGATGAATGATGCTGTGTGGGGGTACTGCTTGGGCTTCAGTAGAGTGCAAAGATGCTGCCCACCTGGGTCCTGGGCTGTGGCTCCTGTCCTCACTGCTTTGAGGCCAAGAGTTAGAAAATGTCTCAGGTGTGAGCCACAGTGTGTAGGGGCAGCTACCTCTGCCCAGTGACATCCCAGCAGATGGGTCACCTGGGCTGAGCACCAAGGTTTTGAACTATCCTTGCTTTTACCTTTTCCCCCCCATCAAATAACTGTTGGGATAAATCTCAATGAAATCCCTGTCTGTTGGGTTAAGAGGGTGTGGTGGGAGGTTTGGTCAAAATGAGCTAGGGTCTGGAATTGATTAAGAACTAAATGAACAAAATAGCTGGACGGTCCTCCTTGCCTAAGTGGCTGATGTAATATGGGTATAAGAGTGAGGGATTGTCTTAGACTAATGAGAAGGGGTTCTAGTTCAGCTCTGAAGAGAAAAGCATTGGTTGGATGCGTCTGGGAACCTATTATCAGAGAAGAGAAAGTGCTGCTGTCTACATAGTTGATATAAGCAGCCCCTTCAGTTCTGTAGAACAAGCTAATGATTCAGTGCTCCTCATTCATTTTTAAAAAGTAACAGAGCAGGGGACTTTCCCCTCTGGCTTTTGGAATAAACAAACAAACAAACAAAAATACCCATGAAAAGCAAGAACAAAACCTTATGAAATTCATAAAACTCCAGGATGAAAATCAAAGTATGAATGAGGATAAGCAAAGAGATGGGTCAGAGGTCATCACTGTGAAGTCCGGAGACCCAAGAGCTCCTGGGACTCCCATGGTAGGAGAGAACTGCAGGGCCTCCATAAAACTATCCCTTAGAGAGGAAACTTCCATTATCCAGGTATTTACAGCAACAGTAGTTACAATCTTAACTGAAGAGAAACTCTCAAGCCAAGAAGGAGACAATATGCAAAGACTATATTTGTGTTCAAGTAGAATTTAAAAAGCTTTGAGTTGGAGACCAGCCTGGTCTACAGAGTGAGTTCTAGGATGGTCAGTGCTAAACACTGGCTTGAAAAAAATAAGCTAAAAAAAAAAACAGCCGGGCGGTGGTGGCGCACGCCTTTAATCCCAGCACTTGGGAGGCAGAGGCAGGTGGATTTCTGAGTTCGAGGCCAGCCTGGTCTACAGAGTGAGTTCCAGGACAGCCAGGGCTACACAGAGAAACCCTGTCTCCAAAAACCAAAAAAAAAAAAAAAAAAAAAAAAAAAAGACAAAACAAAACAAAACAAAAAGAGAGAGGTTTTTAGCTTTACAGATACTGTGAGCTTATTGTCCATAGATATCCTGGAAGAATAACAAAGAACACATTTTAACACAAAGGGGAACAAACCGGAAAGAGTTGAGGAGAGGAGTGTCTAACTTGGGGGGGAAACAAATCCCAGCTGAAACACGAAAAGTGCAATTTTTACTTTTGCCTTGGGAAATACATTTTAACTCAGTGTCAAGAAATGATCTTGAGAGACGAATTCATCCATCTGCAAAAATTTTCTAGTAGCCATAGAAGTTACAAAGGTCATGAGATAGATCGGAAACAATTGACATTCTTAATGAAGTGCCCAGACTTGTAACCAAAGCCTCATAAACACTAAAAGAAAAAGAAATGAAAATTATACATCTACACAGCCATAATTAAACCTAAAGTTGGGAGCCCAGTGGAAAGGGTCAGTCTTAATTTGTAATTAGCTGTTTGAAATTCCAGTAACTGTTAATGCTAACAGTGAAAAGGAATTCCCAGTATGAATCCGGAATAAATGACGTCAGGCCCGAAGCATCCCGAGTTGAAGCCTGAGGGGAGCTGGTCTCACCTTTGACTCTCTGTAACCTCTCAACTGCTTTCTTGAATTAAAGGGTTTGAAGAAGACTGTAATACTCACGGAGGCAAGCCCATACTTCTGCGGTTGCAACGGGCGTCTTAGCAGGCCTGGGGCTGACCTCAGCTTCTAAAGACTGTATCATCTGCTATCTCAGTTTGAATGTGTTATTTTATATTTGCTCCAGCCATTAGCGGTTTTTTTTTCTTTATTTGTATGAAGTCAGGTGAGTTATTTCAAGGTGAACACGGACGCTCACTTGAATTTTAGCCACTTCAGGCTACGGACGTAGAGAGTAGCTATTCAACATTAGAAAACTTTACTTAAGAAACTTACTGTTTGCCTGAGGCTGCTGTTTTAACCTCGAGACCACCCAAAAGGTTAAAAGGAAGACATAAATGTAAACAAGGGTGCCTTGCTATGGAGCACATACATGGGGATTATGAGACATGGGAAACGAGATGGGACCAATTTGTGGGGTTCTGTACTGACAGAATTGGGTAGCTTAGCTTGGAGCTGCTTTTCACAGTAAGGCAGTGATTAACCAAATACAGGTGGGACTGTAATAAAACCTTTCTATTTCTGCCAGTCCTCTATCATCCACATCAAGGTTATTTTTTTTTCAGGGACTGGAGAGACATCCCAGTGGTTAGGAGCACTGGCCTGCTCATTCAAAGACCTGGGTTGTATTCTCTGTATGTACCTGGAAGCTCACAACCGGCTGTACCTCCAGTTCCAGGAGATCTCCTCTGACCTCCGTAGGCACTGCATGCACATGGTGCACAGACATACATGCAGGCAGAATGGCTGTAGCAGAAAATAAATATTTTAACACTTACCTATCTAAAACATAACTAAAACTAGCACAGTTATTGAAGTTAATAAAGCAGAGTACTTTTGCCCCTCATTATTCTTTTGGCTAAAATTTGCTTTTCTTTTCCTTTTTTTAAATTCTTTTTTTAAAAAAACATTATAAGGGGGCTGGTGAGATGGCTCAGCGGGTAAGAGCACCGACTGCTCTTCCAAAGGTCCTGAGTTCAAA
>NW_022196897.1:112542812-112543786 GCF_008632895.1 Mastomys coucha
CCACATGGTGGCTCACAACCACCCATAATGAGACCTGATGCCCTCTTCTGGTGCATCTGAAGACAGCTTCAGTGTACTTAATTATAATAATAAATAAATCTTTGAGCTGGAGGGAGCAGGGACTGAGAGAGCAGACTCTACTGGAGTGAGTGGGGTCTACCGGAGCAAGCAGAGGTCCTAAAGTCAATTCCCAACAACCAGATGAAGGCTCACAACTATCTGTACAGCTACAGTGTGTACTCATATACATAAAATAAATAAATAAATCTTTTTAAAAACATTATAAGTCACTCGTTTTTTTTCTTAGCTTCACAGTACACAATCCTATCTTTGTCTTTTGCAATTATTTAAGAAAATATGAGTGAATTCTACCTTCCAGTATCCCAGATTCAAAAAAACAAGCTAAGCGTAGCTCTGCAAGTCTCTAACCCCAGTACCACTCATGGGACGGTGGAGACAGGAGGATTGCTGGGGTTTGCTGACTGCCAATTCAATGAGGGAACCCATCTCAAGAGAATAAATCAGAGAGTGATAGGGCAGTCCTCAGAGGAGGGCTACATGCAGGCACATACACATACACACACACACACACACACACACATACACACCCATGCCTACCCACACTGACACAAAGTAAAATTAGTTTAAAGAATACTTTAATACAACATAACTAATATGCATGCCAATGTGCATGTGTTCACACACACACACACACACACATGTGCCTGAGCACGCGCATACACTCTCCCTTCATTTTATAGTTAAAGAAATATAATTAGAGTGGTATCTGGGGGAGAAGGGGATTAAAGGGAAAATGGAAACAAAATCCTGCTTTCACAGTACAGAAGTTCTTACCTCAAACCCCCAGACCTTCTTTACAACTCCTTTTTGCTTCTATATCCACCCATCCATCTATCCACCCACCCACCCATCCACCCATCCACCCACCCACCCATCCATCCACCCATCCATCC
>NW_022196897.1:112544330-112609191 GCF_008632895.1 Mastomys coucha
CACCCACCTACCCACCCACCCATCCATCCATCCATCCATCCATCCATCCATCCATCCACCCACCCACACACCCATCCATCCATCCATCCATCTATCTCTGCCTTCCTCCCGTCATATGCCGGAGAGTTTTCAACCTTTTCTACCATCACTTTCCATACATGCCTGTTGCTGCTGCTCCAGACCCTCCTAAGCCTGTAGCTCTACTGCAGTTTCATTGTCACCACTGCCTTCCTCGCCAACTTGACACTGTGGTCTGTCCTGGTTCACTTTGCCACTGACATTCCTTTAGTCCTTTAGAGTATTTACAGTTGTCTTTGGCTTTTTCATCTCCATTTTCTTCACTTTATGGTAGTTATAAGTCTATTGTACATTGAATGTCATCAATATCCAATTCCCTCCCCCTGTCCCCTTCCCCTTCCCTGCTCCCATTCCCTATCCCCACCCCTAAGTCCCTGTCCCCACTCCCTCTGAGCTATCGGCCTTGGAGTTCTCATTCCTTTAGCACACTCACAAACTGACAGACTTTTCTGAAACATTGTTTATATTGTTTCCTTATTCAAAGCCTCCCAGGAGCGATCACACGGAGTCCAGCACACTAAGGACTGAGGGGAGAGGACCCTGAGTTCCACCGCAATCTGGAAAACACCTTCAGGGATGCTGTCTATGAACGAACACTTGCTGTCCCTCGGCTGTCCAGTGTTGCTTCCTTTCCTAATTTATTCTCTTTTAGGGCACTCTCCTTTCCCTCTTCATACATTCTAGAAACTTGAGCATGTGATTCATTAATGTTTGCTGCTGCTGATTCCTTAGACGCCTGTTAAGGAGACCAAACACTGCTGGACACTTCCTCACCTTGCTTTGAGACCCTATGCTTTAGTCTTTCTGGGCCTGGTTCTGTAGCCTTCCTATTGGCTCTGGAAGCTCCTCATGTCTTTCCTATACTTTCTTCCACTGAAGTTTGCTGGGAGTAGCCCCCAATGCTTACAAACTTCAGGTTTCCCAAGGCCACTGTCTCTTGCTCTGTTGCACAAAGTGTAAGTTTCCTTCCTACTTGCAAGTTCCCCCCTAATCCGGCCCCAGCATTGCTTCCTTTACCCAGACTAGGGCCATCACAGGCACTTTCTGACTCTGAGAAATGCCACATCAGTCTTGCCTCTCTCATTCATGTCTATGCGATACCTGATTCCCCAAGGTTCTGGCCAGGACTTATACTTTATGTTTTATATTATCTAGCACAGTCTTTGCAATGTTAGTGCTCAGTTGTCTGTGAACAGTTTCTCTGTTAGTATTGGTTAACTTTTGTAGTTACAGGGACGTTTGATAGACCAATTCCTGACCTTCCCAATTCCATTCTTAGACAACCATGGTCAAGAAGTCCTTTTTTTACATAAACCTAGTGTATGTTCTATGGCCCCAGCTCCACTGATGGCTTCAGGTTGGCTTGTGCATCTCCAGGTACACAAGTGATTTCTGCTTACACAGTGGAGTCAGTCATAATATGCAGATGCAGTGTATCCTTAAATGTAAGCAGGTGTTCTTAACCCAGTATGATCATTAGAATCACTTCAAGAGCTTTAAAAAAATAACCACCCTGGATCCTCAAATCCAGGAGTGGAAAGTTCTTGCATGACTCTAATAAGCAGCCAGAGTTAAGAGCAGAGTGAGAACACAGCCTGAATTTTGAGTGGAATCAACCTTTTTTAAGTTTCCAGGAAGAAACATTTCCCCTCTTACCTGTGAGACCGGCCCATCACAATAATCCCTGGCTCCTTGAACATTTAGACATTCTTCCACCTTGCACAGCACCACACATAGATATTTACGCAGCAACTGTCCTGGCAGGGTAGAAGGCTCAGCAGCTGGCAAACAAGTAACAGACAAGAAACAAAAAGCCTCTGTTTGAGATTCAGGGAAATGATTACAAGGAAGCTCCTTAGAGTAGAAAATCAAATTCTATGGACAATCTTCTGAGCAGGCAGCTGCCCTTGGTATCAGACAGAGTCAGGGAGACAGTTGTATCCTCTCCCTATGTAAGGAGACACTTGTCACCCTGGGACACTATTAAATCTCTTCAGTCTGAGATGTTTTTCAGGGTTAAACCGGACTGATTCGTTTCAGCTTAGCTTTGGCTGTGGCATTGGGGTTTTAGGTTCTAAGATCCAAACCATACTCTAAACTGCAGAAGATACATAATATCTACTTTATTATCTTTTAAATCAGAGCCAACACCATGGAGGATACATGATAGTTGGGCTGAAGTCACCTCTTACAATAACCCTCAAAACAAGTTTTGAAAGGACTGGCATCCTTGGAAAAGGACACACCAAGACCAGGTTCTCAGCACAAAGATTTATTTGTCCAAGAGGACAAAGGACTACCTCTAGGTAGAGCGGAGACAGATGTGGCTCATAGGCAAATGGCAGTTTATAAAGGGAAGGGGAAACCCCTTGTTAAGAAGAGTTGGTTTGGGCTGGGCAGTGGTGGCACATGCCTGCACGCCTTTAATCCCAGCACTTGGGAGGCAGAACTTAGAGATTTCTGAGTTCGAGGCCAGCCTGGTCTACAGAGTGAGTTCCAGGATAGCCAGGGGTACACAGAGAAACCCTGTCTCGAAAAACCAAAAAAAAAAAAAGAAGAAGAAGAGTTGGTTTGGGGGGGCTGGAGAGATGGCTCAGTGGGTAAGAGCACTGACTGCTCTTCCAGAGGTCTTGAGTTCAAATCCCAGCAACCACATGGTGACTTACAACCACCCATAATGAGATCTGACACCCTCTTCTGGTGCATCTGAAGACAGCTACAGTATACTTATTTATAATAATAAGTAAATCTTAAAAAAAAAAAAGAAGAAGAAGAAGAAGAGTTGGTTTGTCTTGATTGGCACGATAATTAGGTAGCCAAGAGGGGGGCTTTGGATTGCTTGACTTCACTACTACTTTGATAGCTGGATCTTGGTAGTCATCCTCAGGAGGAGGAGTGGCCAAATAAGAGAATAGACCTCGGTGGCTAGCTTTAGGAATGTGATCTAATGGTTACCTCGGAGAGCACAGGGAAGGCAAGGCCTGCTGATGCCGTGGTCGCTATGCTCAGGCCTGCTAGATCTCTTCAGGTTTTGTGTTCTTTTTTTATCTCAAATCACTCTAGAGAAAAGGTTACTCAGACTTCAAGAAAAACAGTTGTAAGAAAGTAACCTAGTTTTCTCCTGTCTCTCTTTTTTTTAATAGATTTTTTAAAGATTTATTTTATTTATTTTTATGTGTATGAGTACACTGTAGCTGTACAGATGGCCATGAGCTATCTATCATGTCTGTGGCTGCTGGGAATTGAACTCAGGACCTCTGCCGGTCCTGCTCGCTCCTGCATAATATACTGTAGCCGTCTTTAGATACCACCAGAAGAGGGCATCAGATCTTATTATGGGTGGTTGTGAGCCACCATGTGGTTGCTGGGATCCGAACTCAGGACCTTTGGAAGAGCAGTCAGTGCTCTTACCCACTGAGCCATCTCACCAGCCTTCTCCTGTCTCTTTTTAAAGAAGCAGTCTCAGTATGTTTCCTAGGCTTGTCCTGAACTATCTCAGCCTCCCAAGGAGCGGGCTTTCTAGGCATGTGCACTGGCTGGTTTTGTGCGTCAACTGGAGGATTGCTAGTTCAAAACCAAGGTGAGCTACATCATGTCATTTCGTTTTCATTAGCAGATGTCGCTCAGCACTCTGCCTACCACGTCCACCCTTGCCCGTATCCTGAGCCTCCTCCTGGAAATACCCACAACACCCCTCTCCTACATCCCTCTCCTACATCTCACCGCAACAGAGCAGGTCCTGACATTCTGCTTAATGAACTTACTACAGAATGCTGAGTATGAGTAAGGAAGGTGAGGTGGGAAGATCATGAGGAAATGGCCCTTGCACCTTTTTAAAAAGAGAAAAAGAATTGGATTGTAGGGTTGTGTTTTTGTTGTTGCTTTGTCTTAGCAAAACAAGGCAGCTCTGCCCTGGGTGTGTTCTTTGGAGGTGCTCTGCTCTGTAGCTGTGTGCCTCTAGCTCCTTTGTTTGAAACTTCGAGAGTGAATCCAAATCTCACCTCAGGTCTGCTTTCTCTACCCTCACATCTGGATTTCTGTAATCCTCACTGGGCCAGCCTAACAGGATGCTGTGTATACAGACTGCTTTTGGTTTTCACATCTGTTAATCTGTTCAGCAACCACATAGAGCCCTGCCCAAGGTTTGCAGGTGCATGTCCCAGGGGTTGGGTGGGACCACACAAGCCAGCACCTGTGCAGAACTGCCAGCGAACGTGGCCCTGCTTTTTGACACCCACTCTGAAGCTTTATGGTGAAAGAGGACATGGTAGATCTTAGGAAAAATACATCGGCATATAAATAATAGGTGCTGTTTATGTGCCAGGTGTCTATATAAAACTTTATGAAAATGAGTATTAGCTCACTCAGTTCTCATGACTGTATTTCAGCCTGGAAGTTGCTATCCTCACTTTATAGGTGGGAAAACTTAAGTCTTGGATTCTGTAACATGCTGGAGCCTTGCTGCTAGTAAAAGACGAGAACCGTGTATAAACCCAAGGTGCTCACTTCAAAGTTGGCCCTCTTTTCTTAGCACTGCTCCCAATTATGTCTCCATCTGAACAAAACACAAGACAAAATTCCCAAGCAAAGGTTGGGCGCCTCCAATCCCACCACACAGGAGGCAAAGGCAGGAGGACTGCTGCCGGTTTGAGGCCAGCCTGAGCTATGTGAGACCTAGCTCAAAGAGCAAAAACAAGCATGCACAAAAAGACAGAGCTCAGAGTTTTCCAGCTCCCTTCCTATCACATGAAGATACCAGAGAAGATAACCATGACTCTGTGCACCCACCAGATATATGCAAGAACCTTGCTCTTGAACTCTCTTTTTTTGTTTTGTTTTGTTTTTTGAGACAGGGTTTCTCTGTGTAGTCCAGGCTGTCCTGGAACACACTCTATAGACCGGGCTGGCCTCAAACTCAGAAATCCTCCTGCCTCTGCCTCCCAATTGCTGGGATTAAAGGCATGCGCTACCACTGCCCGGCCTCTCTTGAAACTTTCTAGTCTCCAAAGTTAGCATCAACAAATGTTTGTGGGACTGGAGGCGTATCTTTGTGATAGAGCACTGTCTAGTGTGTCCAAAGCTCCAGGTTCACCCCTGAGTCCTGCAACAGACACAAAAACAGCACATTTAAGAAAGGAATGCTCACCGGATGGTGGTGGCACACGCTTCTAATCCTAGCACTTGGGAGGCAGAGGCAGGCGGATTTCTGAGTTCGAGGCCAGCCTGGTCTACAGAGTGAGTTCCAGGACAGCCAGGGCTACACAGAGAAACCCTGTCTCGAAAAAACCAAAAAAAAAAAAAAAAAAAAAAAAAAGAAAAAAAAAGTTTGTTATTTGTTGCTGCCTGGTGTGTCTGAGATTTTTCCCCCTACCTTTAAATTCTTTAATTGGTGAGAAAATGAACCCAATCAAGACCTGTTGCTGATAACATCTGTTGAGCATTCATTCTCCTACACTAAAATATTTATTCTCTTCTTTCAAAGCATTATCCAGAATGAAGAAAAGCAATTGGATTGAAATACGTTGAAATATAGTGCTTTGGTGGGATTTAAGTATGTAAATATGATCTCCCCCACCCCCTTAGTTCATAGAGGGGTTTGGATTCTCTGTGTAGTCCTGGCTGTCCTGGAACTCACTCTGTAGACCAGGCTGGCCTCGAACTCAGAAATCCACCTGCCTCTGCCTCCCAAGTGTTGGGGTTAAAGGCGTGTGCCACCACTACCCAGCTTAAATTTTTTTATTATTTCTTTTCCTCTCATATATTACATCTCGATCAAACTTCCCTTTCCTCCTCTCCTCCCAGTCCCCTGTCCCATCATCTGTCTGTCTGTCCATCTGCTCCTCCTCCAGGGCAGGTTTTCCATGGATATCAACCAAACATGGCATATCAATTGCAGCAAGACTAGATATCTCCCCTCGGATTAAGACTGGATGGCAAATATGACCTTTATTGATGTTGAAATATATTCAGATTCTCATCCAGCTCGCCGTGGAAGAATTATTAGCATACTGGTTGAGAGCAGACTACCTTTTTTCTTCTTTTCTTTTTGCATTGGAATTTACGGATCTAAGATCCGTAAGCAAGCAGAGCGAGCAGCCCAACCTGGGGCTGGGTGGTCCTTCTTTCTTAAGGCTAAGATCTGTGTATTTGCCTTCTCCTGCACCTCAGCATCGATTTCTAAATACCACCTTTGCCAACAAGAATGCACACCCCCCCAAGCACAAGCCACAGGGGCAACCCAGTCTCCTCCAATCAGTAGAAAGAGGAGAGACACCTCCTCTTCCCCGGAACTGGCAACACAGACAGCGGTGAGGTAGGAGCTCACACCACTCTGTCACCTGGATTATCCCCAGGCTTCTCCACTGCAGATATACCTGCACACAGGTTTCTTAATGCGTTCCTCATGACCTTTGCATGCTGGGCGGCTCAGTTTTCCGTAAGTAACTGAAGTCAGGCCATTGCCTCAGAATGAAGACTGACGACAATGGGAAGTTTTTGCCTCTTTCTAGACTGGGAAACTGTAGCTTTCTGACAAGAATGTTCTAATAAACCTACTGGGCTTGCTTCTTTAATCCTGGCGTTCTGCCTGCAGGATCTTGTTTAATCAACCACATTTAAAAGGTCAGAAGAGTGGCTTGGAGAAGCCTCTCATTAGGAAGGGCAAGAGCTAAACCTTCACAAGTTATTTTATGCCTTCTTCAATGCAACACTGAAAATTAAACTACTATAAATGCACAAAGACTTTGAAATACTCGACTTAGTAAGGCCTCAGTGTTAGATGAGCTCCTGTGGGTTTTCCTTCTTGTGAAGAAGAAACTGGCCTTAAATATCCAAGCAGCTAGAAAATAATCCAAATGGAGACACCTGCCAGACCTCACCTCCTTACTCCCATAAATTCCAAATCCTAGTTCTTAGAACTTGAGTCAGAAGCAAATTTTTATTAATTTATTTTTATTTCATGTGTGCACTGGTGTTCTGCCTACATGTATGTCTGTGTGAGGGTGTCAGATCCCCTGGAACTGGAACCACGGACAGTATGAGCTGCCATGTGGGTGGTGGGAATTGAATCAGGATCCTTTGGAAGAGCAGCCAGTTCTCCCAACCTCTAAGCCATTTCTCCAGCTCCTGGAAGCAAATTTTAAATATGCAAATCTACTGTAAATTATATGGAAAATAGCTTTCTTTACAATAAGGATATTCTTTGGATGGTGTAGTCATAGGAACATTATTGATAAATAAATGGCCATTAAAGCAAAGAAAGCATTAGAGTGAGTATTTGTCTATCTATCCATCCACCCATCTATTTATTTGTGATAGAGTCTTACTATGCAGCTCTGTCTGTACTAGAACTCATTATGTAGACTAGGCTGATCTTGAACTTACAAAGATCTGCTACCTCTGCTTCCCCAGATCTTTTAGGGGTCTGGAGTGGTTAAATGAACTTGCTGTTCTTTTTTTTTTTTTTTTTTTTTTTTTTTTTTTTTTGGTTTTTCGAAACAGGGTTTCTCTGTGTAGCCCTGGCTGTTCTGGAACTCATTCTGTAGACCAGGCTGGCCTCAAACTTGCTGTTTTTGAAGAGGACTAGAATTTGGTTCCCAGCACCCACATAGGCAGCTCACAATTGCCTGTAACTCCAGCACCAGGGGATCTAATGCCTTCTTCTAGCCTCTTGTGGGCACTAGCATGCATTTACTGCACATATGGGCAAGCAGGCACACATAAATAAACATTAAAAAGAAGTGGAACAGCCGGGCAGTGGTGGCGCACGCCTTTATTCCCAGCACTTGGGAGGCAGAAGCAGGCAGATCTCTGAGTTCGAAGCCAGCCTGGTCTACAGAGTGAGTTCCAGGGCAGCCAGGGTTACACAGAGAAACCCTGTCTCAAAAAAACAAAAAACAAAACAAACAAACAAAGAAGTGAAACAATTTTTTGGAAGCCACACATGGTGTTTTCTTTGTCAGTAGCAAAATGAAAGGTTAGAAGGAAGGTAAAGAATTACTTAAAGAATCCTGAAAGTGCATTGAAAGCTTTAGCTTTTATACAAGGTCTGATTTGTTTTTTGTAGATTCCTCCCAGTAGTTGGATTTAGCATTCAGATTATCTCATGTGACTCTCATAAAATTTGAAGTCTTAGCCAAGCATTGATATACACAATAAAAAATACAAAACAAAAACCTGTTTTCCTTCAGGGGCAGTTGGAAGGCTAGTAATATATGTACACATACATGGCAATTAAACCCAGCTTCTGACAAATGTAAAGTTAAACTTTAATGACTTTTTATGGCTGGGTAATAAATTGTATGCAAATGAGACATGGGCGGAGACTTAAGTTTATATTCCCTGTCAAAGAAGTGCTGATTGATGTTCTAGAAAGAAGCCATGGAGATCTGTCCTCGTCCTAACTCGGCCACAACTGGTCCGTAGCCAAGTCAGTCAGCTTCCCTAGCTGCAAGGTATGACGGCCCGCCTTAGGAGCTGTAACTAATATTTGTGTTGTGCCGTATCTTCAAAGTTCTTTTCTGTGTGTGATCTCACTTAATTATTCAGATTCTACAGGTCAGAAGGATAGTTACTATTGCACTCATTATGGAGATGGAGATAGAAAGGCTCGTGAACGTAAGACATATAATTAGAGTTGTTCAGACTGGAAATGGCAGAGGGAGGATTCAGACTTGACTGTCTGGGCACAGTTTTGTGTAGGTAGTCACCATTTCTACCATCTAAGATGTCTGGCCTAATAAGGTTACATTTAGTCATTGCTCAGTTATGGCCAGACTTTTAAAGGTGCCTTTTAACAGTTTTCAATAGGTACAACATGTTCTTTAGCCTGTGGGACCAAATGCTTTTATGGTTCCATTTCAGGAGGAGCCAATTAAGTACTCAGTTAATAGCCACACTTTATAGTTAAGGTAATTGAGAAGCCACATCACACCAGCTGCATTTTTTGCCACTCCAGCTGCTTTCAAGAATTCACACTGATTTCTGCCTCGATAGCTTCCAGAATCTCTGGGTCACTATAAAAGTTCTTTCTCTCATTACTTGTTACTAATGTGTGAAGAGTCATAACAGTAGCAACAAAACTCAGAAGTAGACTCTGGAGAGTCTTTCACCAGTGTAATAAATCATGCTAGGGCTAGAAAAATGCCTCAGTGGGTAAAGTGCCTATCACTCAAGTGTGAGGACCAGAGTTCAATCCCCAGAGCCCACGTGAGCCAGACATGATGATAAGCGTGTCTGAAATCCCAGCACTCTTATGAGGCGATGGGAAGCAGAGACAGGAGAATCCTTGGAAGCTGCTGGGCCAGCCAGGTGTTGTATAAAGCAAGAGAAGACCAAAACCAAAGAGAAAGAGATACAGGAACATACATAGTAGAAAGTAAGGAATGATACTTGTCCTCCTCACGCACAATGGCATGCAGATGCCTGGATTCTCTCATGATAAAGCACACATGAGCATGGCATACACATACACAGAAAAAAAAAAAAAAGGCAAAAACTGGCATGCCCATATACTTCCCACAGAAAGTCAATTCCAAACTTTGATAATTCCTCACAAGCCATTCTTTCTGCAGCTTTGGATTTTCATGTGAAGTGAGAATCTCTGTGTAATGGACCAATAACATTACAGATTTGGAAACAGGCCTAAGGAGACTTTAACGAAACTCATGGATGTGCAAAGGAAGAGAAGATGTAGAGTCGGGGTTATTCTGGGGTGACATCATTTAATCAGTAACGATTTAAAGGTCCTTTAAAAATTCTAATACACTCTTATAAAAAAATGTCCACAGACATACATACTACCAATGTGCCAATACTAGAGAGACAGCATAAGTTACCAAGAGCGTTTGTAGCTGTGTGGGTCTCGATCTGATCTAATGTAGATGTTTCCAAATGTCTTGGAAGTGTGTGTGAGAGCATAAGAAATTCTATCTGGAGAGCTGCCAAAGGTATTTCAAGTATTGACTTATCAAAAAATTGCTTTGTGCTTCTCCTATGAATTCCAGTCTGAGAGAGAGAAAGGAAGTCTAAGAGAGACTAGGATCAAGTCATAGCCAGGGATTGGGGTGCCTGAAATCTAGTTCCAACACCTAAGAGGAGCAGAGGCGGCAGGAGGATATAGCCATGGATTTGAGGCCAGCCTGATATACATTGTGAGTTCTAAGAAAGCTAGTGAGACCCTGATTCAAACAAAACAAGAACAAACAACAAATGCCAAAATAAAAGAAAGAAAGAAACTACAAAATAGAGGATAGAAGATCATAGTCATCAGTCTAACTTATCCAGAGACAGAGTCTTGGAAGTCAGGCCCCACATATTCTGGAGAAAACCAAGGCCTTTCTACTGTTTATTGACTACTGCTCTTAGGAATGGCCTAATTTGGTTTACTTCCTCTTTGGAATGAATCTGGTTCTGGGATCCAGTTGGTTTTCTTCTCTTTCTCCTGTGGACATACACGGTCATCTAGTGACAGCAGAGAGAACTGCAACTACCCTCCAGCTATTGAGGAAGCTTGTCTCCCTCACCTGTCATTTTGGATCTGCAATGAAAGGACTTAGGTTGGCATCATCTACCACAACAGAGACCACCTTCATACTGCCATCTGTAAGCCTGTCTCCTATGCACTCCACCCACCAAAGACCACCTTATCAGGCCACTTTGTAAAATTGTCTCCTTGTGTCCCCCTCCCCTGAGAGAATATCTTAAGGTCCTGACTTAGAAGATTGTCTCTTACAATGTAACAGAGATCAACTTAACAACATGCCTTGTAACACTGTTTTCTTGTGGATCATTGTTACTACCTCAAAAGCTAGATTTGGAATACCTTCTTCTTGTGCATAGCCCCCAACAGAGACCACCTCTTTTTTTCATTTAAATTCTTTATTTTAAATTAAATTAAATTTAAATTTTTATTTTAAATTCTTTTTATAACTTTTTGAGAATTTTGTACATGAGCATTGAGTCTCTATCCACTCAATGCCTTTCCTCACCCCTTAAACTGTTCCATTGTCTACCCCCACCTAATTCATGGCCTCTTATTTATTTATTTATTTATTTATTTATTTATTTATTTAATTTTGGCTTCTCTGTATAGCCCTGGCTGTCCTGCAACTCACTCTGTAGACCAGGCTGGCCTTGAACTCAGAAATCCACCTGCCTCTGTCTCCCAAGTGCTGAGATTATAGGCGTGCGCCACCACCGCCCAGCTATTATTTTATTTATTTATTTTTTATTAGATATTTTCTTTATTTACATGTCATATGATATCTCCTTTCCCAATTTCTTCTTTATTACTTTTACATGTACATATGTATGTATAATACATGTGTGCATACATGTATATGCATTCTCTGAGGGCATTCAGCACGGCTTACATGTACAAGTATCCCAAGCTGACCACTTGGGATTGCACATCCTATTCAGGGGCTAGTTCCTGGAAGAAAGTGATTTTCTTTTTCAGCAACTATTGATCATTGTAGCTCTTCATCTAGGGATGTGTCCATATAGGGTGTCCTCTGTCTACACTGGCATGTCAGATGTTGTCTTTTTTTGTTTGTTTGTTTTGTTTTTCAAGACAGAGGTTCTCTCTATAGCCCTGGCTGGTCCTGGAACTCACTCTGTAGACCAGGCTAGCCTCAAACTCAGAAATCCAGCTGCCTCTGTTTCCCAAGTGCTGGGATTTAAGGCATGCACCACCATTGCCCAGCTTGTCTTTAGCCAGTTTTGTTCACACAATCTTTAGTGGATGCATTTTCCCTGTCATGCTTAGGGGATTCTATCTAGTAACACGTGTCCTGGACCATAACTCTTACAGTCTTTGTGCCCCTTCTATGACTTTCCTTGAGCCTTGGATGTAGGGGTTGTTTTGAGTATGCGTCAGTTGGGGTTGGGCACCCACAGATCTGTAATCTCTGTGTTTTGACCAGTGTGGGTTTCTGTCGTAGCCGCCATCTGTCACATAAAGAAGCTTCTTTGATGAAGTACGAGAGCAACTCGTATCTGTAGGCACAAGGAATAACTTAGGATAGGGTTAGAAATTATATTGGTTTAGAAAAAAGGCAGGAATTGGAACTCTGCTAGGTTCTAAGAGCTCTCTGGCCATGGGTTACCCATTGGCTAGGATTACAGTACTAGAAATGGATTTCTGCCCATTGAGTAGATCTTAAATCCAATTAGACAGCTGTGGTTACAAGATAAAAGTGACTATTGACCATTGGAGCTATCTTGCTTTGTTATGCCTGTGGTTCTTGGGTTCTACAGCTGGATAGGACTGTAGATTGTTCCTCTCCTTGGGCAGCTTGCATAGCACGTTTGCTTATGTTCACGCTAGTCCTCTGGAGGAGGCTCCCATCTCAGTTCCAGCTCAATTTCTCCAAGTCTGTTGTCTGAAGTGTGTAGTGAGGGGGCAGAGGGAATCCATCCTCCACCCAGCCTTCCAACCTCTAGTTGTCTTCCTCAACCCCTACCCCACTGGCCACCTCACAGCAGAGGAATGGCAGGCCAAGTCTCCTCCTGCTCTGCCCCTGGGGGCCAGCTCACCTGTGCTCCCCCCACTAGGGCCAGCTCTACTGTGCTTGCCCAGAGGAGATGCAGGACACACTCTCCAGAGTGCTGGTGATGGACAGGGCCAGCTCATCCACGGCGGGCTGACCACATGGCTTGGGCCCCTGGGTGACATACTCTGTGCTGAGTGGAGTGGCATCAAGTGCTTGTCCATGGCCACACCTATGCTGTGGGCTGGAGGGAGGCCTATGGGTGGCATGTCCAGCTTCTTCCTCCCAGGCTGCAGCTGCCTGAATTAGATTTGATTGGATTGGATTGGATTTTTATGAGTCCTAGGCATGGGACAGCTTTGGCCACCAAGCCAGGATGAACAAAGGACTGTCATCCACTCTGCCCCTGACTAATCACCATCACCAACAAGGTCTTTTTGCCCATTACCAGGTGGGGTCATTCCTGATTTTAATGAGATTATTTTGAGGTTTTCTCCATTTATGGTGATGTTGGCTGTGGGTTTGACATGGATAGCATCTATTGGTGTGTGTTCCCTCCAGGACTCTTATCTCGAAGACATGTTGGATTTTGCCAAGAGACTTTTCTGTATCTATTAAGATTATTGTATAATTTTTTTTGTCTTTAAGTCCTTTTGCATACTTTATTATGTTTATTGACTTATATATGTTGAGCACCCCTGCATGTGGGATAATACCCCACTTGGTTGTGGTTGGTGATCTTTCTGATTGATATATGTCTATATTTGGTTTGTAAGTATTTTATGAAAAAAAAGTGCATCTGTTCATCAGGTACTGACCTACAGGGTTTCTCTGTATAGTCCTAGCTGTCCTGGAACTCACTCTGTAGACCAGGCTAGACTCGAACTCAGAAATTCGCCTGCCTCTGCCTCCCAAGTACTGGGATTAAAGGTGTGCACCACCACTGCCCAGGCCTTTTTTTTCTTTCTTTTTTTTTTCTATTTCAATTATTGTTGTTTCTGGGTTGTGGTTTACTCCTGCTTTTTCCCAAATTTTTTCAGTCGTGTCATTGTACTGTAATTTTTTTTTTTGTCAACTTGACACATGCCAGTGTCATTAGGAGAAGAAATCTACATTGAGGAAATGCTCTCATCAGATGGGCCCATAGACAAGCTTATGGGACATTTTCCTGATTAGTGACTGATGTGGAAGGGCCCAGCTCGCTGTGGGCCGTGCCAACTGTGGAAGATGGTCCTGGGTTGTCTAAGAAAGCAGGCTGAGGATGCCATGAAGAGGTAGCCAACAAGCAGCACTCCTTCATTGTCTCCGCTTCACGTCCTGCCTCCACGTTCCTGCCTTCAATTCCTGCCCCAACTTCCCTCAAAGTGTAAACTGAAATCAACCCTTTCCTCCCAAATTGCTTTTGCTCATGGTGTTTATCACAGCAACAGAAACCTGGCTAGAACAACCACAGAGTCACTAATGTGTGCTCTTTCTGAGTGTGTGTGTGTGTGTGTGTGTGTGTGTGTGTGTGTGTGTGTGTGTAATTTTTGAGACAGGATCTCCCTTGCTATTCTAGAGCTTACTGCATAGACCAGGCTGACTTTGAACCCCCCCCCCCCAAAAAAATCACACCTGCCCCTGCTTCTGCCTCCCAAGTGCTGGGATAAAAGCATGCTCCACAATGCCTGCCTTCTTTCTGATTTTTTAATGTAGGTACTTAGAGCTATAAACTTCCTCCTTAAGACTCCTTTTAATGTGTCCCAAGGTGGTTTGTTGTGTTATATTTTCATTTGCCTCTAGGAATTTCTCTCTGGCCCATTTATCATTCAATAATGTGTTATTAAATCTCCACAAATTCAGGGCTTTTGGGGGAAGGAGAGTTTGGGTGGTATTTCAGAATCAGTTACTAGAAGCAGAGGAAAAAGAGTAGTTCCTGAGAGCAGGCTACCGGGCCTGAGCCTTTCCCACATGCCTGCTTCTCTGGAGTGTCTGCCCGTATCACAGGTCCACTGGATGACAAGACTGCCTGGCTGGGCAGAAAACCATGGAGAAGGTGGTTAGACGCGAGGTGTGTACTCTAGAGAGATGAGGCTGGTGTGCGGGGACCCAGTAGAGGGGGCACCATGAGAATCTAACCAGACAGACTTCCTCCTTACTAATTTAACCTACAACCCAAAGGCAACTCAGCCTCTGTTGGGGTGGCGTGGGATTTAAAGGTACAAGTGGAAAGTGCTCAGCATCTCCACCTCCAGATACCCAGACAATGAGTCCTTGTCTCACAGAGCCCAGGCTCACAGTTTTGAGACAAGTGGTCTGTGCAGCCTTGCTGTAGGAAGCAGGCGGCTTGGGGGTGGGCCTTGAGGCTTCCTAGTTCAGGCTCTGCTTCCTGGGTGTGGGTGCAATGTGACTACCTAGCCTCATTCCTCTGTGAGTCAAAATAACTTTCTCCTTTAAGCTTTTTCAGGATATTTATTACAACCGAAGTAGAAAAAAAAATCTCACTTTTTTTTCCATTCTACGGTTTTACTTAAATTTTAAAATTTAGTACAGAATCAATTATATGTAATTCATTATATGAGTCTCAGAGTAACCCTAAAGAATAGGAATGAACAAAGTTTTGTTCATTTACTCAGGCTCTAATTGGTAAAGGTCAAGCATTTGGTAAGAATGACGACTTCACAAGTTTTCTGCTCCCAGTTTGGGGCTTTTATCACAGTCATACTTTCGACAAGAGAGAACCTGGAAGTTTCTGGACGTTTCTGTGCCTTCCTCAGCCCTTCCCCTCCCTATCTCAGGCCCTTGCAGATGTTCTGTATTCTTTTCTGGAAGAGGTACTTCCTCCCTCCCCCCTTTTCTGAGGCGTGTAGCCTTTCATCCAGGGCTTGTGGCGATTTTGTTTCCTGATGGAATAATTTGTAAGCTACTGATTTTTAAATTTGTATCAGGGCTCTCTCTCTCTCTCTCTCTCTCTCTCTCTCTCTCTCTCTCTCTCTCTCTCTCTCTCTCTCTGTGTGTGTGTGTGTGTGTGTGTGTGTGTGTGTGTGTGCCCTTCTTGCCCATGTGGAAATCTGAAGACAACTTGTGTGAGTCTCTCCTTCCACTGTGTGGGTTCTGGGAAGTGCCTTTAATTAACCCAATGAGCCATTTCACCAGCCCAAGGCTGAGCAGTTTTTTTTGTTTTGTTTTGTTTTGTTGTTCTTGTTGTTTTGAGACAGGGTTTCTTTGTATAGCTTTGACTGTCCTAGAGCTCACTTTGTAGACCAGGCTAGCCTCGAACTCAGAAATCCACCTGCCTCCGTCTCTCAAGTGCTAGGATATAAGGCGTGCACCACCACTGCCTGGCGGCTGAGCAGTTTTTAAAGCCCTGATTCTCAGTGGTCAGTACAGCCTCTAGTGGCAGCTGCATGGTCTCCTCTCTTGGAATGTTATTTTACTCCCTCTAGCTTGATTCCCCTCTGATCCCTGGCCACTTTCTGTACCACTCCACATTGGGCATATTTGAATATTGCATTCTTCCCCTTTCTTCTGGAAAGACCTTTGTTTATTCTAACTGGAGCTTATTTCTTTTCCTTATCCTGGATCTTGTAGCCTGTTAGGAAAAGTCCTTACAAAATATTCTGGGGCTGAACTGGTAAAATGGGCGCTCATAGGTTTTTTTTTTTTTTTTTTTTTTTTTTGGTTGTTGTTGTTTTGTTCTTTTTAAAACTCTGTTTATTTCTTAAGCTACTTGGGGAAAAGCAAAAACAATTGTAGAATAGATTAAATCTCTTTACAAGTAGTTCAACTGGACTGTCTAAATACTCAGTTTGGAACAGAATTTCATTTCATAGACCATGGTTTAAACTAGGTTAGACAATATAAGCTGAGTCATGGAAGACTTATAGCTAAATAGAGATTTTCACCACAAAGAATTTGTTGTAGAGGGATTTATCCAGTAAACACAGAACTCTTCCAGCTAATGCCAGGCTGTTTCGGGTTGAATGGGGGGGGGGAGTGGGAAAACACTGTGGACATAGTCTCCTGGCTAGGAGGCAAAGCAGAGAAAGCAAAATACAGGCAAAGTTCTGTGCGAAATGCGAATTACTCACAGGAGGAGAGGAATAAGCAGTTTGTCTCATCCTGGGGGTCGGGGAGGGAGTGTGAGGGAAACACTTCTTTGGGCTTTCCCTTTCTTTCTTTTTGTTTTTTCTTTTTCCTTTCTTTTTTTAAAGATTTATTTTATTTATTTTATGTATATGAGTACACTGTAGCTGTACAGATGGTTGTGAGCCTTCATGTGGTTGTTGGGAATTGAACTCTGGCTCACTTGCTCTGGCCCTGCTGGCTCCAGCCCAAAGGTTTTATTTATTATTATAAGTAATAATAAATATATTGTACACTGTAAGTACACTGTAGCTGTCTTCAGACGCACCAGAAGAGGGCGTCAGATCTCATTTACAGATGGTCATGAGCCACCACGTGGTTGCTGGGATCTGAATCTTTGGAAGAGCAGTCAGTGCTCTTAACCACTGAGCCATCTCGCCAGCCCCTCCTTGTTGTTTCTAAAGCTGCTCCATGGCCACATCCTACAGGTTTCAGCCTTTTAACTGTCGCATCATTTCCTAGTCAGTTCAGTACGCTAATTAAAGCTGCATAAGAAGTTTTAGTGCTGCTTGAAAAGCGGTAGCAACAGAGTTTTGCTTTTTATAAAGCTTATCATGTCTCTGTTTCAAATGTGTAATTTTTCTCCCTTTAAACTTTGGTCCAAACAATGACCCCGTTTTACTGGCACCACAATACAATTTGAAAATGTTCTATTGGATAAGATATACTAAGGGGAATAATAAACAGCACCCAGGCCAGGATAAAGAAAGCTTCACTTTACTTTTTGGCAGTGTTACCACATTCCTTTCCCCCGAGTCAGAAAAGTATCAGCTTTTCCCAGCATTTTTTAGGTGGAAGAAAAAAATTGGGGGATGGGGAAAGTTAAAACAGGGTTTCATATAACCCAGGTTTGCTTTAAACTTGCTATGGAGCAGGTGATGCCCTTGAATTTTCTTGTTCTTCCTTCCATCCTCAAGTGCTGGGATTATAGGCAACAACCACTACACATGGCTGGAAAGTAAGTTTTCTAATTTAAGCTAATGAAAGAGCCTAAAGTTAAAAAAAAAAAAACACAGTAAACAAAAGTTTACTTAGGCATAAAAATATTAAATTCTAAAGAAAATCTGTTTAAAATAATTTAGGAGTTATTTTCGTTTTCTTTTTTTCTTTTTTTCTTTTTCGAGACAGGGTTTCTCTGTATAGCTCTGGCTGTCCTGGAACTCACTTTGTAGACCAGGCTAGCTTTGAACTCAGAAATCTGCCTGCCTCTGCCTCCCAAGTGCTGGGATTAAAGGCATGCCCCACCACCTCCCAGCTGTTTTAAATAACTTAAATATTGATAATTTTTCAATAAATTAAAATTTATTTTTGCCTAGCTACTCTGTCAGGGAAACCTTTTCTTTTGTTGAAGCATAGGTACAAGAAAAACGTCAAGATTTAAGAAGAACAATTTTCGAGTTCGAGGCCAGCCTGGTCTACAGAGTGAGTTCCAGGACAGCCAGGGCTATACAGAGAAACCCTGTCTCGAAAACAACAACAACAACAACAACAACAACAACAATTTTCACTTATTACAGTGTTTCAGAGATAAGAGCTGGTACAAGGTGTTAAGAACTCTATAAAGAAGACGGTGGGTCAGGTCTGTAATCCCAGCACTTGGAGACTGGGACGGGGGAATGGCATAAATTCATCAACCTTCTACTTGGGAGATTCTAGAAAATACAAGAATACTCATGCAGACACATTTCACTGACATTTCACCGCTAATGGAATGATCTTCGTGATTCCAGAGAAATCCGCTCTCTTCCTAGACTCGTGCGCCCCCAGGTGGTGTCTCCCGGAACTTCATCCTGCTCTTCCTGCCCCGGCGCGAATAAAGATTTCTTATTCAAAACGCCGGAAGTGACTACGGCGGCCGGGAGGGTCAGCGTGAAGTAGCCTCGTAGGGAGGCAGCGATGAGCGACATGGTGGAGAGGACGCTGACCGCATTGCCGGGGCTCTTCCTGCAGAACCAGCTGGGAGGACCTGCGGCCTCCAGAGCACCCTTCTTCTCTAGGCTGGGCGGCCTCATCCGTGGCGTCACTGCGCTCTCATCCAAGCACGTATGCGGCGGGGAAGGCAGGGCGGGATGGGGTGGGGCGGCGGGGCGGGAGACGTCGGTCGGCTGGATGGACGCAGCCCGGCGTCCGCCCCAAGCTTTGATTTGCTGCCTGGGCCGGCTTTCGGATTTGGAGGCCCGAAGACCCTCCGTGTGTTTTCTCAGCGTTAAGCCGGTGTAAATTTCACGAGGTGCTTTGAGGATTACATGAGCTGTCAACCGAGTGAAGATAGCCAGTGCTAAAGCCTGAGCTATAGGCTCCTACGAAGTTTCTCTTCCCTCTTGAGTTTTAATTTAGTTCCTTCTGTTTAGAAGCATCACGTACTCCGACAGACAACCCTCACTCCCACCCCTGACAGGGCTGTTAATCTTTCGCAGAGCTTGAGGTTTATTTAGTCTAGACCAAGGGGTTGGGCAAAGACGCGTTTTGAAAACTAGTAGTTAACAATAGAAGTTATTAAGTTCCCACGGATTGTGTATGGTACTGACTCAAAGCCTCAGGGAGTGTATGTCTTAAGAACATAATATTGTGTCATACTTTCTTCAGCAAATATCTATCAAGCACAACTATACGTTAAGTAATGAAAATAGCAAAACACGCCTTTTTTTCTGTCTTTCTCTGCCTCTACTACTCTCTTAACTCCCCTCCCCATGCCCCAAATAAACTCTATTCTATACTAAAAAAAAAGAAAGAAAAAGAAAATAGCAAAACACTTTTCTGTCTAAGAACTGATCATCCATTTTGGACCTAAGTAAGTAACTACAGTGCAATATAAATGCCAGCAGAGAGGAGAAAGAGAAACAAGATGCCTTTAAAGGTTTAAAACGTGCTTGTGTTCTGACTGTAAGCTGGTATGTGGCAATGCTGTATTGAACAGGACTTGCTGCACATCCCATAATCATTATTCGTGCACTTAACATATCTTCGTGCTTTTCTGTTGCTAATTTGCATGAGAGGACAAGTATTTTGTGTGTACATTGTATATACTGAGAGAATGTGTGTGTGTGCTGTTATGTGAGGATGCACAGAGCCATGGCACATGTGTAGGCTTTAGAGAACAGCTTTGGGTCTTAGTCCTCAACTTCCACCTTGGAGGTAAGATCTCTCTTGATGTTTGTTTCTGTGCTGTACACTCAGGCAAGCTAGCCAGGAAGCTTCCGGGTGTTCTGTCTCTCCAGAGGAATGCAGGGATCACAGGTACACCTCGCCACACCTGGCTTTTTATATGGTGACTTCTGATCCTTAGGCTTATAGAGCAAGTGCTTTTACACATTGAGCCATCTGCCTCTGCCACCACTCCTGAAAAATTTAAAGACTATATATTTTTTTTTTTTTTGGCTCAGTTTGAAACCACACAGCCAGACAGATGTGTTATTACTTCTAAGGTTTTGTTTTGTTTTATTTTTAGCTTTATTTTATTTTAAGTTGTATGTTTGGCGGGGCATGTGTACATGAGTTTAGATTCACTCAGAGTCCAGGAGAGAGTGTGTGATCCCTTGGAGCTGGACTTTTAGGCAATTGTGAGCCACCAGAATGGGTGTCAGGAACCAAATTCTGTTCTTTGATACAGCAGTGTGTAGTCTCACCTGTGGCATTTCTGCAGCTCTCACTAGCAGTTTGTAATTAGCCACTTTAATGTCAGTGACTTGGTGTGTGATTTAAAGATAGCATTATATGAGCCAGTGGTCGGACCCTAAGTGCTTATTGAGGTCCAGCACAGGCAAGCATCAGAGTTGACCACACTGGGCTTTGTGTGCAGTAGAAAATGAGAGGGAAGATGGAGATGAGGAGGAAGACTAGAGGTTAGGAGGACCGTGTCTGTCTTATTTCCGTGTTCCATGAAGACTTTTTATTTTATTCCATGAACACTTTTTGCTTCAGGGAAGTTGTAACACTCAGCCCAGATCCATACTTTTCTTTTTACTCTCTTTTCATTTAGAGTCTTTGTTTTTGTTTTTTGAGACAAGGTCTTATCATGTAGCCCTGGTTGTCCTGGAGCTTCCTGTACAGACGTGCTTGGCCTTGAACTCACATAAGTCCACCAGCCTTTGCCTTCAGAGTGCTGAGGCTAACATACCACCATGCCCAGCTGTTCTGAGTTGTTAAAACTTACACGTATTTATGTGCGTACCTACCGTGTCCTCATCCCCATCTTCCCTCTCATTTTCTACTGCACACACAGCCCAGTGTGGTCAACTCTGATGCTTGCCTGTGCTAGACCTCAGTAAGCACTTAGGGTCCGACCACTAGCTAATACAATGGTATCTTTAAATCACACACAGAGTCACTGACATTAAGTGGCTAGTTAAGACCTGCTTAGTGAGGGCTGTGTGGTGGGATTATGTGGATCCCAGGGATTGAACTCAGGTCATCAGGCTTGGCAGCATGAACCTCCACCCACTGAGGCATCATCTCACTACCCTGATTTTGAATCTTTTTCTTTTTGATTGTTGTTTATGTTTTTTAAAAAACAAACAAACAAACAAACAAACAAAAAAAAAAACCAGGGTTTTTCTATGTAGCCCTGGCTGGCCTGAAACATAGAAATCCACCTGCTTCTACTTCCCAAACACTGGGATAAAAAAGGTGAGCCACCACTGCTGGGCTCATTTTGAAGTTTTTGTTTTTAAAGTAACTTATTTTTTATTTTATGTACATTGGTTTTCTTCCTACATGTATGTCTCTGAGAGGGTATCAGATCCCTTGGAACTGGAATTATAGACAGTTGTGAGCTGTCGTGTTGTGCTGGGAATTGAACCCGTGTCCTTTGGAAGAACAGCTAGTGCTCTTAACTGCTGAGCCACCTCTCCAACCCCTCATTCTGAAGTTTAAAAACCAAATGTCTGCCAGTCTTCACTAGCCAACTGAGTGAAATGAAGAGGGTCACTAGGCTAACCTGGAAATAATTATTCTTTCAAGGGAGGGTTCTATGGGTCAGGGAATGTAGCTTTAAGAATTATTTTAATTGAAATTACTCTAATTGTATTTTCCAGGAAGAAGAGAAACTAATCCAGCAAGAGCTGAGTAGTCTGAAGGCAACTGTTTCTGCTCCTACTACGACACTGGTACGTTTGCAGAGTCCAGCACACTTGCATTTGAAGCCTGGTTCCACGTGGTATGGTTTTTCACTCAGTGTTCACTCCGCTGCTCTCTGCCGGCCACTGTGAGGCTGTCTGCAAGCCATTCAGATCAGGACCCAGGGATTTGTTGTAGTCTTCCTTTTGTCCTTTCCTTTTCTTTTTCTTGAAAAAGATTTATTTATTTTATATGAGTACAGTGTAGCTGTCTTCAGATACCAGAGGATGGCATTGGATTCCACTACAGATGGTTATGAGCCACCATATGGTTGCTGGGAATTAAATTCAGGAATTCAAGAGCAGTCAGTGGTCTTAACCACTGAGCCATCTCTCCAGCCCCTCTTGTAGTTTTCTTTTGTTGTTGTTGTTGTTTTGTTTTTTGTTTTGGAGACAGCGTTTCTCTGTGTAGTCCTGGCTGTCCTGGAACTCACTCTGTAGACCAAGCTGGCCTCCAACTCAGAAATCTGCCTGCCTCTGCCTCCCAAGTGCTGGAATCAAAGTGTGCCACCACTGCTCGGCTCTTGTAGTTTTTTTATTGACATGTACTAACTATATCTTTATGTGGTACATTGTAACAATTCAACACAAAATGTACAATGCATATGGCTAGTTAACATTTATTCTATTTAAAACTTTTAGCTCGTGTATGTGTATAAGCCTGCGCTCATGTGTGCATGTCATAGCATGTGTGTGGAAATGAGAAGACAAATTGTGGGAGTTTGTTCTCTCCACTGCCAGTGTCTGTAGGATTGAATTGTGTCATCAGGCTTGGTGGCCTGATTCCTTTGTCCTATATCCTTTGACTCACTTAGCCACCTTCTGACCTGACACTTTTAGCTAATCAGCTGCAACTAACATTTGTTCACCAACTATTTAGCGGGTGGTTTTAAAAAAATTATATCCATTTATTCTTATTCATTTAGTTTTGAGGCAGGGTCTTGTTGTATAGCCCTGGCTGGCGGAGAACTTGCTATGTAGATCAGGTGAGTTTTGAAGTCCTAGAGATCCACTTGCCTCTGCCACTGGAGTGCTGGGATCAAAGGTGTGTACCCTGCACTCAGCCAGTTGAGTCCTTTTATGTGTAAGACATTATGGAAATGCTTCTCCCCTTAGTGAATTTCAGGGTGATAATTTTGCATAACTACTTTGTCATAAACACGAATGTGCAAAGTCCAAGGAAGGTAAACATTTCTTTTTGTAGTCATAATATTCATGGGAATAAAACTTAAGACATTAGTCTTGTGTCTTTGTATATGTATATATAGATATGTATGTCTTTGTGCATGCTTTGTGATAATAGAAATGTTAAGCAAAAATGGTTTTTCTTTTTTTACTTTGTTAGGTTTTTATTTTCTATAATGAGTACCATTGAATTCAATTTTTATCGCTATAAGGCATAAATCTGGTGTTGGGTAAAACTGGTCACTGGATACTCAGAGTTTAGCAGGAGGATTGCATAACTGTAGCCATCCAGGCAGAGGGTGCACCACAGTCTGCATTTCTAAGGAATTACAGACCCGGGACAACAGGAAGGAAGCTGTAAAGCAAAGTCCCTCAAGGGAATGCAGTTTCTTATTTAGATAAAGGAAAATAATTTATGTAATAATTTTACTTAGATAAAACTCCGAGCTCATGATATTAATCCTGGGTTGAAACTTAATGGCATGAATTAACAATTTAATTCCTAATTTCTATAAAAGCCTTTGCAGAGGGACTCCCACTGTGGTTTAACTAAAAACAATTAGACACACACTAACAAATGTTAAAAACAAACTTAATAGTCCTAATTAATATGTTATTAAAATTAACTTTCACTGCTTTAAACATAAATGATTTGAACTAAACTTCATTTCCCTAATATTTTCATAAGGTTCACATACACACATATACATATATAACTAAATAATATTGTCTTGCTTTAAGGTTTTGTTTTGTTTTGTTTTTGTGACAAGGTCTAATATAGCCCAGGCTGGCCTCTGATTGATAATGTAGCTTTGGATCCTCCTGCTTTGACATCCCAAGTACTGGGATTATAGACATACACTATCATACCCCATTTGTTAAAATGGCTTGTTGTTTCCTAAGCCTTTAGTGATCTAATAATCTGATAATAGTTAACTTTAATAAATACACACAGACACACAGAGAAACAGACAGACAGACAGACACACACACACACACACACACACAGATACAGGGTCTGACTGTGTACCTAAGCTGGCCTCCAGGTCATAAGGGCCCTCCTGCCTCTGCCAGCCGAGTGCTGGGGTTAAATGAATGTACACCATACCCAGATATATTTTTAAGATTTTTTTTTTTTCTTTGAGATAGATCTGATATATCCTAGGCTGGCCTGGAACTTACTACTATATAACTGAGGATGACCCTGTACTTACCCTCTTGCCTCTACATCCTGGTGCTAAGATTACAGATAGTTGTTTATAGAACATTGAATTACATATATATATATATATATGTGTGTGTGTGTGTGTATGTGTGTGTGTGTGTGTGTATATCTTTATATATATGTATATATATATATATCTTTTTTATGATCCCATGATTAAACACAGAATGTGCACTATCACTGCCATATTTTAATTTTAGATATTAAATAGTCTGAACTTTTCTGTTTTGAAACACATGTTTTTCTTACTAATAAAATTTTGATAATATTTTGATAATTTTGATAATAAATATTGATAATGCAAATGTCATTCTGATAAAACATTCATAGAATCTCTCAAAGATTTTAGTTTGTAATGGCTACTGTGTAATGAAATTCTGCCTCTAAGTTCACAATAATGTAAGTTATTTAAAAAGAGGAAAGGAGTACTTATGTAGCAGACGATTACATATCTGTAGTATAATAATGCTGAAGAAAAAGCATATGTTTAGTTTGAGATATGTTCTTTAGACTAGTCTCCAATCCTGGGCTCACACAGTCCTCTCATCAGCCTCCTGGCCCAGTTCCTGAGTGCAGGAAAGATAGGAATACAGCTGACTTGCAGATACAAATATACTACTGACTTGTGGCAGTTTTTCCACATGTTTTCATTTGATGAAACATATTCAAATTGATTTTAAATGCCAAATACAATCATCATAGATGACATTTGTCAGAGGACCACCTTTAATCAAACTTATCTTTGCACATAGAATTAGAAGTCGTGCTGGGTAGTTTATATTGTCATTATCAATAAAATATTTGAAATAGTCTTTTAACATGAATGGTGTTGGTAATTGTTAGAAGCAGCTTTTATTTCTATATTCTGGTATCAGGCAGTTGCTTTGAAATAGTTGCTTTAGTTCTTCATAACCAGGTTGGATGGCTCCCTTGTTAGCCAAGTGTGACCTACAGAAAAATGAAAGCTCTTTATTTGCTCACATAGTGATTGGTATTTCACTTTTCAGAAAATGATGAAGGAGTGTATGGTGAGACTCATATACTGTGAGATGCTTGGATACGATGCTTCTTTTGGTTATATACATGCAATCAAGCTGGCCCAACAAGGAAACCTCTTAGAAAAAAGAGTGGGTATGTACATGTTTAAGGCTTCTCTACTGACTGTTTTTAAGGTTTTAGCCACTGTATAAAATGATGGCTGGTATATAGTATGTTTTTAGAGCTTTGCATTACATATTTTTCTTTTGTAGTCTTGGGGACTACATACAGACTCTGACATGCTAAGGCTGCCAGGTCTACCACTGAGCTACACTCCAGCCCAAGTTTCCAGGGCTAGCACGTGGAAATACAAAGCCTATAGGTGAAGTCAGCTTTTCTGGATGTGCGTCATTTTGGAGTTACAGAGACTTCAGAAGTGCTTGATTGTGTGGTAGTGAGATGCCACATGCTCATGCCGAACCCATGAGCTGTGCATACAGCTGAGTTTCTTGTGTGTGAATTACACTTTAGTAACTTGTTTTAAGAAGCCTATGTAATCCCATTGCTTAAATGGTGAGAGAAGACTAAGTCTTACTCTGTAGCCCAGACTGGCTTTAAACTTGCTACTCTCTTTCCCCTGCCTCTCAAGAGCTGGATTATTGACTTGCTTGGCTAAGAAATTATTCTTCGTAAAATAACTGAAACACAGTAGAATAATTTAAACCATGCTGTTCTCACCTTCACAAGGCTAGCTATAGCTGTTAGAAGTGTTCAGTTTTTGTTGTTGTTGTTGTTGTTTTCTCTGCAGTAATCCTTTAGAGCGTTTAGAACAATTCTTTCAAGACTTGAATGTTTCCAGTGGTTTCAGGTTGTGTGAAAATCCCCAAAGGAGTCGCTAGGGCAGTGTCGGGATGGAGTGTGCTCTTCATCCAGTGAGAATGATAATGTCATGCTCCTAGGAGTGAGCACTCTTCATGGATTGACTGCCTCAGGTGAGGGAGGAGGGAGAAGATAGAGTACAGTGTTCCACATTCTGAGCTCCACTCCACCACAGTTCCTCTTCTCGCTCCTACATTAGTTGTGGCCTTTTTCCAAAGCAGAATGTTCTGTGACATCTTTCTGTCTGTATTCCAAATTAAATGTGAACTCTTCTGGGATCACTCTGTGCCCCCTCCATCTGGTACCTTGTGGTAGTGTGTGTCTTTTCTTACTGTATATTAATTTTCCTCATATATTAGTGCTTGGGCTCTCAGACTAGTTCGAGCTTTTTATACTCCTGAGCTTTTTTTGTTATTAAAGAAACCTTTAAAATTGACTTCTTTTAAAGCTTGTGTAACACTGGGGTTTAATTCCAGTAGGCTTTCCTGGTTTTCAGACAGGACCTCCCTGTGGATCTCAGACTGGCTCTGCAGGTGCTTTATTTTACCGCCACTGTGCTTAGTTGTCAAACTGTTCCTTAGAATTCCCTTCAGCGGGTGGCTCCTTGTTGTCATTGTCGTTGTCGGTGTTGTTTTCTTCTTGCAGATAGTCTCATGTAGCCCAGGCTGGCCTCTGATTTATTGTATTCATGGGTGATCTTCCTGCCTTCACTTCCAGATGCTGGGATCACACCACCACTCCTGGCTTATGTGGACCTAGGCTTTCGAGCCTACCGGCGTCAACCCTGCTGAGAGTTTTCATGTCTGTAACTTTTCTAATGGTCGTCTTCATTTAGCTTCCAGGTGGCTGGATTTGGAGTGTTCTTCTTGTTTGGTTTGCTTTGGTTTCTTAGGTTGTTGAGACTGTTGTTTGTTTTCTTTTCTTTTTGAGACAGGGTCTCACTATGTAGCCCCAGCTGGCCTTGAGCTCACAGAAATTCATCTGTTAATCCCAGAGTTCTGGGATTAAAGGCATGTGCCAACATGCCTGTCTGAAAAAAAAAAATTGCTTTTACATTATTGTTGAACATTATAGAAGAAGTGAAAAGCACTTCATCTTTTTTACTTGTTAAGGGAGATGTATTAGATATGAGTGTGTTTGAAATGTCTAGAATTCAGCCAAGGGCAGAGAAGTGACATTAGATTCCAGATTCAAGCAAAAGTCTGATATTTCTTTGCTTTCTTCCATGTCTTTCTTTTCCTTTACTTTTTCATTTCTCTACCTTCACTATCTCTTTCCTTTCTAATATTTTTTCAAATTGAGGTATTTTTCTTTATTCCATTTGTATATTACCTTTTTAGTTGAAAAAAGAGTGATATTCTTTAAAACAACTTTAGTGTCTTTATTGTGTATTTGAGTGTGCACATGATACAACACACTTGTGGAAGTCAGAGTCAATCCTTTTTCTGCTGAGATGCACTTCCTCATGTTAGCTAATTTGTTAAGGACTCAGAATACATATCTAAGTGGTTGCCCATTGAATGCTGTAGTCACACATACAGGTGAATAACTTACATTGCTCCAGTTTGAGACTCTTTGTAATTGTAGGGGAGAGAATAGAAACAAACATAGAAGTTAGTAGTTATAATGTTAAAATTACTTGCATGTCCATGGTCTGTGTGTTGTTTCTATATGGTCAGGTCTAAGGGTATCTATCAGTGGGAACTCTCAGTTTCCTGATCTTTGTGTCTGTGTATATATATATATATATATATATATATATATATATGTATATATACACACACACACATATATATATATGTTTATGTATGTGTGGAGAATTTTATACATTTATACTATATATGTCTCAGGTCACATGATTTTTATAGGACTTCTTTAAATATTGATGGCTAGACCTAGCTTTGGTCTGTCTTTTTTTTTTTTTGCTTCCTTTGGCATAAGTATGAGGCTTCAGCCTTCTCTGTTTGTTACTTGGCTGACTTCTGTGCTGTGCTGGCATAGGCAGGAATTCTAGAAAACAGTAGATAATTGAAAATCCTGGGGCTGGCCCTGGTGGTGCACGCCTTAATCCCAGCACTCAGGAGACAGAGGCAGGCAGAGCTCTGTGGGTTCAAGGGCAGCCTGGTCTACAGAGTGATACCAGGACATCGAGGGCTGTGTTACACAAACAAACAAACAAACAAAAAAAAAAAATGGAAAGAAAAGAAAAGAGAAAAAGTAAAAAGAAAAGAAAATACTAGGCAATTGGTGGGGTCTTAATTTGCTTTTTATTGCTGTGGTAAATCACTGACTATATTAGTTGGGGTTCTCTGGATGATCAGAATTGATAGAATGAATATTTATGTTATTGGGTGGCTTTCAGGCTGTCCAGCTAGTCCAGCAGTGGCAGCCTTCTCCCAGAAAGGCCAAGAATCTGGTAGCTGTTCAACTCACAAGGCTGAACTAGTCTTCAGTCTGTGTTGGAATCCTAAAGAAATAGGTTCTAATACCATCCAAGGAATGCCTTAGCAACAGGATTGATGAGCCTGCCGGTGAAAGTGAGGGCAAGCAGGCAAAAAGCCAAAGCTTCCTTCCTCAGTTTCCTTTTGTATAGGCTGCTACTGGGAGCTATGGCCCAGACTTAGGGTGGGCCTTCTCATCTCCCATGCTCCAGTCAAGAAAATCCTTCACAGGTTGGTCCAGCTACTTGGGTTTTAGTTGATTACAGATATAGTCAGGTTGACAACAGAGATTAGCCATCATACCAATCAAAAGCAACACGGGGAGAAAAGGGTTTCTTTTAGCTTACCACTCTCACGCCACAGACTGTCACTGAGGAACGTTGGGGCAGGAACTCAAGGCAGGAGCTGAAGCAGAGAACATGCAGGAATGCTGTTCACTGGCTTGCTCACCCTGCTTTCTTACAGCACTCAGTACCACCTGCCCAGGGGTGCCACTCCCCTGGAAGGCTGGTCCCTCCACATCAGTTGTTAATTAAGAAAATGCACCAACAGGCTTGCTTAGAGACCCGTCTGATGGAGGCATGCTCAGTTAGTCCTTCTTCCCAGACCTTAGACTCTGTCAAGTTGACAGAAAGGCTACCGAGGGTAGGTGGTATGATCATTTAGAATAGCTCTTGCTACGTTTTGAGTTTTAGACTTAACATGCTTTTTTTTTTTTCATTTTCAATTTTATTTTTGTATCATTTATTGTTCTCTGCTTCATAAGTAAGGATACACTAGGACCTCCCCAGCGTCTACCACTGTGTCTTCTCTACCATAATGACCTGCCCGCAGATCACGAGCTCAAACAAACTCTTCCTCCTTCCTTTGTTTTTTTGTTTGTTTTGTGAGACATGGTCTCACTATGTAGACCTGGCTGGCCTGGAACTTGCTGTATAGGACAAGCTGGCTTTGAGCTCACAGCTATCCGCCTGCCTCTGCCTCCTGAGTGTTGGGATTAAAGGCGTGAGCCACCACATCCGGCTTTAAGTTGCTTTGTTAGATGCTTTGTCCCAAGCTCTAAGTAACATTTTTTGGTTTTGTTTTTTTTAAAGACTTATTTATTTATTTTTATGTATGTGAATGCACAGTCACTGTCTTTAGACACCAGACCAGAAGAGGGCATCGGATCCCATTACAGATGGTTGTGAGCCACCATGTAGGTGCTGGGAATTGAACTCAGGACCTCTGGAAGAGCAGTCCGTGCTCTTAACTGCTGAGCCATCTCTCCAGCTTTTAAGTAACTTTTTTTTTTTAAAAGAGCTTATGTTATGTGTGAGTTTTGTTTGCATGTTACGTGTGTGCTCTGTGTGCATGCCTGGTGCTAGTAGAGGAGAGGGCTTTGTGCATGCTAGGCCAGCACTCTGCCCACTCAGCTGAGTCCCTAGCCCAGTTCCTCATTCTTAGTCATATCAGACATACTCTGCACTCGTACTTGATTGCTCTATGTTACATCTGTTTGTTAAATTACAGAGTCTCTTTTTCTTTATTCTCTGTCAAAACAAGCATTTGTTGTAACATAATTAAGGTTTCTTTAATATAACCTTTGAACTTGTTTATTGTCTTGGGTGTGGGTGATGCCTTAGCTGAACAGGTGGGGCCTCAGCAAGAAGACTTAGCTCTGCTGTCAGTGCTCCCTGGCCGCCTCAGCTTTTCCCACCCTTGTAGGAATAACAGCTTTGCTCCTCTGTCATTGAAAAATTTGTTATCAGCTTTGCTGCTCCCATGGCCATGAGACTGGACATTTCTAAACGGATTCCTGTGGTGTGCACTAGACACAACACATAGTTCCTGAGTAGTGTTAAGGATGACTAACAGTGTCTGTATTGAAAGGCCTAAGAGGGGTGAGAAGAGAGAATGAGGTGAGAACTGGGTGATCAGGCACAGGGTAGACAGTCCATGGGGACTGACTCTGTCTGGGTTTGAGTCCTGGTCTGCCTTGTAACAGCAGTAGACTTTGGATGGTAACCTCTCTTTTGACGTCATCACTGTACTGGCATAGTAATCACACTTACGGTGTAGGGCTGTTTGGATAATTCAGTGAGGCAAGGGTTATAGAGTTATTGACACATAGTACTAATAAATATCATTGGCAATGTGAAATGTGGCCAGAAATGCCATAAAGCACGTGAATTCCATGTTTATAGCATTTGTCATGATATCAGTATATTCACTCCTAGTCCTAAAGCATAATTTTTGAAATAGAAATGCTTTGTTAAGTTGGTGAGTACATTTAATGTGTTAGACAGTCTGTCTATCCTCAACAACTGTTACTTCCTCTCACTGTCTATAGTTGAAAAAAAATACGCTATGAGTGGCTTAACTGTATCAGGCTGGTTCAGAAAGCTCATACGACACAGTGCCCGGATGCTCATCAGTGAGTCAGTGCTAACTTAATACCTAAATTTCATGATAACTGTATGTTAGCTCTAAGGTAGAGATTATTTTGATTGATAGTGCAGATTTGCACTGGAACTCTGACGTCTACAGGGCTTTAATTTGGTATATCTTATAGAAGTCTGTCATTCTGAATATGCAGGATGAAGAACACCTGAACTCTTCAGTAAAGTTTGTTAACCTTGTATTTTACACTTTGTTTTTAATATTACCTGTAACTGATATGTTTCACACTTAAAACTTGAAATATGGCTTTAATTTATTAGGAAAGGAATTTTTGAAGAGTTGAGTAGTAATGAAAACTTTTCCTTTGTTTTTTTAATAGGTTATTTGGCTGTTTCTTTATTTCTACATGAAAGTCATGAACTTTTGCTTCTCCTTGTGAATACAGTGGTAAAGGTACCATATTTCATGCTGCTTATTATGAAGTCTTATTTCTGCTGTCACAGGACATTTCTCTTTAGTCATAGTTACTTAAACTTAAAAGTATAGGTTTAATTACAAAATCTCCTTAAAAAGAAATTTTAATTTTGAAGGCTTATTTTTTTAGTTATCTGTGTGAGTGTGAATGCAAATGCCTATGGATGTCAGAAGATGGCGTCAGATCCCTTGGCGCTGGAGTGGCAGTAGTTGTGAACTGCTTGGCATAGGCACTGGGATTCCAACTTCAGTCTTCTGAGGGAACTACAAGTGCTCTAACCACTGAGCCACCTCTCTAGCTGGTTTGGAGTTAGTATATAGATCAAGCTGGCATCAGACTCACAGAGATCTTCCTACTGAGGACTGGTATTAAAGGCATGAGCCACATGCCTGGCTGTTTATTTTTTGAGACAAGGTCTCCTGTATACAAAGGTTGTCCTTGAACTTCTGATCCTCCTGGCTCCACCCCTCCCGAGTGATGAGATTGCAGTGTGGACCGTTACAGTTGAGCTATGACATTGTGTCATAGACTAGGACTTCATGTGTGCTAGACAAGTATTCTACCAATTACATCCTCTGCTCTCTTTTATTTTTTTAAATGTGTGCATGCGTGCGTGCATGCATGTATGCGTGCGTGCATGCATGCTATGTAAGGACCTTTTCTGTTCTCCTCTCTCCTCTGAACTTACTTTCTGAGATAGGATCTCATGTATCTCAGACTAGCTTCAAATTCATTATGTAGCCAAAGATGGCATTGAACTCCTGATCCTCCTGCCTGTACCTCCCCAGTGCTAGGAATATAGGCATGTGCTGCCTGGCTTATGACATTTTCACACATGTATATATTATATGCTGAGCGTGAAAATGTTTATCAGTCTAAGAGTTTTCTAGCAGAGTCTTAAGGTTCTATGATGAATAGATTTATATCTGTAAATAAAGGCACTTGGGGTTCTTCCTTTGTGTTTTTATCATTATTTTCTATTTTTGTCTTATTGTTTTGAGTTTTTCCACATTTAGTAGAATACTGGCCATAAGTTTACCATATGTAGTCTTTACTGTATTCCTTCTATTAACAGTGTCTTTGAGACTATTATCACAAAGAAATGTTGGATATTGTCAGAATCCTTTGTATTTAGATGATCCTGTGATTTCGGCCCTAAGTCTTTGTGATGTATTAAGTATCAGTTTGCATATGTTGATCATCCTGCACCCCTGGAATGAAACCAACTTGATCATGGTGCGTGATCTTTTGATTTGTTCTTGAATTTGATGTGTTAAGTTTTGCTTGTTTTTTGTTTGTTTGTTTTTAGACAGGATTTCAACATGTTTCCTTGACTGGCCTGGTCATGGAGTTCTGCCTGCTTCCCCCTCCTGAGTGCTGGGATTAAAGATGTGCTCCACCATGCCTAGCAGTTTGCAAGTGTTTTATTGAGATTTTTGACATCTGTGTTTGTCAGAGGAATTAGTCTTTAATTTCTTTTTGTGTCCCGACTAGGTTTCATAAAGAGTGTTTGGTAGCATCCCTTCCTTTTCTCGTCTACGGAAGAACTTGAGAAAGTTTGCTCCTACTTAGTGTTTAAAGTTCTGGTAGAACTTATTTACTCTGTGAATCCTTTGGATCTGGGATGTTTTTTAACTGGGAGATTTTAGTTATTACTGCTTCAGTCCTATTGCTTGTTGTAGAGATACTTAAATTATCTCGTTTTGGTTTGATTTTTATAGGTCATATGGATCTGGAAATTTATTTATTTTAGATTTACCAATTTAGTGTAATACAAGTTTTTTTAAACATTTATTTATTTTATTTATATGAATACAATTTTGCTGTCTTCAGACACACAAGAGGGCATTGGATCTCATTAAAGATGGTTGTGAGTTACCATGTGGGCACTGGGAATTGAAGTCAGGACTTCTGGAAGAGCAGTCAGTACTCTAAACCACTGAGCCATCTCTCCAGCCTGTAATATAAGTTTTTAAAACATTCTGATGGTTTTCTGAATTTTGTTGGTATCTGTTGAAATGTTTCTCTTTTCATCTCTAATTTTATTAATTTGGGCCTACCTTCTCTTAGGTTGTTTTGACTCATTTGTCTTTTCAAAAAAACAGATTTTTTTTTCTTCATTTTTGTTTTTATTAATTTCTGCTCTGATCTAATTTTTTCCGCCTACTGGTTTTAGACTTGGCTGTTCATGTTTACCAAGGCCCTAAGGTATATCTTTATATTATTTATTTTCATTATCGCTGATTTAAACATTTACATTGAATTTATTTTGTGCCATGTGAAGGCTGGAGGACTGCTTTGGAGAGTTGGTTCGTCCTTCCACTGTGGATTCGAGGATTGAACTAAGGTAGTCACGCTTGTGAGGCGTGTACCTTTACAAGCTGAGCAAGATTGTTCCTTCTTCAGCTCTTCTGACTGATTTTGGTTTAAAGTCTGTTTTGTCAGTTAGGAGGATGTTAACTCCAGCTTGTTCCTAATTCTATTTCCTTTGCTACTCTTCCCTTCCTTTCTCCCTAAGGCTGAGAGTCTGTCTTTGAATGTAAGGTGCATGCTATAGAAGCAACAGATAGATGCATGCTGGGTTTTAATACACCGTGTCTTTTGATTGGTGAATTGGGGTAACTGGTAATGCAGAGTTATTATTGTAAGGTGTATATTAATTCCTGCCATTTTGTTGATTTTGTAGTGTTGGGTGGTTTTTCTGACCTTCATTTACTTAACTAGTGTTTTTGTGTGGTTTATTTTTCCTGGACTTCCTGAGTGTGTTCATTTTTCAGTCTGAAGGATTTCTTCAAGTATATTCTGCTATAGAATTGACTTTGGTGTTGGAGGTGTTAGACAGTGGTTTTTAATTTCTTCAGCCTTTTTTCAAAGCTTTTTGTAGTTTATGTGTTATTTGTAGATAAAGTGGGTTTCATTGTGGCATCTCTATTCCTGTAGATAGTGTGGCTTGGCCATGCTCACTCTGACCCTCTCTTGGCCTCTGACTCCTGTAGGTCTCTTGGTCTCTCAGCTTCCCCCCTGCCATGTTCATGTCTTTTTCACTAGTGCTGTTTACAGCAGAGTAGGTAAAGGCATAGTGACAGAGCGTGGGCCACTTACTGATGGCTACACTGCAGAAGAACATATCCATCCGGCAACTGCATATACATCTTCAGGAAGGGCTCGAGTCCCATGGGATCTTTTCTCTTTAGGACTGGTTGTTGATGGCCCAATCTTGTGCAGATTTTGTGCAGGAAATTACAGCTACTAGGAGCTCAGGAGTACATAGCTATATCATGGCTGGAAGTTAATATTCCAAACTCCTTCCCAACTTCCCTTTGGCTCTTATGTTCTTTCTGCCTCTTCCTCATGATGTTTTCTGAGCCTTGGAGGGTGATTAAATGTTCCATATATGGCTTGGCATTAGCCTGTTTCTGTTGAGGATTTTTTTTTTTTTTTTTTTTTTTTTTTTTTTTTTTCGAGACAGGGTTTCTCTGTAGCCCTGGCTGTCCTGGAACTCACTCTGTAGTCCAGGTTGGCCTCGAACTCAGAAATCCGCCTGCCTCTACCTCCCAAGTGCTGGGATTAAAGGCATGCGCCACCACCACCTGGTGAGGATTTTTTTTTTAACCTTCTTCAGTTTACATATACTCTGGCTGCATGTGGTTGCCTGGCACTTGCCTTTCAGAGCTTAAAATACAACTCTGAGTCCTATTGACTTAAAAAGTTTTTGTTGAAAACCTATTGTTATGGTAATGAACCTGCCCTTGTTACTTTTCTATTGCTGTGATAAAACATGACCAAGGCAACTTGTAAAGAAAACATTTAACTGGGTTTATAGTTTCAGAGGATTAGAGTCCATGATGGCCAAGCAAAGGCATGGTGCCAGGAACAGCTGGGAGCTCACATCTTGACCCACTACCAGGAAGCAGAACGTGCACTGGGGATGGTGTGGGCTCTTGAAACCTCACAGCACACCCCCAGTGACATACCTCTTCCAACAAGGCCACACCTTCTAATCCTTCCCCAACAGTTCACCAAGTGGGGACTAAGCACTCTCATATCTGAGCTTGTGGGGGCTATTCTTATCCAAACCACCACAGAGCATTCAATACTTCTGCATGTTTGGTGTTTGAGGTGTCGGATGCAATTGGGAGGTTCTTTTGTGGTCTAATCCATTTGGTATCTTAAATGTCTCCTATACTTAAATGGGCAATCCTTTTTCTTATATTTGGGAAATTTTCTGCTATATTGTATTGAATATGTTTCTATGCCATTGACATGGAATTCTCCTCTTAATGACCATAGTTGATAGATTTTATCTTCTCATAGTATTCAATAGATAATGAATGTTGTTTGTACTTATCATTTTGTATTTGTTGAACTCTGAATGTTTGAATTCTTCTACCCTGTCAGTCTTCAGGCCCTGGTATTCTGCCCCTCCCCCTTTATCCATTCATTCAGTGAAGCTTACCATGAAACTTTTTATTTGACTTACTACATTTTGCATTTGAAGTATTTCAGTTTAGAGTTTTTTTGGAATTCCACTTTTATACCTTGTGTTCTCTTGAGATTCAGTCACAGTTTTCGTTTGTTCTCTTCAAGGTTTTAAAAATATAATCATTTAGCCGGGCGGTGGTGGCTCACACCTTTAATCCCAGCACTTGGGAGGCAGAGGCAGGCAGATTTCTGAGTTCGAGGCCAGCCTGGTTTACAGAGTGAGTTCCAGGACAGCCAGGGCTATACAGAGAAACTTTGTCTTAAAACGCCCCCCAAAAAGAAAACACACACACACACACACACACACACACAATCATTCTTTTGAATTCTTTGCTTGGTGTTTCATTGAATCCACCATGTTTTTAGGACACTAATGTGGGCTTTGCAATTTTTGGAGGAGTTCTCTTATCTTGGTTCCTAATGTTTCTGGCATTTTGCAGTGTCAGATTGGTGATGGGATTTCTGTTTTTAAAACTCCCTATTTAAGTTGAAATGCTTGCCGTGTTCAAGAGAGACTAGACTACATAGCAGGGCTGAAGTATCATTTTTCCTCTGTGCTAGAGTCACTTCTCAGCTCTCACCTTGGAGAAGAAGTCCATGTGCAAAGAATGTCATGATCTCTGTCTGCTTGTAAAACAGTGGGTAGGCCCACCATGAGTACACAGCAGTTGAAATCACATAGAGGACTGTGTGACTACCATAGTAGTTATTGTGACTATGAATGGAAAAGAAAAACAGTGTGGTTACCAAGTAGTATTGGGGTTATAGAAAAAAGTAAAGGAGGGAGAAATAAATGGAAGTGGGAAGCGGTAGAAACAAGATTAGAGTGGGGATGGGCAGTGTTGACTAAATGTTGAATGAGAAGACAAGGGTAAAAAGAAGGCAGTCAAGCATCTGAGAGGCTGAGACAGAGATAACACAAAGTATGTGCCAGCTTACGTTCTTTAAGAAAGCGTAGGGACAGGAAAGGAAGGACCGAGTGAGAGCCGAGGTAGACTCTGCCTGCCTGAATTGACACTGGGTATTAAATACACTGGAATGAAACTGCAGGTCGAGAGAGCTGATTGAGACAGAGTCTGGATGCAATTCTCCCAGCTTGCTGATTCCAGTTTCAGCTCTTTCCATGTTTTCCCTTGGGCTCCCAGATGTGCGTCACACCTATGGGCAGTACTTCACGAGTCCATTTGGGGACCACTGTGAGATGACTGAGGGAGTAAAGTGCTTGTCTTGCAAGCCTGATGACCTGAGTTTTATTCCTGGAGCCCACATAGGGCAGAGGGATAGAACTGACTCAGGTTGTCCTCTGCCCTCTACACACAGCCATGGCACACGCCTATTCCCCAAAGAACACAGTACACACACAATTCTAAAAAGGAGTCAATTGTTTTAAGAAAAGGTCCAGTTTTGATAGTTAACCATACCTCTTGGTTGTCTTTTCCAGTGTCCAGGTTAGATCTTGAAACCTGTGTCTAAGTTCCTCTGTAGATTTTAGTTCTAATCAGGTTTTCATTTGACTGAACACTGTACGAATACGATTCAAAGTTTAACTCTGCGATGTGGAGTTATTTATTCTGCTGGCCAGATTTAGCATCTACTCCTATAACACTTGCTCTGAGTTCATTGGTAGTGTGGGTTCCCAGCACCCCTCCTCCCTCTACCTCTGCCCCATAAACCTTTTCTCTCCTGCCTCCTCCCCTCTACTCAGCCCCTGCTCTAACATGTATGTTACTGAGAGTGCAGTTTGGATTTTCTGAGACTCTCTGTCATCTAGTTCTGATCACTGTCATCCATTGGGTGGGGAGAGCTCCCCAGAACCTCCAGTCCCTCCAGGACAGAGTCTGGACTTTTCTTTGTTCTGTTTTGCAAAGTTTTTATTTTACTTTGCTGTTAAACTGGAGTTTGGGGTCGTTGCCCACTTCTGAATGCTTTCCTCGGTTGATTCCTTGGAGGATCTAATAGAACATGCCCATCATCTACCATCTTCTAAAAGCCTCAGGTCTTCCTGTTAGACTTTTGATATGTGAGAATGTGTGTGTAATTTTTTTTTCTGAATTTTAAGTCATACTATACATACAACCCCACACCCCCCACACATATATAATATATACATATATAAAATAGGTGTGTGTTTATACATGAAAGTATATGCATGTGGAGACCATAGATTGACATCTGGTTTTATCCTCAATTGCTCTCTACTTGAAAATAAATTTTAAATTTGTCTGTTTATTTATTTATTATGTGTGTATCCTGGGGATTGAACTCAGGTCCTTAGGCTTGGTGACAAGTATTTTTACCTACTGAGCCATCTTGCTTGACCCCTACCTTATTCTCAAGGTAAGATCTTTCACTGAATATGGAGTTCATTAATTTGTCTAGGCTGGCTAGCCAGCGAACTCCAGGGATTCTCTGGTGTCTTCCTCCCCAGAATAACAGACAAATGTGCCATCATGCATGGCTTTTACAACATAAGTGCCGGAGATCAGACTTAGGTCCTCATGCTTGCACGGCAAACACTTTGCTCATCAAACCTCTCCCCAACCCTTGGTCCGACCCAACCACTTGTTTGATGTGCACCTACACACATGCTGTGGCATGCATGTGGAGGTCAAAGGACAACCTGTGAGAGTTGGTTCTTTCCTATGTTGTTGAGGCAGGGTCTCTTGATCTTGTCATGCTGCAGACTGTAGGCGAGCTGGCTGTGAGCTTTTGGGCAGGTCCATTTCAGTATCCCGTTTTACCACGCTACTGGTATAGATGCTTGCCACATGTCTGGCTCTCTTTTGTGGGTTCTGGAGGGGCTTGCTTGGTAGACATTTTTTTTTAACCTGTTGAACCATCTTACCAGCCTTTCCTTTAAAAATATATTTAAAAGTTATATTAAATCACTTTATAGATTATATGCATATATGAGCATATACTTTTAATTGTATAAATTCTAAAGCTCCACTTATAACTAGAAAAGTTCATAAAGTTGTTTTATTAGTCTGTAAAAGTTTAAGAGCTGTAAAAAAGAGACTTTTTTGGCCTGTAGCTCAAAGCAAATAAAATCAGTGGGGACATTTTGTAGGTTCGGAGGCAGGTGTGAATGTATGAAGCTGGGGAATTACTCAGAAGCAGGACTGCTGCAGTGTTAAGCTTGTCTCTTCTTGCTTTAACTTTGTGCAGACTGTCTTCTTTGCTTACTTATGGCAGGACCTGCAGAGCACTAATCTGGTAGAAGTATGTATGGCACTTACTGTTGTCAGCCAGATTTTCCCTCGAGAAATGATTCCAGCTGTTCTTCCACTAATAGAAGATAAACTTCAACATTCTAAGTAAGTAAATTATTTTGCCATATATTAGATGTCTATACTATATAATTCAAAACAGATTCATTTGTCTATTTCATTTACTCTTTCACGATTTCATACATCTGTGCAATGTACTTGATCATATCCACACCTGACTCCTTAGAACATTCCCAACACATCCTCTTCACCTTCGTGTCTTTTTTCCTTCTGTCTAATAACAACAACCCACTGAGTCCAGTTAGTGTTGCCCACATATGCATGGGTGTTGACCCATCTACCAAACATGAGCACCCAGAGAAAGATGACACCCATTTCCCCAACAGTCATCAACTGCCAGTAATTTCTCAACTAGGGCTAGAAGCTTTTGAGTGTCCCTACTATTCGTGCTGGAATATTAACTGACTTCATTTTGTGCAGGTTTTGTGTAGGTAACTGTAGCTGCAGTGAGTTCATATGACCAGGACCATGTCATGTCCACAAGACAGCCTCTCCTGGTACTCCTCCCCATCTTCCAGCTCTTACATGGTTTCCTCCCCTTTTTTCAAGATGTCCCCTGAGCCTTGAGTGAAAGTGTTGGTAGTGTAGATGCCCCATTTAGGGCTAAGTACTCATCAGTTACTTTTCTCAGCACTTTGACCGATTATAAGTCTCTGCTTTAACCATTACCCCTCTGCCCCACTGCAAAAAAGATGTTTTGCTGAGGTCTAGCCCTGTGCAGTTCTCTGAGGAAGGCAGGAGAGTGGTGTATGTGATTGCTGGGCAAAAGGTATCAACTTTTAGTAATGTATCTCTTTCTTTAACTCTTGTTATTCTGTGGTCTTTCCTGGGCACTTTTCTCTTGAGTTCAAGGACCCCTTGCTGGCCAGGCAAAAGGCTCAGAGTTCTTCTTGAGCCAGAGAGAAAAGAAAAGGAAGAAAAGAAGAATCTCATTTGTGTGTGTGTGTGTGTGCACGCACACACACAATGGTTAAAACAGAGACTTAAAACAGGTCAAAGTGCTGAGAAAAGTAACATACATACACACACGCACAAACACACACACACAATAGGTGGTTGTACTGACCACCTATTTCATCAGTTTCACAAGTGCAAATATGTATTTACATACATATATACCTACATATGAATATATGGCCATACATATAGACAGACAGACATATAGACATATATACATTTGATGGATAGAGTAGAGCCCCAAAGCCATACTTTATTTTTTCTCTTTGGCAATTTACCTTCTTAGACAAAAGTTCTTTATAAAATTACCTCACAGATAAATGTTACACAAAAAAGGAGTTACAGAAGGATGTCAGTAGTAACTTCAAAGCAGTGTTTCATTCTATAAGCTCAGTATAAGTTCAAAGCCACAGTCTCATATGGTCTTGCTTTATCATAGTGCACACTTGTAGCTTCATCCTTGGACCTGACCTAGAATGAATGTTTTTCCTTGATCACAAATTTACCCCAAGCCTCATTCTCTCCTTAGTGCAATTTATAAAACCCCACTGTATTCCTTGTTATGCAGCCTGTGCTTACTATTCTGTGATGAGGGGCACATTCTATTCTTGATTCTAACTTAATTACATCTTTCTGGTAAAACAGTTAAAACCATCTCCTCAAGAGGCCCTTGGCCCTGTGAAGGCTCTATGCCCCAGTGTAGGGGAATGCCAGGGCCAGGAAGCAGGAGAGGGTGGGGTAGTGAGCAGGGGGAGGGAGGAGGGAACAGGGGTTTGTTTTTGTTTATTTTATTCTATTTTTATTTTCTTTGGAGGGGAACCTGGGAAAGGAGAAGGTGTATGACATGTAAATAAAGAAAACATCTAATTAAAAAAAAGAACATAGATCTATTTGAAAAAAAAAAAATCTATACCCTCTGCTGCACAGGCTTTTAACGCAGGCAGAAAGAGGCTAGCTATATTTGACTGAGTACACATATTTTTCAAACACATAATTCAGTACCATAATTCAGTACTCGGACCTCCTGTCTTTCCAATATTTCCATGGAACACAGGGCACATTTCATTTTGTGAAGTTGTCAAAGGAGGAAAAAAAAAGCAGCATAGGGAAAAAAAAACCCATCTCCTCAAACTTTCTTCTTAAAATTATTTGAATCAAATCAGGAATTCTATAATTAATGCATTAATTCGTGAAAGTTCACCTTCCTGTTGATCTACAGGAAATTTGCCCAATAGGTTAGGCTGAGGCCCAGGAATCATTAGGTTATATAATCATAGCAAGAAAGGCACATCATCAGTGAGAAGCAATCCTGGGATGAAGACTGACGGCCTCGCATCTCAGAGTGCACCCATTACAGCTGTGCAAAGCGGTGGGCCATCTCCAGAAAACTCACTTACTTGCCATAGCTTTTCCTAGATGGCTTCTGACAGATATTTCTCTGGTTGAGAAAGCACTAATTTATGAGTATAAACATAAATATTTAGAAGATAGCTTGGCAATGTGTCTATTTAGCTTCTCTCATAGGGCCTATGACCCCCAAACATAGACTTTTGACCAGGTTTCCAGTTGCATAAATTCCCTCCTGTGGAGCAGACCTCATATCCAATACAGAGTGGTTGGTCACCCCTGTAATAGTCATGTCACAACTGCACTGGCACATCTTGCTTGATGGGTCAGTTTTGTTTTATAAAGGGTCTATCTCCAAGGAGGTATATGTGTGTGCCTATATTTTAAATATTTTTTATTATTTTGATTATGTGTATGGGTATGTACACATGAGTGCAGGTACTCATAGAGGCCAAAGGCGCTAGATGTCCTGGAGCTGAGACATAGGCAGTTAGCAACTGCCTAACATGGATGCTGGCAACTGAACTTGAGTCCTCAGGAAGAGGTTAAAAGCAGCATGTGCTCTTAACCACCGAGGCGTCTCTCCAGCCATACACACACACACACACACACACACACACACACACACACGCGCGCGCGCGCGCGCGCGCGCGCGCACGTACACATTTACATAATGTACATAATTAGAAAATTTTTATTATTAAAGAATTTAATAACAGCTTTAAAATAGTAACAATAACAGAGTCACACTGGAGAGTTGAGAACCTCATCCTTACTCTGTCCTTGAGGCTGGGCGTTTCATCAGTCAGAATAGTCCCACCTTGGCTCTGTCAAGGAAAGGCTAGAGATAGGACACAACAGTGAAAATATGATCTGTAGTCTCTCTGTCAATAGGCAGAGTGCCTCAGCAGTCCCAGTGTGGCGCTGGAAGCCAGCCCAGAAGGCTCCTGGATTACCCCTGCCTGGCCTTAGTTTACTATGAAACTTAAGAAATGCTGGTTCTGCTGTAAGGGAATCAGCAGCGGCGACAGGGCAATTCAACTCTGCGGCAAGAGGGAGGCCAAGCCAGCAAAAGGCAGGCTGATGGTCCTTTGGCTGTGCCCTTTTGATCTGGGATCCCAGAAGGTGTAGCCCAGAGTTAGGTGGGTCCTTCCCACATCAGTCAAGGCTCTCAGGACACTTCTTCAGATGCAGCTCCTTACTGTGGTAATTATGATGTGTGGCAAGTGGACACCAAAACGTCTATAACAACAGTGGAAGCTGGCCATCAGGGCGAATGTTTCCAGGGCATTTCCAGCTTCATTAATAGTTTACTATTTGTATATACTACAACACAATGTGTCATTATTTAGAATGTTAGTATACTTTTTAAAACACGAAATAAACAATGTATAAGAGAAAAAAGCCCTTCAATTCTCAAACAATTCTGTATGTAAAAAAATGATTTATCAAGCACTCGTAGGATTGGGAGCTAAGTAGGTAGCCTGATGTGCATGCCTGAGGACCTGAACTCAGATCCCAACACTCAGATAAAAAGCTGGGCATAGAAGCAAACACAAATTCCTGTAAGCAGAATGTGTGGTGCCTCCATCAGCAGGGTTTTCTCATGTACTTATGGTGGACAACCAGGAGCAATGGCAGTGACCTGTGTTGTTTTGAGCTTTTTAGACCTTCCTGACTAATAACTTACCTAATAACCCATGTTTTCTGGGAAAAGTGTTGCCCACTGCTGCAAGGTAACTCAATTGAAGCCCTTTCTTTTACACTATATATTTTAATTAGTTTACAAAGTTGTAGGCTTCCATAGTCTTGAAAAGGGGCTTCCTTGAATAGTCTTTTGTTTGTTTGTTTTTCTTTCTTTTTTTGTTTTGTTTTTTTTTTTTTGAGACAGTGTTTCTCTGTGCAGCCCTGGCTGTCCTGGAACTTAACTCGGTAGACCAGGCTGGCCTCGAACTCAGAAATCCGCCTGCCTCTGCCCCCCAAGTGCTGGGATTAAAGACATGCACCACCACTGCCTGACCGAGTGGTCTTGAATAGGGAATTCCTGCCTGGAACCATAAATCTGATCAAAAGCTCCTGTCTCAGGAGGCCATGGGCCTTATGGGAGAGCTTATTGTTGTTTTGCTAACTGGGCATGTTGTTAAGGTGTCAGTATATATTTATGTTTATCCCCCCTTTTTTAATAAAAAAATCATGTGTATTCATATGTGTCCTATGTGGGTATGTGCACATGAGTGCAGGTGTCTACTAGATGTCCCTGGAGCTAGAGTTACAGGTGGTTGTGAACCACTAACTTTGAGTGCTGGGATTTGAACTTGGTATGTATGATTGTCAGAGGTATCTGAAACACAATAACAAAATACGAAATTAAAACCAACCAAAGAAATAAAAACTACGATGCATGATATCATCTTTTCATTTTTGCTGCATGTTGGTTAGACATAATCTGCTAGAGATGACTTGTGAGACTGGCTTACACTTCTAACTCTGTATTATCACAAGGCTTTAAAAACAATTCCCAGCCGGGCGGTGGTGGCACACGCCTTTAATCCCAGCTCTTGGGAGGCAGAGGCAGGTGGATTTCTGAGTTCAAGGCCAGCCTGGTCTACAGAGTGAGTTCCAGGACAGCCAAGGCTACACAGAGAAACCATGTCTCGGAAAAAAACAAAAACAAAAACAACAACAACAAAAAAACAAATCCCAGGAAGAAAAATAGCATTTTTTTATTCACATACCCCTATGCTTCTGTCCCAGCAATATTTGGAGGATATTTATCTTTTATAGAAAACTATTTTTCTAGTAAAGAGACAAGAATAGAATCAAGGAATTACAAAATTTATTTATCTTATTTTAATTGATTAAAAAAGTAATCTATGCATGTTACTTAAAGTTCTATAATTAGAGAAATTTATAATTGATAGGCAGTTAAGGTTTTTTTGGGCACAGTGGTCCATAGCTGCATTTGTAGTATTTTGGAGCCTAAGGCAGGAAGACCATGAGTTGGAGACCAGCCTGGGCTATAATGAGACCCTGTGTCATAAAACAATAATTAAAAGGGACTGAAGACAGCTCAGTCACCACTGTGCTTGGGGTGCGATTGTTACATTTAGATGTGAGGTTGGATTTCTAGAACCTTCATAACCTAGAACCTTCAGCATGTACCTGTAATACCAGTGCTGAGATGGTGAGGGGTGGTCCTGGGGCTTTCTGGGTAGCCAGTCTAGTAAATTGAACCAGTAAGCTCCAAATTAAGTATGTGAACCTCTCTCAGAAAAGAAGGTAGAGAGTGACAGAAGGAGATACTGACATTATCCTAGCCTACACACACACACACACACACACACACACACCTGTTCCTACCTTCCACATACACAAACATGGATCTGTGCACAGCAACCTCCCCCACTACAGAAGACAGTTTCTTGAATTCATACTTCTTAGCCAGAAATAAGATTTTTATCTTTTTTATACTTTGTTGTGTTAGAATAAAATAATTAGTAATAGATACATGATGGCCCAGGTTGCCTTGTTTAAATTTCATTTTTTATCCTTAGGGAGATTATACGAAGAAAAGCAGTTCTGGCATTATACAAATTTTACCTCATTGCCCCTAATCAAGTACAGCATATCCATACTAAATTTCGGAAAGCACTCTGTGACAGAGATGTTGGGGTCATGGCTGCCTCTTTGCATATATACCTTAGGATGATTAAGGTAAGTTGGCAATTTCAACATGTGCTCAGTAGTTACCATTGTAACAATATCCCTATGGAATTAGAAGAAAACTCAGATATTTTAATAAATGATTAATATTTTATACCATTGTTAGGCTAGAGAGATGGCCCAGTGGGTGAGAATGCTTGGTACACAAGCCGGAAGACCTGAGATCAAATCCCAGCATCCATGTGAAAAGCTGGGTGTGGCCATCCATGTATGCTTGTACCCCAGTGCTGAGGGAGGCAGAGACAAAGGGTTCTAGGTCTCCTTGGCTGACAATCTTGTTCTAGGTTCAGCGACCTTGTCTCAAGGGAATAAAGCAGGGTGATAGAGCAAGACACTCAGAATTCTCTTCTGGACTCTGCATGTGCATAGGCCCACATTCATGCACACACGTGTGCATATGCCACACATATATTTACTATACTCACACACACATAAATATATTTTATGCTATTATTTACTTCTAAATGTAACTTTTGTAAGTTGTTGATAATATGAGTTGTTTGGAAGGCAGACAGATCAGGAATTCAAATCCACACCTGGTCAAAATTTAGAGGACACTGACTGTGGGGTAACAGCACAGTAGATACATCTACAACACACCTCCAAAGCCTCAGGCTCCAGGAACATCCTGAGTTGGGGTGGGAAGATTATAGGAGCCAGAGGACCAGGGCATCTGCTGTGAGACAGTGTCTTCAGTAGTGTGACAGGGAGCTGCACAGGAGCTCAGGAGAGCTCAACAGTGTGGTCACCTAGAACCCTGAACGGTGATACCAGCTGACAACCCATTATGGACAGGAGAAATCTCACACACACACACACACACACACACACACACACACACACACACACACACTGATAAACTGTCTAATGCCAGGTGGTCAGCTTAAGCATGTAAACATGTGAGCAACTCTAAATGGACTCAGCAGATTTTTATATGTATATGTGTATTTGTATGTGTGTGCATTTATGATAATAGTAATTAAAAAGAAGTCATGAATTTGGGAGGGAAGAGGAGAGGGACATGGGAGGAGTTGGCAGGGTAACAGGGAGGGTTGGAAATGAGGGAAATGTAGTAATTATGTGTGAAGTTTTAAAATGCATATATATGGATATAAAAGAATAACTTGGCTGCATAGCAAATCTGAGGTCAGCCATGGGTTATATGAGACTTTGTTTCAAAAAATAAATAAATGAGAGAAAAGACATTATTATTAACAGAGTTTTTTTTTAATGCAGGAAAATTCTTCTGGATATAAAGACTTGACTGAGAGTTTTGTAACAATTTTAAAGCAAGTGGTGGGAGGGAAGCTGCCAGTAGAGTTCAGTTACCACAGTGTACCAGCACCATGGTTACAGATTCAGCTCTTGAGAATACTGGGACTGCTGGGGAAAGACGATGAAAGGTAAACCTCCCAGTTTACAGAGTGTCACACTGTGTCATAGCTTCCCTTGATCACCCACAAGTTTTTCACTTACTGCCTTACTGGTAATAAATAACCTATTGTAAAAACACAGGTTACTGGGCATTCCCAGCTTATCCATATTCTCCACTTGTAAAATGTACTTGCTTAGTCATTGGAAGAGAAGGTAAGCCAGAAATAAATATTTCCCCTTGTGTAGGTCACAAACTGTCGGCTGGAGCTGTTGAGGTCTGTTGTTATAGTTTGAAAACAACCATAGAGAGCACATGACTTAGTGAAGATAGCTGTGTACAAACATTAAGGCTTGAGTTTCAGGTGATCTGCACTAGTCATAGATATTAGTATTGTTTTCAGCATATAGAGACTATTCACCATTTGTAGTCATAAAGAGGGGTAAGTGTGATCAAAATACATTATGTATATTATGAAAGTGCCAATATGAACCCATTATCATTAATAGATGCTAATAAAAAACATAGGAGTCACAAAAAGAAAAACAAAATATATTCATTATCTATATTAACATATCATATATAAACAACATATCAAAGACAGTGATTGTCTCTTGGAAGCTGTGCTGAAATTTAAGTAAAGTCCAGCAGTCTTTTAGAGCTAGTTATCATTTGATAGGAAGCACAAAGAGGGATGGATGTATTAGTGAAAAACAGCAGACAAATGACCTTCACCAACAATTAGATAGAAGAAAGAATTGAAGAGTGAGAATCTGGCTGGAGAGATGGCTCAGCAGTTAAGAGAACTGGCTGCTCTTCCAAAGGACCTGGGTTCAATTCCCAGTACCCACATGGCAAATCACAACACTCTGTAACTCCAGTTCCTGGGGATCTGACATCCTCACACAGGCATACATGCAGGAAAACACCAGTGCACATAAAATAAAAATAAAAAATGATAAATGCCTTTTTTTTTTTTTTTTTGGTCTTTTCTAGGCAGGGTTTCTCTGTGTTGCCTTGGCTGTCCTGGAACTCACTCTGTAGACCAGGCTGGCCTCGAACTCAGAAATCCACCTGCGTCTGCCTCCCAAGTGCTGGGAGTAAAGGCGTGCGCCACCACCGCTCAATAAATGCCTTTTATCTTGTACTTGGGAAGCAGAGGCAAGCAAATCTCTGAATTCCAGGCTAACCTGGTTTACAGAGAGAATTCTAGAATATCCAGGGTTATGCAGAGAAACCCTGCCTTGAAAAACAAACAAACAAAAAACCCAAAAAAACCCAAACGAGTACACATGGTGGGACTCCTGGCTCTAGCTGCATATGTAGCAGGAGATGGCCTTGTCTGTCATCAATGGGAGGAGAGGCCCTTGGTCCTGGTCCTGTGAAGGCTCTATGCCCCCGTGTAGGGGAATGCCAGGGCCAGGAAGCAGGAGTTGGGTGGATTGGTGAGCGGAGGGGGGGGCGGGGGCAGAGAGAGGATAGGGGGTTTTCGAAGGGGAAACCAGGAAAGGGGATGACATTTGAAATGTAAATAAAGAAAACATCAACCCACCCCCACCCCCGCAAAAAAAAAAAAAAAAAAAAAAAAAAAAAAAAGAGGAGGAAGAGGGGAAATGGCCAGTAGCTATTTAATTAAATAAATAAATAAAAAGGAAGGAAAAGTGAGAATATACAGAGTAAAGAAATTTAAAAGAATTAGCAACCAATTAAAATGTATGGGTCCTGGGCTGGCAAGATGGCTGCTGAGGAGGTTAAAGTGCCACCCATCAAGCCTGATGACCCGAGTTCAGTCTCTGGAACCCACATGATGGTAGGACAGAACTAGCTCTTTAAGTTGTTCCCTCACCTCCACATGGGTAACAGTCTGTGTGCCCACGCACATACACACATATGTGTACATATATACACAAAACAGTCAAGTAAATGTAAAAAAAAAAAAAGAATGAGTCTTATTTGGGTCCTCTCCAAGGAAAATCTATGATGTTAATTGATAACTTGAAAACAAATTAAACATAAGACATTAAGGAATTATGACTATGTATACATATGTATGTATGTGTGTGTGCATATATATGTATGTGTGTGTATATATATGTATATATACACATATAACATATATGTATATATATGTTACAAATGAACAGTGAACATCTGTATAAATGTCTGTCTAAACATCTTTGTCTTACATAAATATAATTGATTTTGAAAAAATAATTATGAATATTTATGCCTAAGGATATGTTATTCTAGAATTTACTTAAAAGTAACCTTTACATGTTGGAAGTAGACACAGTTGTCCATGGCTCAGCTGTGGAATGAGGTAATGAGGGTGTGGACCTACACAACTCTTTATATAGTTTTAACATTTTGTATATCTTTACATTTTTCCATAGTAGAAATTTAGAATAAAGTTAATGTAAACAGCAAAGAGAATGCATTTTTCAGTCACAAAGGGAATAAATCACACAGGTAGTAAGGAGAATTAGAAAAATATCCACCCTCATTCAACTCCCGATTGAAGTTTGGGAGTGAGATAATGGGTCAGATGCTGTAGGATTTGAAGTTTTTCACACCTTTCTCATCCTATATGTTCTTATGCTAATTTTCTTGTCCTGTTAAGGCTTCAATTAAATGGTAGTTTCTTTTTAAATTTTTAAAACTTTTATGTGTCTTGGTGTTTTGCCTGCACACATGTCTAAGCACCACATGTATGCCTAATGCCACAGAAGCCAAAAAAGAAACCAGATTCCTCTAGAATTGAAGTTCCAGGAGGAAGTGAGCAGCCTTGTGGGTGCAGGGAGCTGAACTCAGTCCTGGAGGAGCAGCCAGTGTACTTAACCCTGAGCCAGCCTGGAGGAGCAGCCAGTGTACTTAACCCCTGAGCCAGCCTGGAGGAGCAGCCAGTGTACTTAACCCCTGAGCCAGTTCTCTCGTCCAAATGCTAGGTTCTTTTCTTTTCCTTTTAAAAATAATTTTCTTATTTTTTATGTACATTGGTGTTTTGCCTGCATGTATATCTATATGAGGGATCCCCTGGAACAGGAATTGCAGAGAGTTGTTAGCTGTTTTATGGATGCTGGGAATTGAACTCAGATCCTCTGGAAAAGCAGCCAGTGCTATTAACTGCTGAGCCATCTCTCTAGCCCCTAAATGCTAGGTTCTTTTTTTTGTTTGTTTGTTTGTTTGTTTGTTTGTTTTTTCAAGACAGGGTTTCTCTGTGTAGCCCTGGCTGTCCTGGAATTCACTCTGTAGACCAGGCTGGCCTCGAACTCAGAAATCCACTTGCCTCTGCCTCCCAAGTGCTGGGATTAAAGGCGTGCACCACCACTGCCCGGCAAATGCTAGGTTCTTAATACCGAAAATAAAACCATCAAACTATAGCTGTCCTTGCCATCTAGTGTTCCACTTGGAGAAAGGGGTGTGAGTGTTTGAGTGTGCACAATTTTCGTCATACTTTTCAAAATAACAGACTTTTTCAATTCCAAGAATCATATATGTCATAGTTAGGGATTCTCTTACTGTAACAAAACCCTTAACCAAAAGCAACTTGGAGAGGAAAGGGTTTACAGCAGTTAGGGCAGGAACTCAAACTGGGAGGCAGGAGCTGATGCAGAGGTCATGAAGGAGTAGGGCTTGCTGGCTTGCTCCTTTTTGTTGTAGATCTGCATAAGAGTGATCATTAATACCCATGTGACAGTCAATACTAGGCTGTCTTGAAATCTCCTTTACTGACAATATTAGTCCAAAACTCTTCAATTTAGCCTCAGGCAGATCCTTAAGACTATGGCAGAAATCAGGCATGGTTTGTAACAGAGTTGCTGATATTGTTCCCATTTGAAACCTTTGAGATGGGCCTCCACAGTCCACAGTGCTCTCAGCACCAGTGTCATCTTCAGGTAGCGTAGCCCATTAAGCCCTGCTTATATGTTCAACAGCCTTAACAAAAATAAACAACAAAACAAAAACAAACCCAGCATGGTGAGGCTTATCACAGTAATAGCTCATGCCCTGGTACCACTGGCAAATGCCATGACCAAGGCAACTTATAAATGAAAGCATTTAATTTGAAGACTCTCAGTCCCAGAGGGTAGTAGAGTCCATAACCATCATGGCAGGAATCATAGCAAGAATCATGGCAGCAGGCAGCCAGGCAGGCAGGCACTGGAGAAGTAGCTGAGAGAGAGCTTACATCTGATTTACAAACATGAGGAAGCGAGAGAAGGCTACCTGGGAATAGCATGGGCTTTTGAAAACTCAGAGGCCCACTCCAGAGACACCTCCTCCAACCAGGTGACATCTCATAGTCTTTCCAAACAGTTCCACACACTGGAGATCAAGTACTCAAGTATATGAGCCCTTGGTAGCCATTTTCATTCAAACCACCACAGTACAAGATGTTCCTATTCCTACATTTATTTATATATGCCTTATAATTCTTGTAAATATAAGTAAAATTTTTATACTTTTTCAAAAGATAGTCTTGTGGATTCCAGGCTGCCTCAAACTCACTGTGTAGCTAAGGAGAACCTTGAATTTCTGTTCATCCCACTTCCACCCTGTGTTCCTGGACTACCAACATGTACCTCTATGCCCAGTTCACCACTATTTTTGTTTTTAAAGTGTTTTCTGAAGTATTTGAGAGCAAGTCTATTTAACATTTAGTTTGTTTGAGAGCAAGGATCTTTCTGTCCTAAAAAAAAATTTGTTAATGGTCTGGCATTGATGTTATGCAATGGGTACATCTGTGTTTTAAATCTTAGCCTTCCAGAGGGATCAGCTTTCAGTGTGTTGCTTTTCAAAGTGCCTCCTCTGCTTTGTGTCAGCATGCACCTGTCTGAGTCCTCACCAACTCTGACCGAGCTTAAATGATCCCAGTTTGTTATACCATGGAGCTCTGGTGCAAGGTTATTGGAATTCTGCCTGAAAATTAGTAATTTTATGTTACTGTATTGTACCGTCCTGGTCTATAAAACATCTTCATGTCATCATGTGTTGTCAGGAAATAACTTCAAGGATGTTTAGTGAGTTTATTTACTAATTTTGTTGTTGTTACCTTCATGGATAAACTTAGAGAATATATCCAAAGGTACAAATATGAGGAAAACACTGTTTACCTCAGGCGGCTCAGTCAAATGGTAACTAGAAGCAATTGAACAGATCTGTCAAATTCTTATAAGTATAGACAAGTAGAATGTTTTCTCCTTTGCTGAGCCAACTATGACATTATGTGTTAGTAAATCTTTATTCTATGTTAATAAATCATGGAAGTGGAGAGATTGCTCATAGGTTAAGAGCCCTTGTTGCTCTTACAGAAGACCCAAATTTGATTCTCAGCACCCTCCTGGCAGATCATTGCTGTCTGTAACTCCAAAACCCTCTTCTTGCCTCCATAGACACCAGGAATACATGTGGTACACAGACACAAGAAAAGAAAACATCTGTACTCATACATTTAAAATGGCTTTAGAAGTATTTTTAAATATGTGTAGTTCATACAACACTATTAAGAGCTTAATATGGCAAAGTAAAAATGTTTACTTTTTAACATGATTATAAAATAATTTTAAAAATCTTAGGAAAATATTTTATATCTATTATTTGAATATTCTCGTGTTTTCTAGCACTGTACATCTTAGGTTATAAATATTTAGCTCAACCATGTCCATAAATGTTTCCATACTTCATGAAGTTTCTTCCAGTTTGTAAAGTTGAAAAACCACACTATAATCTAGGTGTAGTATTATTGAATTTTGTAGGATTGGTTGTGTTTGCTGTAGTAGAAGACATACTCAATAAAATGACAAATTTAGAGTGTTTTCCTGGATTGTCATTATATATTTATACTTCTGTCTAGAGAAAAATCAAAGTATACCTACTTCAAATTGACTGTTTTTCTTTCTTTAAAAGATTTGATTTTTTTCGAGACAGAGTTTCTCTCTGTATCCCCAGCTGTTTTGGGACCCACACTGTAGACCAAGCTAGCCTTGAACTCACAGAGACTGCCTGTGTCTACTTCTTGAGTGTTGGGGTTAAAAGTGTTGTTCACCATCACCACGGGGCTTTGTTTTTTAATTTTTAAAAGTATCTATGTCAACCCAATTAACTGTTTCTGTAATCGGTGACCATAAAATGTGATTGGTTTGTTTATTTTTAATATAAGTGGAAATTAAATTTTTCTTAGTAAAGAACCTATTTGCTCTTCAGGAAAAGACTAGAATTGGAATATCTTTATAACAACAAACTAGTTGATAAATTAATAGTCTATCTGAAATAATCTAGATATGTGAAATATTAATTTTGTAACTTAAAACAGAAATACTTTGTTGCAAATAAAATTATAAGAGGGCATTGGCAATAAATAACAATCTGGTTTGTAAACTAGAACCAGGCTGGGGCAGTGTTGATTGACCTCTGTGTCTCCTCATTGGCTGAATTAGTCCCTTTTGGTAAAGTAGGAAATCTCATGAAAAGACCGAATAAGTTCTTTTGATGTGAAAATTTGTATAACTTTACTGTAAAATGAATTTTTTTCACTTGTCTTCTGTAGATCCTCAGTTTTAAAGAGAGAGAAGTTTGAAAAACTGTTTTGTTGGGTTAGAATACTATAATTCTCCCGCAAATAAAATATCTCTTAAACAGGACAAGTGAATTAATGTATGATGTTCTTGATGAATCCTTACGAAGAGCCGAGTTAAATCACAATGTCACTTATGGTAGGTAAAATATGACCATGTTTTTTTAATGATGAATGGTGCTTTTCAGTGTTGGAGCTATGTAGTGTTAGAATACCATAAATTCCAAAGAAATTTTTGTGCATTAATGCATTAAAAGATGGACCTTTGGGTTAATGTAAGCAATGAAAATGGTAGTAGTTTGAAATTGTGGCTTTGTGTGTGTGAGTATAGATATGCATGTATGTGTGTAGGTACACATGCATGTGTGCGTACATTCTACTCTGAGACAGGCCTTTCGTTGGGCCTAGAGGCTTGCTGAGTTGATGAGGCTGGCTGACCAGTGTGTGCTAGGCATCCTTCTGCCTTCGCTCCACCCAGGAACTGCAAGCATGTGCCTCTGTGTCTGGCTTTTTCTGTGGGTTCTAGGGAACTAAGGGAGGGCCTCATGTTTGTTCCTCATGCTTGTTTGACAAACACTTTACCAATTGAGCTATCTTTCTAGCTGTGAAATTGTAACATCTCCTAAATATGTATTTAAATTCCTTATTGTAATTGTCTTTGTTGAAAACACGCACCAAAACATCTAATTTTAGGGATAACTCATTAAGTCTATGAAATATTTTGTAAAAATATTTGAAGTTCTTAAACCAGTTAACCAGTTGCCAAGTATTTATTAAATTTCTTTGATCTGTTAGAGATAAGGTAAAAGTAAAATCTAGTCTAAAGAGCTCTGAATTTTGCTTAAGCATAATCTAACCTAAAATATCAAAGTTGAAACTAGTATCATGAATATTAGAATGCTGCAATTTTTTTTATTTTTTTATTTATTTTATTTTATTTTTTTGGTTTTTTGAGACAGGGTTTCTCTGTGTGGCCCTGGCTGTCCTGGAACTCACTCTGTAGACCAGGCTGGCCTCAAACTCAGAAATCCACCTGCCTCTGTCTCCCAAAGTTTTGGGATTAAAGGTGTACACCACCACTGTCTGGCTGCAGTTTTTAACTTAGTAATTTATACTTAGTATTTGGATTAGGGCTTAGATTGTTACTGATGAGTATAATGCTTTATTATTGTTAAGGTATTTGTTTGTGTGTATGATTATATGTGTAGCTTTACATGTAGAATTGGAGCACAACTTGTGGTATGGTTCTCTCCATCTACATGTTGGTTCCAGTAATCGAATTCAGGTTGCCAGGATTTTGTAGCAGGTTCCTTTTACCCACTAACCATCTCTATGGTCCTGGTGCATTTTTAAGCTTAGAGACCTGAAGAAGCACTTTTTGTTTTAACCTGTGCAGAGAAGGGAAGGGATAGTATAGTATAATGGCTGTTTTTTTAGGTGTGAGTGTATAATCAATCTTTTGTAGTGCTGGAGAGCTCTAGGTGGGAAAATAAAATTTAAAAGTTGCTAGAGTACCTGTCTAGCATGCATGAAATTCTGGGTATAAGGTGTAGGCCACTGCTGTATCCCAGCACGTGGGCAATGGGGTGTGGGAGTTGATAAGAGCACCCTTGAGGTTCAGGGTAATTCTTCACTACATAGTGAATTCAAGGTCAGCTTGGGGTATATAATACCCTGTCCCATCCCCCTCCCCACAAAAAAGAAAAGAAAGAAAAATCTATCAAATTAATTTTGAACTTAATTATGCCTAAGTACAGATGTCAAAGTAGCAATATTTTCTATACTGATATCCTAGTAATCTCATGAGTATCTAAGTATAAAATTTAGAGTTTATATGGATGACGACAAGCTTTTTTGTTTGTAAAACAAATTTGATACTGGGCAAGTTCTGAATGGCAAGAAAAAAAATCAGTTATAATAGAAAAACAATATCATTTTAAATCTTAGGACTGTTGTAATAGTTCAGGGTTCAGCAAGGTTTTTTTTTCTAGTGACCATAATATTAAATATTTTAGATTTTTCAAATCCCATAGATTTTTTTCTTTCCCCCTTCCTTCCTTCCTTCCTTCCTTCCTTCCTTCCTTCCTTCCTTCCTTCCTTCCTTCCTTTTGAAACAGAATCTCAGAGAGCCTTTGCTTGCCTCAGATCCCTACATAGCTGAAGGTGACCTTGAACTCTTTATGCTCCCAACTCCCTTTTCAATGCTGGGATTATAAGCATGCACTACCATGGTTTTCACATAGGTTCTATTTCATAGTCTCCTCTAAAAAAGAAAAAAAAAATCTTAGTTTCTTCCTGTTGTCTACGTGTGTGTACCCATAAAAATGCTTGCATTCCATAGCTTGCCTTTGGAAGTCAGAGGACAGCTTATTAGAGTTTGTTCTCTCCCACTGTGTGGGCCCAGGGAACCAAATCAGGTCCCTAAGCTTGTATGGCAAGTGCTTCACCCACTGAGCCATCTTACCCCCTTCCTTTCCCTTTTTGTTTTAAACCTTTGTAAACTATAAAAACAATTTTTAGTTCATAGGCTTACAAAAGTGGTGTGGGTATGGGTTGTGGTGGTTCCCCATTTTCGTGATTGATACAAAGTGCATCATCTGTATATACAGTCAGTGTCTTTAGGTTCTCTTACTGTGTAGTATTTAATGTTAAAAATCAGCTCCATTCTTGAATAGCAATTCAGATTCTGATTAATTTTACTCAGTTATGGAAGATGTTATATGAAATCTCTTCTTGCAGAATATCTGTGCATTAATTGATGTTGATATCTAGTGTGAAGTTCTCCTGGTTGGGTGTTGAACATCTTACAAGCATGCATAATGGAAATGTTTTGTTGCTGCATTCTGAGCTAAGGGGTGAAGTGATTCTGTTGGCACTTGATGCACAGCTGCTGATTCTGTGCCATAGAGTGTCTCACATTTCCCTTTTTCTTTTCTCCATTTATTTTTGTTTTGTAGTAGAGCCTTACTGTATCTTCCTGGTTGGCCTGAGCTCCCTATGTGGTTCATTCATGCTAGGATGCTGGTATTACAGGCATGTCCCACCACCACATTTGGCTTTATGTCTCCCTTCAGATGCTGTTATTGCAAGGAACTTATATATACTACTTTGTGGTGTCTTAGTTCTCATGCATGTGTGTGTGTTCATACGTGCTGTATATTCATGCATGTGCACCTGTGTGTGTTCTTTCTTGTGTGCAGATGTGGAGGTCAGAGGTTGACTTTTCATGTCATCTTGTCACTCTTCACCTTATTTTTTTTATTTTTATTTGTTTGCTTATTCTTATTTTTATGTTAATTGATGTTTTCCTTCATATTTCTGCCAGGAGAGTGTCAAATCTCTTGGAGTTGGAGTTGAGCTGCTATGTGGGTGTTGGGAATTGAACCTGGGTCCTTAGGAAGAACAGCCAGTGCTCTTGACCCCCGAGCCATCTCTCCAGCCCCCACCTTATATATATTTTTAATATATATGTGTGTGTGTGTGTGTTGGGGGGTGGGGGATGCATGGGAGTGCAGGTCCTCTCAGAGGCCAGAATCAAGCATCAAATTCTCCTGGAGCTGGGACCCACCCACTGTGGGTGCTGGGAACTGAACTCTGGTCCTCTGCAAGAGTAGCAAGCATTCTTAACCTCTTCACAGCTCTCTTCTTTATCTTCGTTTTTTTGAGACCAGGTCTCTTCACTGAACCTGAAGCTCACATTTGGGTTAGAGTGGCTGCTCAATGAGCCTCCTCTTGTCTCCACCTCTTTCCTGGAATTACAGATCTGCATGACCATGCTCAGCCTTTCTGTGGGCATTGGGGCTTGAATCCAGCAAGCCCTTCGTCACTGAACCACACCTCAGCCTCAGTGATCCTTCTTACACGGCAAACCACACCAGCTCATGGTCTTTAAGTGAATTGAAGGGATTTGTATCCTCTTTAATCATTGCAGTTGCTGTTTGATTTTATCAGAAACTTAAATTTGAACACTTTCAAGACACGCAATAGCCTGCTCTATATACTAAAGATTATATATTTAAAAAAGCAGCCAGAAGATTCTTAAGTAGTGATGCCCCCACCCCTTTGAAATAAATGGCTGTGCATACTAGAATGATTGCTGTGTAAGGGGTTGAACATACATCATTTTAAAGTATTCAGGGAGTGTTGGGAAGACCTGCTTATGCAGAAGTAATGATGTATTTTACATCATTTGATTATGGGCTTCTTAGGGCAGGGTTTATCTGTTTTATTCATTGTCATATCCTTAGTGCCATTTCTAGTCAGTACATACTTGTATGAATAAACACATAATTCTATTTTTGCTGGTGGTTAAAATTTACTTTAAGTTGTACTTTGTAAACCCAAATAACTATATAACATGAAAATAAGGATTTTTCCTTTATAAATTTTTTATAAGTAATATTTTAGACTAAAACATATCTCCAGTTAATTTTATTGCAAATTCTACACAAACTTGTTCTTCTATTGTACTTAAATATATCTGTCATTTTTGTATTTTCTTTCTTTAGCTATTCTGTTTGAATGTGTACACACAATCTATTCTATTTATCCTAAATCAGAATTACTTGAGAAGGCTGCCAAGTGCATTGGAAAATTTGTTCTGTCACCTAAAATAAACCTCAAATATTTAGGTAAGGTAATTGGTTCTTATAATGGAAATTGGAAAGAGAGCTTTTGAAATTTGTTGGGTACGTATTTCAGGTCGTTGAACTATAATGTGATCTTTATTTCTAGGACTGAAGGCTCTTACCTATGTTATCCAGCAGGATCCTTCTCTGGCTCTTCAACACCAGATAACCATAATTGAATGCCTAGACCACCCTGATCCCATTATTAAAAGAGAGGTAAATTAGGGCTGAAGAGAGATGACTCAGCAGTTGAGTGCTTGCTGCCCTTCTAGAGGACCTGAGCTCAGTTTCCAATACCCACCAACTGCAGGGGTATTCAGTGCCCTGCCTTCTCCTGGCCTCCAGGCATCTGCACACATGTGGCATATATTCACACAGACACAGATACAGATCCACATAAATAAAATAAAATCTCTTTTTTTAAAAAGAGAGGTAAAATATTTTGAATAGTGTATGTAAAGTGGTAAGTTTTAAAAACTTTTTGTGATATTCTTGAGAGAGTCAAATGACAGCCAGTGGATGTGTATGTATGCAAGTATATTTTAACATTTGCATTTATTTAATTCTTACTACTTATAAAATCTTATTTTTATTCTTTGACTGTCTGGTGTATATGATGAATGTTAGTCATTTTTGCCTCCTGTTACCCTCTCTTATCCCCATTTCTCCTTCCCACCACGTTTGTGTGTGCGAGTTTAATTAGATAGAATTGTTTGTATGAACATGGGTGGCTAATCACTGAAGAAAGCTGATGCCCCCTCTTCAGCCTCTGTAAACTGTTAGGTAGTCCCTCATGGAAGGTTATTTGTTTTCTAAAAAAGTATTGCTAACCTGGGTTTTTTTGTTTTATAAGACTGGGTCTTGCACAGGCTAGACTCAAACTTGTGATGGCCCTACCTCTGCCACCTAATGCTAGGATTATAGGTGTGTCACCTTAGCCAGCTCATAGGAATGTTCTCGTGAACTGGGAAGTTTAAGTCCAGATCTATATCTATATCTATATCTATATCTATCTCTCTATCTCTCTATTTCTCTCTCTCTCTCTCTATCTATCTATCTATCTATCTATCTATCTATCTATATATATATATATATATATAGAGAGAGAGAGAGAGAGAGACATTTATTTATTTATTTATTTATTTATTTATTTATTTATTTTCTAAGTACTATAATGGGAACTGCTTTCTAGTCCTGGGTCCTTAAATTAGTATAAAATAAAACATACCCCAGTTAAGTATAATACATAATTTATGTTGGCCATTAAATGAGTTCATTGTTAAATAGGAAAATTGATAAAATTCTGTAGAACTATAAGATAATTTGATCTTCTTGGAAGAAAAGTTGCGCTCATATGCCTAATACTGTTCTGGCTTCTTTTATTAAATTGATCCAGTGTCCACTTGGGTATCTGCATAAAGAGTTCTGTTCATTCTTTTATAGAGAAATCACTGTATCTTCATTTTAAGTGGTATATGGGGCCTATAACAGCCCTGGCTGTCCTAAAACTTGCTTTGTAGACCAGGCTGGCATCAAACTCACAAAGACCTGCCTCTGCCTTCTGAGTGCTGGGATTAAAGGTGTGGGCCACCACACCCAGTATTATAATGAGGAGTCTGAAGAAAGAATGTAGACTGAGTGATGGCTCAGTGAAGAGCATCTGCTGCTCTGACAGAGGACCCAGGTTTGGTTCCCAGTACCCACATGGCCATTCATATTTCTAATCCCAGTTTTCAGGCACCTAGTGCCCTTTTGTGGCTCTAGCACCAGGTACACATGATGCACAGACACACATGCAGGAAAAACACATACATGTGAAATAAAAATAAATAAGCCCTATTTCTTTTAAAAAGGATATTAAAATACCTTATAACTTCCAACCAGAGAGGTAAAATGGAGCTTGACTGAACACTATATTATGCCTAACAGTTGTTTTTAAAAGATTAGGAATTTTGAATTTTAAAAGGTATTTTAAAAATAAATGATTTGCATATGTGCATTTACATATATACATGTATTTAATATTTTAATATAGCTTAAAAATTAAAAAGACTCCAAGGGTAATAAAAACTAATTACACAGCTTATTTGTTTTATCAGATAGACAGCATGCATTTTTGTGTTACAGAGTCAGCTGAGCACAGTTCAGCACATAGCTTCCTTATCATTATTAACTTCTGATATCATTTATTTCTTTTTCTTTTAACCTTTAGGTATCTTTTTAATAAAACACACTTGTGCCACAGCTCTAATATGTGGCCCACGCGTGAGTCCGAGTCTTTCTAGAGGAAGCAGTCTCCTCCTGGTGCCCTTTGGTCACAGTGTAGATACTAAGGGCATCTCCATACTGTGTCCCTCCCCCTCAGCCGTAGAAACAAAGCATTCTTTCACCAGCCTCAGGACTTGCTCCCCTCCCCAGTTTCCTCATTTCTCCTTCATATCACTTACATCTTGCAAGTCCTCTCTCCCTCCCAGACTTTTTCCTTCTTTTATTTTTTTGGCATTGGAGAATAGGACCTAGCACCTCTCATATTCTAGGCAAGCAAATGCTCTGCTACTGAGCTTTATCATCAGCGAAGTCAGCATTTCCTTATCACCTGTTAGCTAAGTGTCCTGAAAATCTGTACAAAAGCAGAACAGTTAACTTATTATAAACACATTTATTCTATCTATTGATGTTCACACATATGGTTTTATAATACTGTTTGTATTTCTCTTAATAGACTCTGGAACTTCTTTACAGAATTACAAATGCACAGAATGTAGTAGTTATTGTACAGAAGATGCTTGAATATTTACATCAAAGCAAAGAAGAGTATATCGTCATCAATTTAGTTGGCAAAATAGCTGAGTTGGCTGAGAAATATCCTTTGCTTCAGTTGTGAATTCACTGACCTGAAATGGTGGTACAGTTGAGGTCAGGGACCCCAATTAAGTCATTCTTAAATCCTGTTCTTTGTTTGTTTGTTTTTTTGTTTGGTGTGTGTGTGTGTATGTATGTATGTGTGTGTTTTGAGACAGGGTTTCTCTGTGTAGCCTTGGCTGTCCTGGAACTCACTCTGTAGACCAGGCTGGCCTCAAACTCAGAACTTCGCCTTCCTCTGCCTCCCAAGTGCTGGGATTAAAGGTGTGCGCCACCACTGCCCGGCTTAAATCCTGATTCTTACATCTCAGAATTTATGTGGACTTCTTGGGGGTTGCCTTTTTTATATATATAAAGATGTTTCTTGGAACTTGGGTCTTGGTTTAATGTATTCTGCCATAGGCAGTGCTGGGGCTTTGTTCTAGCAGAATGGTCAGCTTTAGAACTGATAACAAAGGTATTAGAAAGAGGTTAAAAATTCGCTCAAGTGGACGCACCACAGCTTTTGCCCCCTCTGAAATATGTAGGAATCTTCCATTATTTGTTGGTCCTAGACGGCCTGTTCATTTCTTCAGATTATTCATGTTTGTTTATTGACTACTTGCTATGTGTGAGCCAAGTGCTTGATAAAGTAATGTAAGCTAAGTTTATTCACTTACGAGCACACAGTTTATGTAGGACTGGGCTATAGAGCATTCTTGATAGAGTTAAGCTGCCACTCTGGCATGAATTGTGTTGAAGAGAGTATGATTTCAATGTATCACATGAGGAAGTGACTTGTTCTTAACACTGGACACATATGCTCCTGACAATGTATGGTTTATTCAGACAATGAATGCTGTGTTTTCAGTGGGAGGAGATGTAATGCACCCTGATATTCTCAGTAACTTCCTGAGACTGCTAGCAGAAGGTTGGTAAAGAGATTACAATTATTTTTTATTACAGTCATTGGTAATATGAGTGGAAACTAAACTGGTGTTGGAATTTCTTTGTAGGTTTTGATGACGAAACAGAAGATCAACAATTAAGACTCTATGCAGTTCAGTCTTACCTTACTTTACTAGATATGGAAAATACTTTCTATCCACAGAGATTTCTCCAAGTCATGAGTTGGGTGAGCAAAGTGTATTGCATACAAATTATTATAACAATGTATTTCCTCTGGAAGTCATTCAACTCCTCTTGCTGGTTTCCTTCCCCAATGTTACTTTTATCCTGTAACTGTTGATTTTATTTTTTCTTTGTACTGTCTGGTCTTTAGTAAGGTTGGGTTGTTGTTGTTGTTGTTGTTTGTTATGGTTTTTTTAGACAGTCTTATGAATCCCAGACTAGGCTCAAACTTGCTGTGTAGCCATGCAAAGCCTTGAACTTCCAACTCTTTGGTCTCTACCTCCTAGGATTAAAAATAAAGTTACTTCCTATTCCTGGGTTGGCATGCACAACAACCATGCTTGGTTTTAGGCTTGTTGGGCATCAAACCCAGGCCTTCATGTAGTCTAGGCAAATACTGAGCTGCATTCCCAGACCCTCTGTGTATATTTTTACACATAACACCATTGGCATTTGAATGTACTTAATGGGAATAATAGGAAATAACTGATCTCACAGAAGTCCATTAAAAATTAATTTTGGGGGCTGGAAAGATGGCTCAGTGGTTAAGACACTTATTGCCCTTCCGAAGGTTCTGAGTTCAAATCCCAGCAACCACATGGTGGACTCATAACTATCTGTAATGGGATCTGATGCACTCTTCAGGGGTGTCTGAAGCCATCTACAGTGTACTTACATATGATAAATAAATATATCTTTGGGCCGAAGCGAGAAGAGAAAGTGTCTGAAGACAGCTACAGTGTACTTACATATAATAAATAAATGAATCTCTAAAAAAAATTAATTTCTGAGGTTGAACTCAGGTTGCCTGCTCTTCTGTAACTTTCCATCTTTTATTTATTAAAGCTTCCTTTAACATTACTGCTTTGTTATTGTTTGTCTTGAGAGGAGCAGACACTTCCTTTGTAGCCTAGGCTGGCCTTGAGTCCATGGCTCTTGTGCTTCCACCCTGCAAGTAGTAGGACTAACTACAGGCCTGCACTGTCAGATCCAGAACTTCTATTTGTTTTTAAACTGGTGTCTCACTATGTTGTTTAGATTCTCCTCTTTTTGGCTTTTAAAGACATGTTGTCACTGTAGCCCAGGCAAGCCTGACACTCACTGTGTAGCACTAGCTGGCCTGGAACTCATGGCAGCCTGCTGTCTCAGCCTCCAAGTGCTAGGATTATAGGCATGAGCCACGGTTCCTTCTCCTCATCCTATATCTTCTTTTTGTTGAGACAGGGTTTCTCTCTGTAGCCCTGGTTGTCCTGGAACTTGCTCTATAGGCCAGGCTGGCCTTGAACTCACAGAGATCCACCTGCCTCTGCCTCCTGAGTTCTGGGTTTGTTTGTTTGTACTATTATTGTGCTAAAGACAAGAAGATATGCAGTAAATGCCATTTTGGAAAGATTTTCTATTCCTTGAATGTTAATTTTAACATTTATAAATGATTGTTAGGCCAGTTAAATGGTATATCCCTTGAGTAAGTTAGATGTGAAAAAAAAAGTATATGTCCCATGATCAGCCTTTGTGACGGAGTCCTGTGGACTGTCTTCATCTGTGTCAACTGATGCTTGTCCAGGTGTGTACTCTGGTTCCTCTCTACAGTCACACTAAATTACACTTCCCGATGGGAGAAACTAGAAATCTGGTTTTATGAAAGACCACTGGATGGTAGTGGCGATGCATGCCTTTAATCCCAGCACTTGGGAGGCAGAGGCAGGTGGAGTTTGAGGCCAGCCTGGTCTACAGAGTGAGTTCCAGGACAGCCAGGGCTACACAGAGAAGCCCTGTCTCAAGGAAGGCAGGCAGGTTAGAAATCTTCATTTCGTAAAATCTTAACTCTCACTAACATTGGAGACCTACCTGTTTTAAGTTTTACTGGAAAATAAGCCAGCATCTATCTGGAAGCTAGAAGAATGATAACATATAAAGGTATTTTACTTTATATATTGTTACTGTCGAGTTCCAGTTCTTTTGCATTGAGGGTACGTACAGTCTTGGTATGATTTATGTTTCTTTAATAATATTCATCTTACAGGGGGAGAGGGGAAGGAACAGGTGTTTTTTGGGTTTTTTTTAGAGGAGAAACTGGGAAAGGAGATATCATTTGAAATGTAAATAAAGAAAATAACAAAAATATTTATCATAAAATATGTATAATACAGATAAAAGTTCATTCTAGCTGTGGGTCTAAATTGGTATACTATCTGACTTGGTATTTACATATACACTAACTTTATTTTACCCTAGGTGTTAGGAGAGTATTCCCACCTCTTAGATAGAGAAAGTCCAGAGGAAGTTATAACCAGGCTCTACAAGTTGCTTATGAGTGACTCCATTTCTTCGGAAACAAAAGCATGGTTGTTTGCTGCGGTAACCAAGTTGGCACCTCAAGCTCATTCTTCTCACGTAGTTGAGAAATTAATCCAAGAATTCACTGTATCCTTGAATACTTGTCTGAGACAACATGCATTTGAATTGAAACATCTGCATGAAAATGTAGAGCTTATGAAGAGCTTGCTTCAGGGTGAAGACATAGTGGTAAGAATCTTGTGCCCCATTTTGTCAAAATCTTGTTGCCTAAACAGCAATTCTTGCATATGTGATATATAAGGAATATATATCAAAATATAGCTTCTGTTGCATGGATGATGAACTTTGTAGTTTTTCTCAGGTTGGTAGGGAAAGAACTGGAGAGGTCCTATTTAATGCTGGTTCTAAGTAGGAGCCAGAGAGTGTCTCTTCCTGAGAACTGCAGTGTAGATGGTTCAGCTTGGGATGGTCTAGAGATGTGGGAAAGGCTAGGGAAACCTATGTGGGGCGGGGATGGTGTCCTCTGAGTTTAACAGGCTCTCTAGCCTTGGGTGGACTTAACATAGAAGTTGGGTTCTGGAAGGTCAAGTTCTCACATTTCCACCAAGTCAGTGACTGCCAGGGCTTTGTCTTTGAAATTTGAATAGTGAAATTCACAGACCATAGAAGAGTAAGATTCAGGAAGAAGTTTTATTGTGCAATCATAGGTTTAAAAGAATTTGAAGAGAAAAAAAGCAGACAGAGCTTCTGTACAGCAAGCGCAGGTCCTGAGAGGTAGGATGCACTGAGAGGTGGGATGCACTGAGAGGTGGGATGCACTGAGAGGTAGGATGCACTGAGAGGGG
>NW_022196897.1:112610231-112615721 GCF_008632895.1 Mastomys coucha
CTGAGAGGGGGGATGCACTGAGAGGGGGATGCACTGAGAGGGGGGATTCACTGGGGGCCATTGTCTCGGGTGTACAGCAAGCGCTGGTCCTGAGAGGTGGGATGCACTGGGTGCCATTGTCTTGGGTCTGGTTATTAGTAAGACCTTACTGGTTTGAAGCATAGGGTTCTGTTTCTAGTCAAACTCATGTACCCTCCTAGTCATAAAAGGAGAAGAAAGGTAAAAAGTAAACAGGAATCCTCTCTTTGTCAGTTAGCATCTCTGACATTCTCATAGCAAACACCCCGATCCTCTGGCTTTTACAACCTTTCTGCCCTCTCTTCCCCAGTTTTCCTTGAGCCTTAGGTGTGGGAGTGTTTTGTAGATGTATCCATTAGGAAAAGGCTCTACAATTTTGCATTTTGATTGGTTGTGGTTTTCTGTAGTGATTTCCATTGGTTGCAAAGAGAAGCTTCCTAGATGAGGAGTAAGAATGACACTTCTGTGTGTTTAGGGACAAACATGGGGGCTGGAGAGATGGCTCAGCAGTTAAGAGCACCAACTGCTCTTTCAAAAGTCCTGAGTTCAATTCCCAGCAACCACATGGTGGCTCACAACCATCTGTAATGGGGTCTGTCTGGTGCCCTCTTCTGGTGTGTCTGAAGAGAGCAATGTTGGTGTGCTCGTATGCATAAAATAAATAAATAAATCTTTTTTTTTTTTTTAAGGACAAATATATAGAATGTAGTTAGAGATTGTGTGCTGGTTTAGTAAAGTGATGGTTGGAGGTTTTACTACAAGACCCATGAGTTCACTGGCCCTGGATAGTTGACTAGGTTTCTAGTACCAGACATGATTTCTTGATTGTAGAGCTGGCTACCTCCAAATATGCATGCCACTTCCATACCCATAAGGTTATTGTGCATTGCTGACTGTTTGTTGTGGTTCATAATGGTCATTACTGAGTAGCCTCCTTTGGAAGCTTGCATGGCACTGTCTGACATAATGAAAACTAGTCCTCAGGGAGTCAGCTTTTAGGTCTGTCTCAGCTAGGGTTATTATTTGTGGTGAAATACCAGGACCAAAGCAACATGGGGAGGAAAGGGTTTATTTGGCTTACGTTTTCAAATCACTGTTCATCACTGAAAGAAGTCAGGACAGGAATGCAAATGGAGCTTGAACCTAGAGTCAGGAGCTGATGCAGACACAATGGAGGCATAGTGCTTACTGTCTTATTCCCTATGGCTTGCTCAGCCTGCTTTCTTATAGAACCCAGGACCACCAGCTCAGAGATGGTACCACCCACAATGGACTGGGCCCTCCAATCAGTGACTATTTAAGAAAAACTCCGTACAGGTTTGCCTACAGCCCTATCTAATGGAAGCATTTTCTTTCTTTCTTTCTTTTTTTTTTTTTTAAGATCTATTTATTTATTTATTTATTTATTTATTTATTTATTTATTTGGAACGCTTCACGAATTTGCGTGTCATCCTTGCGCAGGGGCCATGCTAATCTTCTCTGTATCGTTCCAATTTTAGTATATGTGCTGCCGAAGCGAGCACATTAAAGATTTATTTATTTCATGTATATGAGTACACACTGTATCTGTACAGATAGTTGTGAGCCTTCATCTGGTTGTTGGGAATTGACTTTAGGACCTCTGCTCGCTCTGGTCAACCCCACTTGCTCCAGCCCTAAGATTTGTCTATTATTATAAATAAGTACACTGTAGCTGTCTTCAGACGCACCAGAAGAGGGCATCAGATCTCATTATGGGTAGTTGTGAGCCACTATATGGTTGTTAGAATTTGAACTCAGGACCTTTGGAAGAGCAGTCATTGCTCTTACCCGCTGAGCCATCTTACCAGCCCTGGAAACATTTTCTTAATTGAGGCTCCTTCCTCTCAAATGACATTATCTTGTATCAAGTTAGCATAAAACTATACAACACAAGATCAGATACAACTTGAGTTCTCTGGATCCTGTGCCCAAAACACATGGTGTCTTCTACTTACCATCCACCTCTGAGGAACACCAAGGACAATAGCAATAGTATGTGTGCTTGGGGAGTTTCTTCAACAGCCCTGACCAACAACTCAAAAGAGGGCTCCTCAAGTTTAGTGTTAAATTTTTGGTCAGATAGTCTATGGCTCTTAGGGTAACAGTGTCAACCCAGATGAGAAAACTTCACTTAAACCATGAATGTATATGTGTATGTATACACAGACTTCTTTTAGTTCTGTTTCTGATACAGACAGAGCAGGTTGGTGCAGAACACAGGATGTGCAGGTCCAGCTATGCCTAGAACTTGAATATGGCTTAGTGAGATGAGGTTAGGTAGCCACAGGGTACTGGGTTAGTGTGCAGGATGTGGGTTCTGGTCCAAGCCTGGAACTTTGGAGATAGATCTGGGGTCCAGGGTGGGTGTGACAAAGGGAAGATCAGGTGGATTCACCTGGCTAGACACTGGAAAAGAATGTGCAAGATGTGACTGGGTGAAGAATTTGGATGTGGCATAGGAGGTAGAGGGCTGAAGGTTGTGTACAGGTAGGGCAGGTCTTGGCAGATGTGTAGAGCTTACCAGGGAGGGATGACCAGACTAGGCCCAGCACTGGGTGTGGGATTTACACTAGATCTGGTGGGTTACGGAGGGTATAATCAGGCTAACTTACCCGACTAGACCCTGGATCTCTCTTTAAAAAATTTAAAAGATAATTGTGCCAAAGTTATATGAACATTCAATCTAGTCTTCCAAATACATGTTTGATTGATTGTTCATTCCTGACTTGCTTAACTTTAATGCAGGCAGATGCTTCTTTATCTTTTCTGGATGGTTTTGTGGCCGAAGGACTCAGTCAGGGAGCAGCACCTTATAAGCCCCATCACCAGCGCCAAGAGGAACAGCTCTCTCGGGAAAAAGGTATATTTCCATCTCTTTATCATAATACGGTTTATTTTGTTTTTAGTTTTTGTTGTTACTGAGACAAGGTGTGCTCACTGTGTAGTGCAGGCTGGTTGAGAATTTGAGATAAAGAATTCATCTGTCTCTGCCTCCAGAGTGCTGGGATTAAGGTCGTGTGCCACTACACCCAGGAAAGGCTGACATTGAATAGTGTGAGCATGTCTAAAAAGGTTCCAGCAGCAGTCCTGGTCACTGTGGGCTAGTGACTCATTTTCACTATAAACTGTTTATGTATTAGATTCTCTAACAAAGTATCTAGTTATGTCACGAGGAACTCACAAGGGTCAGAGCTTTGTACTTTGAAAAGCACAGCCTGAGAGTCTCTACAGTGACCTTGATAGAGAGGAGATGCCTGAGTCATCTGCATGGTACCTGGAAGTTGCTTCTGGGAGACAGAGAGAAGTGTGGACTATCGTCGCTTATGGTTTAGGACAGTGACACTGACAGTCCAGAAAGATCTCAGGGGTTTGTTGGTTTTGCTGAGTACACATTTTCCTATGCTGTGTGCCAGGCTATTTTGTTACAAACAGTGAGATCAAAGGGTTGCTAAGCATATTGTTATCTTTTACAGAGCTTTTGATTAAAGATTTTATTAAATTTATTTAAAATAATTTTCAATTAGTATACAAAGTATTGAGTTTTATTATGGCATTTTAAAACAAATTTGTGTTTGTTGGTCTCTGACCACCACCATCCCCACACACCCTTTTCTCCCTTTTACCCCCAGTGGCCTCCTCTGTGGTTTCCTGAGTTCTACTGTGCCCTTCTTCCTCTGCACTTTCCCTCTCACTGTCCCCTGTCTAGTTGCAAAGCCTAGACTCAGACATTCACATGTGTGTATACATGACACTGAAGACAATGTGTCAGGAACATGCAACATCTGTCTCTCTGAGTCTGGGTCACTTTATATATTTTAAGAATCTACCCATTTTCCTGCAAATGTCCTAATGTCACCTGTTTTATAGCTGAGTAAAATTCCATTGTGTATATGCACTACATTTTCATTGTCCATTGGTCTGTTGATAGACATTCAGGCTTTTTCTTGGTATTGTGAATAGAGCAGCAATAAATGTGGATGTACATGTGTCTCTATAGTGGAAAACAAAGTCCTTTGAGTATATGCCCAGGAGTAGTACAGCTAGGTCATCTGGTTGTTGTATGTTTTACTTTCTGAAAGACTCTTCCCACCCCGGCATTCATAGTGGTGCATGGTCTCTTTCCCACCTGTAGGGATTAGGCTTCTTCTCTCACCTCATCCTCACCATCGTCATCCTCACCATCCTCTGTATAGTGTTCTGACCAGCATGAGATGGAGGCTCAAGGTGTTTTTAATTTACATTTCCTTGAAGGCTAGGGAATATTGAACACTTTTTTGAGACATAAACTTTCTATGTAGCCCTGTATGGAATTCCTGTGTACACCAGGCTGGCCTTGAATGCTTTCTGAGTGTTGGGATTAAAGGTATAGACCATCATACCCAGGCAGGATGTTGGAGACTTTAAAGAAATATTTCCTGGCCATTTGTGTTTTCTTTTTCTGAAAACTATCTACTGCTCATTTGATGATTAGCCCATCTACTGACTGGCAGAGTTTTTTGTGTGGCTAGTGTTTTGTTAGTTTTTTTCAGCTCTATGTATTCAAGATCTTAACTCCCTGTCTAAGTATAGTTTCCTCCATCTTGTAGGCTATCTGTTCACTACACCGATAGTTTTGTTTGCTATGATGAAACTTGTTAATTTTATATAATCCCTTGTAAATTCTTGGTGCTACTTCCTGTGTTATTTAGGTCTTGTTCAGAAAATTCTTCTCTCTAAGCATGTTCTCTCTAGGGATCTGCAGGTGTACCTAATTTTGCCAGCACCATTTGTTGATGAGGGTGTTGAGTTTTTTAATGTATGTTTTTAACACCTTTGTCAGAAATCCCATGAGTGTATGTGTGTCTTTGTGTGAGTCTCTGTTCTGTCCACTGGTCTGCGTGCATCTTGTTGCAGGGCCTTGATGCCATTGTTACTGTGGCTTCCTAGTGAATTTGAGTCAGCTATGATAATAGCTCCAGTGGTCTTTCTGCCTGAGATTGCTTGTGTTTTCTTGGCTTTTGAGCTTCTATATGACTTTTTGGATTGTTTTAGTTTTGTGAAGAATGTAATTGATATTTTGATGGCAGTTGAGTTGAGTCTCTCTATTTTTTTCTTCACTTGGGTTCTTTCATTTGTTTGTTTGGGTTGTTTTGGTAATATAGCCATTTTAATATTTTTTAATTTTTAAAAAGATTTATTCTATTTATTTTATCTTTGTGTGTTGTATATGTGAATTGTATATGCTTAGTACCTGTGGAGGACTAAAGAGGGCATTGGATTCCCTGGAATTGGAGTTACAGGCAGTTGTGAGCCACCATGCTAGGAGTTGAACATGAGTCTTCCCAGGAGCTGTGCTTCTTTTTTTTTTCTTTTTCTATTTTCTCTTCTTTTCTTCCTTCTTTCCTTCCTTCCTTCCTTCCTTCCTTCCTACCTTCCTTTCTTCCTTCCTTTCATTTGTTTGTTTTTTTCAA
>NW_022196897.1:112616189-112620611 GCF_008632895.1 Mastomys coucha
TTTTTTTTAAATGAGGTCTTATGCAAAACATATGGTTATTGTTCTTTCCTGTCTAGACAATCAAGTAGTTTGGTGTTAGCTGTATAATTATGAGAACTCCAGATTCCATCTCTCTTTGTGTTCTGAAATCTTTGCTGTTTCACTGCACGATTCAAGATGGCTGCTTGCGCTTCAGCAACCAACTTGCAGTATAACCAGTGGGCAAAGGAAATGGGAGAAAAGAATTTCTTTGTAGGTACTTCTCCCAGATGTTGCACGCAGAATGTGTGAATAATTTAATTGACCAGAACATGTAAGCCATGTGGCAACAGAATCTGGAAATATCTGCTCTGGCTGCCTGTATACCCACCTAAGACTGGAGGAGACTGCTTCTTAAGGAATGGGGGATGGGTGTTTGGCATCTGCTCTGCCACAATAATAATAGGAATTTCATGGCTCTGATTGAATTGTTTTAGATTCTATACATATTCAAAAGAGTTAGCATGTGAAAGAGTAAACATTGTTTTTGTAAGTAAGGAAGATTCCCATTGAGAGTGCCACCCACTCATTTGAGGTAAATATTTGCCCAGGAATCTTTCCTTAAGCAGAAAGTGGCCACCACTCCACTTTAACCTATTGACTCTTTTATTCTTGTAATAGCAGCAACTTCTCTGTGTACCTGGCTTATTTTTATAGTTTGCCTTTTCTAACTGATTTCTTTTTAGCTCTTAGGGGAGATAAAAGGATAAAAGTAAAGGGTAGTTTGTCTCTGATTACCCTAGTATATGCAGACTTAAGTCAGTGGCAACTGCTTTACTCATATTGTACATGACTGGTTAGGTTATATATAAAGCTCTGTTCTGGAAAACTGTCAGCCCTAATTATTTCAATGGTGAATGGAATCTCACAAATTTTATTCTTATGCTTTGTTTTAATATGAACCACTGTTACTGTTTTAAAATTATAGTTCTCAATTTTGAACCATATGGACTATCATTTTCTTCATCTGGCTTCACTGGACGGCAGTCCCCTGCTGGCGTTTCTCTGGGCTCTGATGTATCTGGAAACAGTGCTGAGACGGGGCAGAAAGAGTAAGTTTCTTGGTAAAGTTGAGAATTTGGCATGCTCACCTCCCTCCAGCATTCTGCCTGCTTTCTGCCACTGCGTGTGTCCTCACAATTAGTATCTGCTCATTTTAGGATGTCCTCCGAGAAGTTTTCATTTTCAAATAATGCAAAAGGAAAGCCATACTTCTGATTATGTGCCTAATATCATTGAAAAGTTCCTAAGAGCTATATTCTACATGAGATTTTTTTCATTTGCTCCTAGTGATTGGTTTCAAGTTTCTGATACTATATAATATGTCCTTAAATTTCAAGACCTTATCTGCCTTCCAAGACAAAATAAGCCATGGGTAAGTTGCACTTGAGAACTGGAGGATGGCCCAGCAGTCAAGAGCCTTGGTCTTGCAGAGGATATGTTCCCTGCATCCACATCAGTCAGCCTGTAGTGCTAGCTCAGATGCCCTCTCCTGCCCCCTGTAGACACCCATATGCATGTGCTCATACATGTAGACACACACACATTTAAAAAATAACCAGATTTGCACATAATGCATGTTATTGCCACACATGACAAAAGTTTAAGAGGCATGTTGGAACTTTTGTTACCAGATAAATACTAAGCATATTCATCATTCCTTATTATTTGTGTCATTCTTCTGACAAATACTTCTTCTAGTCATCTTAGTAGAACTGTGACAGATACAGAAATGAACATGAAATAAGATGGTTGACTGACATTGTCGAAGGAAGCTCTGTTCTTTGCTCAGAATATTTTCAGAGGCTCTGGGGAGAGAACTTAGCACTTGCTATGCAAGCGTGAGAACCTGGGTTCAAATTCCAGCACCCATATGAACAACTGAAATGGCTGTACATGCCTGTAACCCCCCAGTATTGGGTGGTACAAACAGATTCTGGGAGCTTGCTGGTCAGCCAGCTGTCCTAATTAGGGTTTCTTATTGCTTCGATGAAAGACCACAACCAAAAAGCAAGTTGGGGAGGAAAGGGTTTATGGCTTACACTTCCACACTGCTGTTCATTACCAAAGGAAGTTGGGGCAGGAGCTGATGCAGAGGTCATGGAGAGTGCTATTTACTGCCTTGCTCAGTCTGCTTTCTTAAAGAACCCAGGACCACCAGCCCAGGGATGGCACCACCCACCGTGACTTAGGCCTTCCCCAAGTCGTCACTAATTGAAAAAATGTCTTACAGCTGGATCTCATAGAGACATGTCCTCAACTGAGGTGCCTTTCTCTCTGATGAGGCTAGCTGTGTCAAGTTGACACACAAACCCAGCCAGCACAACTGTCCCTTTGGCAACTTGAGACCCAAACACATCATTATTAAGCCATAACCCTTACTTTATTACTCATCCCCAGGTCTAAGTCTTTAAAAAGCCCTGCAGTCTTTACAAATTCAAATACATTGAAATTTCAGTCCCTTTAAAATCTAAAGTCTTCTAAAATTCAAAGTCTCTCAGCTATGGCCTCCAGTAAAATACTTTTTTACTTCAAGAGGAAAAAAATCAGGGCACAGTCACAATCAATTCAAAATCAAACACCATCCATCAATGTCTGGGATCCACTCATGATCTTCTGGACTCCTCCAAAGTGCTTGGGTCACTTCTCCAGCTCTGCCCTCTGTAGCACACAGCTTGTCTTCTAGGCTCCAGCTGCCTGCATTCCACTGTTACTGCTGTTCTTGGTGGTCATCTCATGGTACTGGAATCTCCAAAATGTTGGGTGTAACTGGGCTGCAGTTTCACAGATAACCTCTCATAGGCCCTCTTCATGGTGCCAAGCCTCAGCTTCTGTGCATGACCCCTTCAGTCCTGGGCTTTCACCTGCCACTAAGGCTGTACCTTCACCAATGGCCTTCCATGGCCTCTCACTGTGCTGAACCTCAGCTGCTCTCCGTGACTTCTTCATGCCTTCAAAACCAGTACCACCTGGGTGACTCTTACATATTACCAAGTCTGGCTTCCAACATAAGGTTGAACCTTGGCTGTCACTGGAACACAGCTTCTCTGTGCCCTCAGAAAACACTTCCCAGAAGATTTCACCTCAGTGATGCTGGTCTCTTCCTAATCGCTGATAATTTCTTAGCTCTAGCTAACCAGCATCAATAGTCCCAGTAACAAAGTTTTATTTTAGTAGTTCTGGTATCTTGTTACGCAGATGATTCTTAAGCCCCCGAAAACCAGAACCACAGAATCTTTTTTATGTGTATGAGTACACTGTAGCTGTACAGATGGCTGTGAGTCATCATGTGGCTGCTGGGATTTGAACTCAGGACCTTCGGAAGAGCAGTCAGTGCTCTTACCGGCTGAGCCATCTTGCCAGCCCCAGAATCTTAAATCAAAATAGCAGCAGCTCTGATAGAGTCTTTAATCTTCCTCTGAAACGTCACAGGCCAAAACATGGTCAGGTCTGTCACAGCAATACCCCACTATGCTGGTACCAGTACACTAGCCTAACTGAAGTGACAACTTCTAATTCAGTCCTAGCCATGAGGGAATAAAGTTAAAACTGATAGAGGAAGGCTTAACTTTGTCCTCTGGCCTCTCTATGCATGTGAGTGAGAGCAGACATCTGTGGGCTGATGTACACGCCCTCACCAAATGTTTTCAGGGATTCTTTGACCAGGTTGAAAATTGCTGACACAGCTGCATATTTATTTCAGGCCAATTTTTATTCTGTTAAATATACTTTAATTTTTAGCTGGGGGTTGGGGGGACGAGGTTGGAGTGGGATGGTGGCACATGCCTTTAATCCCAGCACTTGGGAGGCAAAGGCTGGCAGATCTCTGTGAGTTTGAGGCCAGCCTGTTCGACAGAGTGAGTTTCAAGATAATCAGGGCTACACAGCAAATTCTTGTAAAAACAGCAGCAACAACAAAAGAAACACCCACGCCACATCATGCATAAGACTGTTGAGCCAAATTCATGACTGTTCTCTTTGATAGCATCAGCTGTCATGTTGCAGGGACAAGGGGGTGGGCTCTTTATAGCCCTGGATGTCCTAGAACTCACTCTGTAGACCTGGCTAGCCTTGAACTCAGAGATCTACCTGCCCCTGCCTCCCGAATGCTGGAATCAAAAGTGTATGCCACCACCGCCCAGCTAAAAACAATTTTTTTTAAAAGTTCAAAATGTTTTAAGTATAAATGTAATGAGAACTCAAGAATGACAGCCTTAAGGGACATTGAAATTTTGAGTTCTTATACTAAGTCAGTCACCTTGTTTTATTTTCACACTTATAACTTGTTAGTCTTCAATGAGGTGGCTATAAAATTTCCCAGGAATGGTATAGATATGATAAATGAAGAATGATATGGTGTATAAAATGTCAGGAGTTCTAATTCTGGTTTTCTTTTTTTTTTTT
>NW_022196897.1:112620621-112625749 GCF_008632895.1 Mastomys coucha
CATCCCTGGTCTAACATCCTTAATTTCTTTCCTAGACATTTAATTTTGACATTCCAGGTGTGGTTGGTGGGTGTGCGATGGTAGAGGTGATGGCCATTAAGGGTCTCACACAGAACAAAGTAACAAATGGACACAAAGACCCTCCAGACCCAGGGAGAAGTCTGTAAAGTCAACAGTGTTCAGGGTGATGTGAGGGGCTGACCTTATAAATTCTATGTGGTTTTGTGTCTGTTCTATGTGCTTTATTATTTAGAAACAGTATGTGAAGGATGGGTTGAAGTTTTCAGAGATCACAGTTCACACATTTCAGATTAAGAACCTGTGTGGTAACTGGCAAGGTGAATGTTGAAAGTAAGATAATAACAAATTAGAGAGACTAGCGAGTGTTGCACTTTTAAATATACAGTTCTGCAGAAAGGGGCACCAGCATAGAGAAAGGGCAAAAATGGCTGGTGCACTAATTTGATACAGGACAGTAGTTTTAGAAATCCTGATAGAGAAGGCCTGGAGAGCTGGCTCAGCAGTTTCGAGCACCAGCTGCTCTTCTAGAGATCCTGATCAATTCCCAGCATCCACAAAGCAGTTCATAACCATCTATGGGATCCGCTGCCTTCTGCTGGTGGGTGTACAGATATACATAAAAACAAAACAAAATTGATATACATAAAATACTTTTTTTAATTTAAGGTAAAAGTCCCAATTGAGAGAAATCCCCGTATTTCCATAGGCTGGAATTTGCCCCCTTCTTGGATTCTCCATCTCAGTTGTTTTAGGGCACTAAGCCTAATCCAGTTTGGACTAGTTTGGAGCTTGAGACTCCTTTTTCTAAAAATGGGCTCAGTCACATAGCTTGGAACTTTCCACTTCTAGAGTTCTGATCCAAGCAGAGAATGCTAGCCCTCCTGTTGACCTGTAACTTAGTGCTGAGCATACAGTACTGCAAAATGGGCCGTAATGATTTTTTACAGTGAATAGCTTTCCAGATAAGACCATTACTCCTTTTCTACAGTCCCTGGTAGGCTGACAATAAAGTCAAGCCCAATTTAGAATTTCTTACTTACAAGCTCATTATTAAACATTACTCTACCAGTACACCATTTATCTTTTGAAGGTTTCTTGCCTAAAATTTACATGTGTGTCTTTATGGCCTGATTTACAATAATACAAAAGCACAATTTAGGAAACTATAGATTATTATAATGCCTTCCAAATCCAGGTAAAAATGACTTATATAGAAAGCAACGTTTACCAACTTTTTCCATGTGTATGAAGTGGCCATGTTGCTCTTGTGTGCTTTGCCACTTTTAGGCTGTTGACTGAAACATGACAAACTTACATTAATAACAGGTGTGTAATTAAATGAAATAATTGAGGAAAAAATTTGTAGACTCCTGTGGCCTCTTCCCATTTGCCTGTGAAGTACATTCTACAATGGCACAGAGTATGCAGAATTTTTAGGAGTACCCTTTGCAACCATACCTGTAGAAAGAAATAATCAAAGAGCATGTTTGTGGAAATGAAGAAGAGATAAAGTCATGTCAGTGATGGCTTCTGCTCTGTTAGAATGACCTTGAGAGTTATCTAATGACCTTGAGAGTTATCTGAACTGGGCTAAAAGCAGTGATCAGGACTTTACACTGTGTGTGTGCACATGTATGGTATGCATGTCTTCGGTACACATGTATGCATGTGCATTGTGGAGGCCTGAGCCTGACTTTTGGGTGTCTTTCTTGATTGCCTTTTTCCTGTATTTACTTACCTGAAGTTCAGTTGGCCAGGTTCTATAGCCTTCTCTATCCAGGGTTTCTCTGTCTCTGCCTTCCCTAGCACTGGTATCACAACACCTACTTTGGTTCTTGTGTGGGCTCTGGGGGTCTTCATGCTTGCACGGGAAACACCATCCACTGAGCCATCTCCCCAGCCCAGGCTTTGTCCTTGTGGTCGTCAGTCACTGAAGGGGCTGCACTGGGAGGAGCTTGATTTTTGGTGAGTTCTGAGATGAGCTTTGCCTGGCTAAGGTTTCCCACAGCTTGGTCTACATGAGGCAGCCTAGTACATGCTTGCCTTTAAAGAGTAAAACTCCCTAAACTAAAATTGAATCTTAAATTTGAGTACATTTTTTTAAATGAAAGAAATCTTTTGGTGTAAGTAGACATGTAGATAGTGCCCTTGGTGCCTCAGGAGTCAGAAGAGGTTTTAGTCTAGAGCCATTCTCGTCCTTTGCAACTTACTTAAGTGATTAAATGAAATTAAGTGATCTGAAATTTTAACCAAATCGGAAGTTCTGGTGCTTTATTTACTGAGGAAAAGAGGAAGTCGACTCTAATGAACATAAATTTTAAAACTCTAGGTTTCCTTCTGGCCTATAGAATGCACATGAAAGCTGGTCATTTTGTTTGATTGGTTTTGTTTTTTCGAGACAGAATTTCTCTGTATAGCCCTGGCTGTCCTGGAACTCACTCTGTAGACCAGGCTGGCCTCGAACTCAGAGTGCTGGGATCAAAAGTGTGCACTACTACGGCCCAGCATGAAAGCTGTTTTTTGAAAGGCATAATGTGTTCTGAATTAAAAAAAACAAGGATCTAACTGTTCAACATCATTTAAACTGGGTTGCTTTTTTAATCTCCTTAGGACAAGTAGCTTGAAGATGGAAGGTATAAAGAAATTATGGGGTAAAGAGGGCTATCTCCCCAAGAAGGAGAGTGGAAGTGGTGATAAACCGGAGGCCCCGCATGTTCCTGCAGAGGGTGCAACAGTGGAGAATATAGACCAAGCCACGACCAGGAAGGACCAAGCTCAAGGCCGTACCCCTTCTACAGAGGAGAAAGAAAAGCAGCTGTTGGCATCATCACTGTTTGTTGGGCTAGGACCAGAAAATACAATCAGTTTGGTAAGTTATCTATTACATTCCTGTAAGAATCCCTATGCCATCTGCTGGTACCAAGAACTGGATTTCATCTCTGCATGGTGGGAAATGTCTCCTCTAGCTCTCACAGCATCTCACAGCAGCATCTTCCAGCTCTGGGGCTGCCGCTAACATAGTAATGTACCACTGAGGGGACATACCCCATCCCTTTGAGTATGTTTTTCTCTAAAGTCCAGTCTGCTAATGGAAGGCCCCGACCCACATAAATGAACAAGAACGACCAGGGTGGACGGGGGAGTTCTCTGAGGGAAAGGAGCTTGATTGAAGGTTGTTAGTAATAGTAGCTTATCTGTGTGCTTTGTTTGCATAGCACCCCAGACTGTTTAGTGACATCAGTGGTAGCAAATTTGGCAAGTATCACCAACTACAGAATTCTTCCTATCATATTTCCTGGTCAGCCTCTGATATTTAGTTTTTGAAGTTAAACCAATTTTTCTTCTCTGCTTACTAGTGTGGGCCACGAAGTCATAATTATTAGAATATTAAAACCAAGCTGGAGAGATGGCTCAGCAGTTAAGAGCACTGACTGCTCTTCTGGAGGTCTTGCGTTCAAATCCCAGCAACCACATAGTGGCTCACAACCATCTGTAATGAGATCTGATGCCCTCTTCTGGTGTGTCTGAAGAAAGCTACAGTGTATTTATATATAATAAATAAATCTTTTTTAAAAAAAATTATTAAAACTTCTTTGAGGTCAAAAGTAACTTGGGATTCTATAAAATACAGCTCTGGAAACAAAAAACATAGCTTGGTTGTCTAATCTTGTGTTGTACTATTTAGAACCCAAACATTTTTTAGAACTATTACAACTGAATTTTGACCTTTTTCTTAGGTTTTTAAATCAAAAAAGTAAGATTTAGCTGATGGGTGTAAGTTACATGGTTGTCAGAATTACACCTTTTCATCTGAGATTCACTAATCTTTGCTTTGCAGATTCTTACTTTTAATATATTATTCACTTAAAATTATTATATTTTGTTTTTGCAGTTGGGAAAAGCAGATGTTGTGTCTCACAAGTTCAGGAGGAAAGCAAAACTCAATGTGGCCCAAAGTGACCAGACACCCAGTGCTCATACCACTCCCTGCCCCGCCCTCAGCCCTGTATCAGATGTGGCTGGTGGGGATGAGGACGGTCTGAGTGCTGTGGACAGAGGCGATGGGGGGCTCACTTCAGAGCTTTTGGGTCCTGAGTCTCTCTCAGAGCTGCCGTCAGTTGAAAACCTCCCAGGAGTCGGCTTGCCTGCACCTTCTTTGTTTGCTGATGACAGCATGGAAGTCTTTCATCCCCCTTCATCCTCTGCAGCTTCAGCTGTCAAGGAAAGCAGCTTAGCTTCTTTGCTGGAAGAAACTCCTGCGTGCAGGCATTCGGGTCTCATGGAGATCTGTAGTGATGAAACTGTGTCTGTGTCTTCTTACAAAGTCTGGAAGGAGGATTGCCTATTGGTGATTTGGTCAGTCACTAGTAAGCCTGGTTCACAGTTCACAGATGCTCAGTTAGAAATTTCTTCTGTGGAAAATTTCAAGGTAAGACAACGAATAAGATATCATTTCTTCAGTAAATAGCGTTTACCTAGTGTTTCTGCTTTTGGCTCTAGGTCTTTATGAATTTGTTCCATATCCTCCTTTGTTCCTTAAAAACAGAACTCAGGACACATTACTCTAAAGAAACAGGGACTGGAGAAATGGCTCAGTGGGTAAGAACACCAACTGCTCTACCAAAGGTCCTGAGTTCAAATCCCAGCAACCACATGGTGGCTCATAACCAACCATAATGAGATCTGATGCCCTCTTCTGGTGTGTCTGAAGACAGCTACAGTGTATTTAATTATAATAATAATTAAATCTTAAAAAAAAAAAGAAACAAAGGAAGCCCAATAATATCGTATTTGCAAAGGCCATAGATACTATGTAAAGTGAGTGTTTACAGTGCATAATGAAGGTTATAGGTGGCACATGGACACTCCTTTAAACCCATACTCAGGAGAAGAGGCAGGAGGATCTCTGAGTTCCAGGTTAGCATAGGGTACATGGTACATTGAATACATGCATTGAGTCTCACTTCTGTGTCCTACTTCACATATTACATGGTTAGATTCTTCAGCTGCCTGTTTCCTCCTATTGAAAACAAGGTTATTGGGGCTGGCGAGATGGCTCAGTGGGTAAGAGCACTGACTGCTCTTCCGAAGGTCCTGAGTTTGGATC
>NW_022196897.1:112626982-112641672 GCF_008632895.1 Mastomys coucha
AAACAAAAAACAAAAAAAAAAAAGGAAAAAAAAGAATATTAGGGATAAACACACGGCTTTCCTTCTTTCTTTCTCTGATCTTGTATCCTGTACTCAGTTCTCAGGCGTCATTCTCTTCTGCAGCTATGGAAGGGAGCTATGGCAACTTCCCAATGTTTGTTTCTCTGCAGTGTTATTAGTGTCCTTGGCACAGTTGTGACCTTTGACAGGCATGTGTCAGAAAAGTAGCCATTCTCTTTTGTGAGCTACAGTGTGTTGAATGAGGTACTGTATGGGCAGTTGACCTGGGCAAGAATTCTTGAGTACATATGTGTAGCAGATTTACTTGTAGAACTTTAAAAAACAAACAAACAAGAAAGCTGTCAGCAGGACTGGAGAGATGGCTCAGCGGTTGAGAGCACTGACTGCTGTTCTAGAGGTCCTGAGTTCAATTCCCAGCAACCACATGATGGCTCACAACCATCTGGAATGGCATCTGATGCTCTCTTCTGGTGTGTCTGAAGACAGCTACAGTGTAGTCATATACAAAAAATAAATAAATTTTTTTAAACATTTATTTATTTATTATTATTAAATGTAAGTACACTGTAGCTGTCTTCAGACATACCAGAAGAGGGTGTCAGATGGTTGTGAGCCACCATGTGGTTGCTGAGATTTGAACTCAGGATCTTCAGAAGAGCAGTTGGTGCTCTTAACCGCTGAGCCATCTCTCCAGCCCCATAAATAAATCTTAAAAAGAAAAAAAAAGAAACCTGTATGCATTCCACCTGTGGAGTTGAGTAGGGCTAGAGAGTGAGAATGGAGGCAGCTGTATGACTGTGTTAAATCCTCTAGCCTAAGAGTCAGATGGCAGCAGCTGGGAAGAGTGCTAGCCTAGCACACACAGACCCTGCCTTCAATTCCCCAGCACTGTGACTAAAAGAGTTCTGGTGCCAGACTAAAATTTAATAATCTTAAAATATATATGTGCATGCGCATATACACACACACACTGGCTTTAGCTATAATACTAATGTGTTAGATAATTTTGACCCATACAGTATTATTGCTCTGTTTAGTACATTTGTTAGTGGTTTGCATGACAGGGTTTGTTACCTCCCGACACTTATGTGCTCTACTGCTTCTCTTAAGCAGAAGGTTGTTATCCACGTAACAGTTTATTGATGCTTTCATTCACAGATCCTCGAGCAGCCTGGATGTTCTTCACCTGTGATAGAAACAGAAAGCACCAAATCCTTTCAATATGGTGTGCAGATGGAAAGCCCTTGTGTAGAGGGGACTCTCTCTGGTTTTATAAAGTATCAAATGATGGATACACATTCTGTTCAACTGAAATTTTCCATGAACTTATCATTATTAGATTTTATTAGGTAATTATTTTCTAATTTTTATTAGTAAGTATTTTGTTTGTTACTCATCTATTATGCCCCTCCCTTTTTTGTAGCTAGAGGCACCATGCTGGCCATTAGGGGGTGTATAAGAATTACATGTTAGACAGTCTTGGGCGGAGAGATGACTCGTTGGCTAAGAAGGCTTTCAGAGGACTGGAGTTTGGTTCCTAACACCTGTATCTGGGGGCTCACAACTGCTTGTAACTCCAGCTCTGGAGGACCCAGCATCACTCTGGCCTCTGTGGGGTACTTGTATGCACATGCACATAGTCACACACAGACACACACTAATACACATGAATGAGTATTTTTAAAACCTTGTATTCTTATAAGCCAGGCATGCTAGTTCATGCTTATAATCCCACTAGTCAGGAGGCTGAGGCAGGAGGATTGCCATATGTTCAGACATTACTAGGCTACAGAGTGAGTTCTCGCTCAGCCTTTGCTACAATGTAAATCTTAACTCTTTTCCATTCTTATTTCATAATTTGAGGACATTCAGTATATGTGCAACATAATTTTGTGTATTGTAATCAATTCTTTTGTATCTTTAAGTGTAGGGTTTTTAAAAACTATACAATCAATGCATACTTACCAGAAATTCAAATGTTATAAAAAATATAACTAGAATATGAAAGTTGCCTATAATCCACCCTTAGGTATTCCTGAAATTATACAACATATAATTATTTCAGTGTGTGTGTGCGTGTTGTCAACAGAGTCTTAAGTTCTTTGGTTAATTTATTTAAAGTTCTTTATATTCATTCTCTTTTATATTGCTTTGACAGAAATTTCATTATTCCCCAAATCCAAAGTACACATGATAGAATAGTTTATATTTGAGAATTTATGCAGTTATTTGGTAAATTCCTGTTGGAGCAATTAATATCTAAAAAAAAAACCCAAGAAACAAAATTGGGGTACTGAAGAGATAGTTCAGCAGTTAAGAGCACTGACTGCTCTTCTAGAGGTCCTGAGTTCAATTCCCAGCAACCACATGGTGGCTCACAACCATCTGTAATGGGATCCGATGCCCTCTTCTGGTGTGTCTGAAGACAGCTACAGTGTATTCATATAAGTAAATAAAAAAGATTCATTAAAAAAATACTTAAAATTTTAAACAAACACAAAATTCGATGGGTTATTAAAAGGGAGAGTGCAGTTTAAATCTTTTGTTGTCAATAACATCATCAAGTTGAAAGATAATACTTACCATTCTAATCATATCTGATTTAGAAGCATAAATCTCTTGGGACCCAGGTTTACAATGTATAATATATATGTATTATATATGTAATATATATTCGTTTCCATGAGTCATGTTAAATGTGTTTGTTCAGCATCATTGTTCTCTAAACAGCATAGACTAATTGTTAAAACGTTTTCAGACCATTGAAGATCTCAACTGAAGACTTTGGCAAACTCTGGTTGTCCTTTGGAAATGATGTGAAGCAAACTATAAAAATATCAGAGCCTCGAGTTGCTCTGGCTTCTGTCCTAACAGAGCTGCAGCAGAAACTGAGACTTCGTGTGATTGACGTCATAGGTATGTACAGTTAGGAAAAGGGCAGCCCCATGTGAATATGGATTTTCTTCTGAGTGTCATACTTCTTAGAGGTTCTTATCACGAGTATTTTTAAAATAAGTGTGTTTCTAGCCTGTATTAGGGAGTATCTGATTGGAAAGTTCACAGTACATAATTAGCTATCATTTTGTCATTGTCTTCTTTTTCAACATTTCTCTGTTTGCTGAGTAGGTTTCAAATCTAGTCAGAAAGTGGTTGATTACTCTCAAAATAGTCATGTCTCTATTACATCAAAAGACACTGCACTGATATTTTATACCTGAGAATTTGGCTTAAAAACTGACGGCATCTAGGAATAGCATTCTCTATCTTTGCAAGGCACCTGTTTTAGATTTTTGAAGAAAATTAATCATATCTCAGTTTGCCTATAAAGGAGTGGATTTCTATATGACTTTTTTCTTGTAACTTGACTTTTGGTTGACCTTGACCATTCTGACTGGGATAGAATAAAATTGCAAAGTCATTTTAATTTGCATATTGAAGTAATTTAATATGCATATTAAATAATTGCATTTATGAGGACTAAACATAGTCCTCATAAATTCAAGTTTATTTGTTCAAGTGTATTTCCTATTTTCTTCTCTGTAAGATTTAGGGTGCCATGTCTTGTGCCAAAATCCCTGATGCATTTGGAACTAAGTTTTGTGCAAGGTTTGTGGAGAGGATCTAGTTTTATTCTTTTACTCTTGTAGCGACCACCTTATAAACATACTGTATTTTTTTTCCAGTGTGTGCTTTTGGCTTCTTTATCAAAAATCAGGGAACTGTAGGAGAATGGGTTTATTTCTGGGTCCTCAATTCTCTTTTATCTATGCCTGTTAATATGGCATGCTGTTGGTGAGAGTGGAGTGCTCAAGTCACTTTGTTGGGGTTAATGTATGGTTTTAGACTTAATAGTTCTTTTATGAGATGGGATGTACCTGTGTTTGGTGAATAAATGTTTAGAATTTTGATATCCTTTTGATGGGTTGTCCCCTTAATGGATAAAAAATAACCCTTGGGCGGCTAGTGATATGGTTCATCGGGTAAGAGCACCGACTGCTCTCCCGAAGATATATGAGTTCAAATCCCAGCAACTACATGGTGGCTCACAATATGTCTGTAATGAGATCTGACGCCCTCTTCTGGTGCATCTAAAGACAGCTACAGTGTACTTATTTATAATAATAAATAAACCTTTGGGCTGGAGCGAGCAGAGTCAATTCCCAACAACCAGATGAAGGCTCACAACTATATGCATAAAACAAATAAATAAGTAAAGTGACCCTTATCACTTCTGACTAGTTATTATGCTATTAGTGTATGGTGCCCTATATACACTACAGTATACTACTGTATGACATTATTATTATACATCATATTACTGTAGGATAGTTAGCCTGTTACTAAGTACTTGAGGCACTTCTACTTTTTGTCTAATGTGAACCGTGCTGCTGTGTACATGAGTGTTAGAATACCTGTTGATATTTCTTGCTCTCATCTTGGATTAAAGCAGTCACCACTACTCCAGCACCTTTTCAAGTTTTTTTTAGTATATAAAATAGTCTTCCAAATAAGTGTGAAGTGTTCTCTCTAAGGTGCTTGTTTGGCACTCCCCCGGTAATTGATGACACACATCTTTTCATGTGCTTATGGCCCGTTTGTAGAAGTCCATGGAGGATTGTCTGTTGAAGTCCATTTTTAAGAGCAATTTCTTGTTTTTGTTGTGTTGCAGGCAATGAAGGGCTGCTGGCCTGTAAGCTGCTCCCATCCACCCCCTGTGTCCTGCACTGCCGAGTGCATGCCAGCGCCGTGGCCCTGTGGTTCCGATCCTCTAGCTCTGTTCTTTCAGACTGTTTATCATGTCACTGTCAAAAAGTGATGCAGGCATCCTAGCGAACTTCTGTTAAATTTTACCTTTTCCACATGAATGGTTTACATTTATAACCTTACCAAAGTAAAAAGCACTCACGGTACTTCTGATGGAAATGGGGATTTGTAAGCTTTGGTGTATGTGTTTTCTTCTTGATTCCTACTAAGAATGATCCCCAAGAAACTGTGTCATTAATTTTTTTACTCAGGATTGTACAGTGTGTTTGGGTCCCCCCCAAAGTGACCTAAGCTAATATTATAAAATGTTAATGATTTTATGTCACTTAATGTGGAGGAACTGAAAATATTTATTTTGTTATAAATGTTTTATAGCAGGTTTATTCTAGCATTAACTGATTTCTAATGAGGCTGAGACTTGGTTCTCTGCTTTGATGCAGGGGACACAGAGACTGATCATCACCTGAATCACACTTGGCTTTGGAGTGCAGAATTTGCTGTAAGGAAAGTCTGTGCTCTCGGTTCTACTTTGCTCAGGTTAGGGTTAAACTGAGGTGGTCTAACACATACTAACCATTGTACAAGACCATGAACATGCTGAGTATTGGGCAAACACAATCTGTTTTTTACTTTTTAACTTCTTATACTTAATTTTAAGTAATTTGACCATAAAGTATATCTGTTTGTTATTAGATCCTTTTTGCAGTTAAGATTTGTGACCATAGTATAACTGGCCAATTGATTTTTTTTCTGGTCCATAAATCTACTAGTATTAAGTGGATGTTACTGAGTAGTGACTGTATAAATATAGCCTACAAATACTTCAGCAAAATATATCATTTTCATGCTATACTTATGCATATAGGCCCTATGTTAGTAAAAGAAGGGATTATGCCTTGTGTGTGTGATGGGCCAAAATCTTGAGATTGTATATTAACTGAAATAGTATTTTATAAAAACTAATGGTGCTGTGGGAAATATTTATTTTACCCTTTTTGGTACGTCACCATTGAAACTATTCAGGTAATACAACTTAAGTTATTGTTAGAGGTCAGGCACTCTGGTTCTACATTATTTCACCAATACTTGCTGTAAAGATGCAAAGGAGGAAGCCAGGTGGTGGCAGTGGGGTAGTGCTTTAATCCTAGCACTGGGCAGAGGCAGGAGGATCTCTTGAGTTTGAGGCCACCCTGGTCGACAGAGCAAGTTCCAGAACAGCCAGGGCTACACAGAGGAACCCTGTCTTGAAAAACCAAAAGGGGGGAAAAAGATGCTAAGAAGATTCTACAGAGCTGTCATCCATAGTTAGAACAAGACAAAAAGTTGTATTTTTAAAATTAACTTTTAGGTTATTCATTTGTAAATGTAGCATTTTGTTAACATCTCTCTTAAATACATGTAGTTAAGCCTTGCTAAAAAGAGGAGTAGGTGACTGGAATTTCCTGCACTTTGGGTTTCTCCCTTCAGTAGATTAGATGCATCATCAGCCTCAGTACTGTCATGATAGAGGGTTCTGAAGCAGCCACTCCATTAGCTTCCTCTTTATTGTTGCCATTCGCAGCCTTCCCTGCTTCTTACCCAGCCTCGCTCTGACTTTATCAAGCAGTGGGGCATGTGGAATAGGAGGAGCTCCTTTGTGTGTATTTTTCCAGACGTTTCTGTGGTCACTGAGGTTGGTCAGTTGTGGAGCAGGGGGAGTAAGGTATATAAAATCACAATGACAGCTGTCCTGAGCACCATGGTTGTTTGCTTTTCTGCTGCTTTATTATAAGGGATGTTCGAGAGTTGGGATTTAATTGGCCTGTCTAACAGTGCATGTGTAAACAGTAAGTTTGGGGTTGAGGCATGACTTTAGATCTGCCAAAGAGAACATTGTGTCACTTTTGTTCTTTCTGAACTCACTAAATAAAATGTAGAGTAACAGGGTTTCTACAGAAATGTTTAATAGAATGTTTACAATATTTATGATTTTAATAAACTAATAATAATAGAAAAGAATAGATACTTTAAAACTTTGGACCAGTACATATTCTATCTAAACTCATTGAATTATATTCTGAATCAGGCATCGTCAACCTTTTTGATCACAGAATAGGAAGAATTTTAGGTCTAGTTGTTGTGTAGGGCCATCCACAACATCTAGTCTCTTTATAATCAGTCAATGAAGGTAACGCTTGGGGGAAGAATGCCAGGCACGTTTACTGAGGATGGATGGCAGCAGAGCCAGACTGGGGACAAATAAAGGAGGACAGGAAGAGCATGAGAACAGTGGAAAGGAGGTGGCCAGGCTCCCCAGCAATCGTCCATAGGAGCTCAGCAGAAGAGCTGCCACTCAGGGTGGGAGAGGAAACTGTAGGAGGAGCTGAGCAGTTTCTGAGAGCCAATCTGCCACGTTTGCCCAGCACAGCATATGCTCTGCAGGTGAGTATTAGCGAACATGCTTCTAAACTCTTCCAAATTGATTTATAAAAGTACAGTATTTTATTTTCATTTTACTGTAGGTTATTTTCTATGGGTAAACATGATCTTTGTCGCATGGTAAGCCATGAGAAGTGCACTGACCCTGTTCATGTGTCTTTAAGCTGTTTTCCTATGTCAGAATTTTAGGAGAGAACAATGCAAGTGAATAGCAACTTAATAAATGATGCATTTTTTTTACTTTGTTTTGGTGTTGAACTGTGTAAATTAAAATTTTTTAATTGAATGTATAATAAAAAAAATCTGTGCTTTTTTTGAGTCTATATGTTCTTTATAATTTAAGTAGATGAAAATTATTTAATCAGTATATAGATAGGTTTCTAAATATATAAATACAACTTGCTCAGTCTGTATTTTACTTGTATGTATGTTTTTGCATGTGTGTTATATGTACATGTTTGTGTGGGCTATGTACATATAATCATATAATCAACATCATATTTCTTCCTCACTATCTTACTAGTTTTTAAAAATATGGCTTATTCATACATATGTGCTTGGTGCTAGCAGAGGTCAGAAGAGCCATCGGTTCCCCTGGAACTGGAGTTAAAGAACAAATGGTTGTGAGCTGCCATGTGAGTGCTGGAAATTGAACCCGGGTGCTCTGCAGGTGCAACAAGAGCTCTCAACCACCGAGTCATCCCTCCAGCCTCTGATCACTCACTGAACCTAGAACTCACTGGCTTGAGCTGCCTAGCCCTCGGAGATCTACTCATCCTTCTTCCTCATTCCTAGCCTTTATTTTGAGACAGGGTTTTAGGCAGCACAGGAGAGCCTTGATCTTCTTTGGCTGCCAGCTACGGGAATACAGGTCTGCATACCCAAATAATTACTATTATGTTTAAGGTCACTCTGGCTGCTGTACGGGTGGAAGACTATAGGGTGATCGGAAAGGGGCCAGTTCTGACTTCTCAGATAGCAGATGATGGAAACATGTTAAGAAGTGGTCAGACTCAGTTATGCTTGTAATTGTGCTCCGTGCCCTCTCTGGAGTGAGTACATTTATCTCACGAGAAACAAAGATGATTTTTCGTCACCACTAACCCTACTAGCTTCATCAGTCTTGTCAAAGGGTAAAAAGGGGGGGCGGGGGGGAAATGTCAGTCATCTTGGAACAGACTCCAGCCCTAGAGATCAAAGCGTCCTTCAGATGCCTCCTTTACCCCTTAGTACACTGTTCCCGCAGAGCACTCTGATTCTTCCCTCAGTACATCTACTCCTTCGCCATTCCCAGGGAGAGACTAGGCTGTTCCTGGGGAAAATGCTGTTTCCTAGCCCTGAAGGCAGGGAATCACAAACAGTAGTTTTCTGGAATCTTTGCTCCTTACAAGTTTTTGTGTCAGATAAATTATGTTGAGCCGCGAAACTAAAAAAAGGTCCGGAATATACCCACTACCAGAAAAAAAGCCCCAGTTACATATGGCGCGAAGGGAGCTGACAAAGTAGCGACACCACACTAAAAACAGTGCGAAAACAAGGCAGCTAGTATTTCCCGGTTGGGCAGCTTGGGCAACTGGACACAAAATTGCTCGGCCAAAACCCCGCCCACCAGCTGGACAGCCAATCGAATCCTAGTAGCGCTCACCCACTACCGGAGCTGCGGGGACGCCGTGCTGGGGGAGAGCTGGAGCCGGCGCTGGTGAGGTGAGAGCTGGCCGGGAGGGGCGCGGGGCTGGGCGCGCGGTCCTGGGGCCGAGGCCGACTGGGGCCACGTGCGGTCCTTTCCGGATCCGGGATCCTGGCTGCCAGCTTCTCTTTGCGGAGCTCTTTGCAGGCCTAGCAGCGGCCGGAGGCTCCTCCCAGGAAGCCAGCATTCCTGAGTAAAGACTGTAAAGAAACCGAGTCTCCATCTCGTTTAAAAGTACTGATGGGGGCCAGGTGGTGGTGGCGCATGCCTTTAATCCCAGCACTTGGGAGGCAGAGGCAGGCGGATTTCTGAGTTCGAGGCCAGCCTGGTCTACAGAGTGAGTTCCAGGACAGCCAGGGCTATACAGAGAAACCCTGTCTCAAAAAAAAAAAAGTACTGATGGCTACGGGCCTTATGTAGGTGAGGCAGGTGGGGGGAACGTGCACTGACTGGGGGACTGAGCCCCCGGTTGGCGCCAGGAGTGTCTTTTATAACCTCTCCTAGCTTACTTTATTCTTTGATAACTGAAAGAAAAAGCGTGTTGGAAGACCGTGTGAGTCTTGAATTTTAAACTGCATGCTTATCTGAAGAACCTGGAGCTCGGAGATAAGACTGAGTTTAGGTCCTACTTAAAAAAAAAAAAATTAAAAGCCCAGCGGTGGTTGTGCACTCTTTAGTCCCAGCACATGGAAGGCAGAGGCAGGCAGGTCTCTGAGTTAAGGCCAGCCGGATCTACAGAGCGAGTTCCAGAACAACCAGGGCTACACCGAGAAACCCGTTATGCTTGTGCAGTTTTGGATCTAGATATTTTTCTACTTAATGTTATATAATACCAGTTTTCCAGCTTACAGCTGTTATTGGGTCGCAGTGTCCTCATTTGTACAAGTGGGCATAAAGGAGAATGTTCAACGGAAGATTTTATAAATATTAGCACTCACAATACACAAAGCAAACAATATTGTACTGGAAAGTACCCCCATAATTAATGAAATTTCTATATTCCAAGAATTTTTTAAAATTGTTCTTATTGAACAATTTAAGTTCTTATTGAACTAGAATACTAGAGCTCATTTTTATTGTAATAGATTGTATTAATAAATATACATATCTCTTTCTTCCATGCTACATTCCAGAATAGCACATATTGAAGTCACATGGTAGACAGAAGTATTGTCAAGGAGCTTCTGATAGCTGGAAAACTAAGAAATATGTGTGGCTAACTATATTTGAACTTTTAGAACTAAGAAACAAACTTTGCTGAAACTTACATGACTCCGAGACATAATTATTGTTACTATTTTGATATATATAAATTATATACATCTGTATAGCTATTATATTTTATTCCATAGGTCTTGTTATAAATCAAGGTTGAGGGAGGAGAGTTGCTGAGAGTGTGAGGTCAGCCTAGGCCACAGAGTGGTGTTTCATGCCACTCTGGGCTACAAAGCGAAATCCTCCCTCAAGAACAAAATTTACACACAAATCTTGAAAAAATGGAATAAAAAGAAAGAATTGTTGTTGGCCTTCATTGTAGAAAAATTGTAGAGTTGTGGAAATCAGTGAGTGGAAGGTGGCAGCCGAGGGTGAACGTCAGTGGACTACTGTTTCTATGCTGCTCTGAAGGTGTGGGGGGTGGGGGGGTCTCAGAGCAAGGCTGGAGTAAGGCAGAGGTAGCCTGAGCTCTCCTATACCTTCTTCAGGGCTGTAACAACTGTGGCCAAAGGCAGCATAAGTAATCCTTCCTCCCTTCCTTCACCATTCAGTGATTCTTTATTGGCCAGACACCATTGCCAAAGGAGCCGTTGTCTCTGTACCCCTGTAGTCTGGAGGTTCTCAAAGACAGGCTAGGCCTTTTTAAAGAGTATAATATTGCCGGGCAGTGGTGTCGCACGCCTTTAATCCAGCACTTGGGAGGCAGAGGCAGGCGGATTTCTGAGTTAGAGGCTAGCCTGGTCTACAGAGTAAGTTCCAGGACAGCCAGGGATACACAGAGAAACCCTGTCTCGGAAAAAAAAAAAATGTATAATATTAAGGCTAGAAAGATGGTTCCGTGGTTAAAAGAACTGGCTGCTTTTCCAAAGGACCCAGGTTCAAATCTCAGCACACACACATAGCAGTTCACAACTGTCTGTAATTCCAGTTCCGGGGGACATGACACCTTCACACAGATACACGTGGAGGCAGAACACTAATGTAAATAAAAATTTTAAAAGACATTATTTGTGCCGGGTGATGGTGGCGCACGCCTTTAATCCCAGCACTTGGGAGGCAGAGGCAGGCGGATTTCTGAGTTCGAGACCAGCCTGGTCTACAGAGTAAGTTCCAGGACAGCCAGGGCTACACAGAGAAACCCTGTCTCAAAAACAAAAACAAAAACGAAAAACAAAACAAAGACATTATTTGTGTACATGTGTGTATATTTGTGTGTGTGTTTATATATGTACATGCCTGAGGATAACAACACAAGGTGGCAAATCCCCTGCAGCTGGAATTACACACATCTGCAAATCACCTCACATGAGTTCTGGGAACTGAATTCTGATCCTATGCAAGAACAGCAAGTGCTCTTAACTGCTGAGCCACCTGTCCAGTACCATGCTTGTGTTGCTGCGGTTATTAATGAAAACATCTTATCTGTAAATCTTGGAGTTTTGGATGTTAGCTTATCTTTTAACTGCTGAGCAATCTCCCCAGACCTTACTTAACTGGAGATCTCTAAAAAATGTCATAATTACAGTTTTTAATGTTAGAAACCAAAGTTAGACCCAAAGATATTTTGCTTGTTTCGAAGTTTTGACTCTTTTGGTCCCTTGTTTTTGCAATATTGCTTGGTATGGTCAGCAGGTTTCGATGGGTTCAAGTGGCTCATGGTTTCCTGTAATTACCAGACCAAGTAGTTGTAGCATAGGGAAGTGAGATCGTGACCTGGAACAAGCCTCAGAACATTGGGGAGCCGGGCATAGTGGAGCACATCTTTAATCCCAGCACTCGAGAAGGAGAGGCAGGCAGATCTCTGTGAGTTCCAGGCCAGCCTGAACTACAAAGCAAGTTCCAGGACAGCCAGAGCTACACAGAGAAATCCTGTCTCACAAAACAAAACAAAACAAATAAAATAAAATAGGAACATGGATGGGGGCTGGTGAGATGGCTCAGCTTATAAGAGCACTGACTGTTCTTCCAAAGGTCCTGAGTTCAAATCCCAACAACCACATGGTGGCTCACAACCACCCGTAACGAGATCTGGCGCCCTCTTCTGGTGTGTCTGAAGACAGCTACAGTGAATTACACTGGAGTGAGCCAGCCGGAGCTAGCAAGGCCAGAGCCAGCGGGGCTGACAGAGGTCCTGAGTTCAATTCCCAGCAGCCACACACATGATAGCTCATGGCCATCTGTACAGCTTCAGTGTACTCATACACATAAAATAAATAAAATAAATCTAAAAAAAATAAAATAAAATAACTGTTGGCCAATATTACCTTAAAAAAAAAAAAAGGAACATGGATGGGGCCCCAGAATGTCTGGGTTTCATTCAAATCAGCTTTAAAATTGAGTTGTTAAAAAATTATTTCAGGGGGCTAGAGAGATGGCTCAGCGGTTAAGAGCACTGACTGCTCTTCCGAAGGACCTGAGTTCAAATCCCAGCAACCACATGGTGACTCACAACCATCTATAATGAGGTCTGATGCCCTCTTCTGGTGTGTCTGAAAGCAGCTACAGTGTATTTAGATATAATAATAAATAAATGTTTAAAAAGAAATTATTTCAGTTACTAGCTCTCTTAAATATGGATATGCTCTTCTATTTTAAGCTATGATAAATATATTTTAAATATATACTGAGATATCCATTACTCAGTATTGACCAAGCCAGCTCAGTCAGTCAAGGGGGTCACCAGGGAGGGAGGGAGGATTGAAAAACAATTACACAACACTACAACATGACTCCAGTCAGTACTGAGGCCCAGTGGGTTTATTTTTTCCCTGTCAGCTTTTATACCATTCTAAGTACATGCAAAGAATAAGGTCAGTTCTAGGTCAAGGAACAAACTAGGCAATTAACAAGTCCCCAGGTATTCAGGGACTTATAAAGATGATCAAGTTCTTTAGCATTCTTCTTTGCCCTAGCCCAATGTCAAATTCCTGCCTGAGCCTACTTTCTTGTCGCAGCCCAAGGTCAAATTCTTGCTCAATTTCTAGAGGTGGCACCAAGAGCTCTCTACAGGGTAACTTGCTGCATATTATCTCATTTAATAGATGTATGTATAGATAAATCTAAATTACACATAGAAGGGAAAAGATGAAAGATTTAAGTCTTATTTCTCATGTAAAATGAGGATCTTCTTTTCCATCCACTTACCTAGAAAGGCCAAGATCCATCCTTCAGCTCCATTGTAGAAGGTAGACCCTTTGAAATGAAGATGGAAAGAATAAATGAGCCTGGATCTCATGAGTGGGGCTGGTATGGAAGACTGGGGAGGGGTAGCTCTTTCTGGGGAGTTGGATGGCTGAGGTAAGAATGAAGGCATTATGCCCATTTATGTTTTTGCACATAGGCCCCGGAGGCCTACTTGGCTTTGACTAGTCAAGCCTCAGCCTAGTTTACATATACCTATCTGTCCCCCTAGGAACAGAAGAGATGCTAAGAACTCTCAGCCAGAGCAAGCCAAACACTTGCAGTTGAATCAAGAGAATTACAAAACAGCATGTCAACACTAGAGGAGCCGAGGGTCTGGCCTGTTGCAGGATTTTTGATCATACTGTAAACCCAGAGAGATTGTGTTATTTACTGCAAAAACCTGTGTCTAGTCAGTTTCAGCCTAAGCACACACCTTTAATCCAAAAGCTTTCTTTGTAAATATTGTAAATAAGATTAAATAAAATCAACCATAGGTCAAGAGGTGGCATAAGCAACCCGGTGACAAGAAATGAATATAAAATTATTGAGAAAAAAAGAGTAAGAGGGAGTTGGGAGGGTGGTTAGAGAGACACACAGGAAGTAGAAGGGAGGGGCATTCAGTTTGAAGGGGTTTTTTGAGACAGCATGAGGAAGGGGCATTGCTTCTGGCCTGAGGAGGATGGTCAGCCGGCTGCTTCCCCGGCTTCTCTGACCTGGCTCCCTGCTCTTCATTGGTAAAAATCAAACAGCAGCCTTTTTCACATGAGACAGTTTTGCATTGCTCCGTGTTACAGGTATATAAGATAGATGTAAAGGTAAATCATTCACTGAAAAGTATCAGAGAATGGATTTGTAAAGAATTATTTCAGCCGGGCAGTGGTAGTGCACACCTTTAATCTCAGCACAGAGGCAGGCAGATCTCTGAGTTACAGGACAGCCAGGGTTACACAGAGAAACTTTGTCTCAAATCACAAAAAAAAAAAAAAAAGAATAATTCTTTGATATGCATTTAATTTTACCTTATTAACCCTATTAATTGTTGCTAATGAGGTGGAGGTACTTGTTTATTTTTACATTTTTCATATTTTGCTGAAATTTGATACAGAGAGCATCTTCAGTGCCTTTTGGAGTTGCTAGGTATTTTGATTTTATAATCATCTATGCTGAGATCACCAGTTTGCAAATGGTACATTGGGAATTCTGTCCTGATCCCAAGACAAAATTCACTGAACAATTTTTTTTTTTCCTTTTCTCATTGTAGCTTTGGCTGACCTGGAACTTGCTTTGTAGACCAGGCTGGCCTCAAATTCTCAGAGATCCACCTGCCTCTGCCTCCCAGTGCTGGGATAAAAAGGCACTGGCCACCACACCCAACAGACTTCTTATATATTCATGTGTGTAT
>NW_022196897.1:112641682-112642165 GCF_008632895.1 Mastomys coucha
TTTAAAAATCAAACATACTAACATAGTATGATCTGAAGATATATTAATTTGATGGCAAATGCCAAGGAATTATAGGAAAATGTGAAAATTCTTTGTTTCTCTCTGTCTCTCTTTGAGACAGCATTTTGTTTTATTTTGTTTTGGTTTTGTTTTTTGAGACAGGGTTTCTCTGCGTAGCCCTGGCTGTCTTGGAACTCATTCTGTAGACCAGGCTGGCCTTGGCCTCAACTCAGAGGAGAGGAGATGGAGGACTAGGGAAAAGAAGAAGGGAACAAGGGAGAAGGGGACAGAGATATTTGTCCTGGAGGGGAACAAAGGACTGCCTCTGGATAGAGACAGATGAGACAGATGTGACTCATAGGAAAATGGCAGTTTATAAAGGTAAAGGGGGAACCCTGTGTTAGAATGAGGTGTTTAATGTTTGTTGTTGTTTTGTTTTGTTTTTATTTGACTGTTTCTATTTTTTTTTTTTTTTTTTTTTTT
>NW_022196897.1:112642219-112681510 GCF_008632895.1 Mastomys coucha
TTTTTTGAGACAGGGTTTCTCTGTAGCTTTGGCTGTCTTGGAACTCTATAGATTAGATAGATTAGGCTGGTCTCAAACTCACAGATATCTGCCTCTCTCTGCCTCCCAAGTGCTGGGATTAAAGGCATGTACCAGCACCACCAGATTTTACTGGGCATGTTAATTGGATGAGCCAAAGGGGGCTTTTGATTGCTGGACTTCAGTACTTTGATTGCCGGCCTGACCTTGGTAGACAGTCTCAGGAGGAGGAAGTGACCGTATAAGGAAATAGATGTTGTGGACTAGCTTCAGGGATGTGATTTAACAGTTTTTAGCAAGGCAGAGGGAATGGGGTAGAAGGGCAGTGTTTGTCAGAGGGGTATTTGCTATGCATGGGCTGGCTAGAGTCCATTTACAGTCTATATTAAAGGAAGTAAGGTCAGGAACACTGAAGCAGAAGAAGCCTGGAGCCAAGAGCCATAGGAGAAACTGGAGGAAGGCATTTCCTGGCTTGCTTCCCCTGGCTTGCTTCCTCTGGCTTACTCAGTTGCTTTTCTTTTCTTTCTTTCTTTTTTTTTCTTTCCTTTTATTTCCCTCTTTTGTTCTGCTTTTTCAAACAAGGTCTGTCTTTGTAGCCCTGGCTTCTCTGTAGACCAGGCTGGCCTAGAACTCAGAAATCTCCTGCCTCTACCTCCCAAGTGCTGGGATTAAAGGTGGGCACCACACCACCTAGCAGTTAGCTTTCTTAGACAGCCTATGCCTACCTGCATAGGGATGGCACTGCCCACACTGGACTGACTGTAGCAATTAGCAATGAAGAAAATGCCCTACAATGTGGCCAAGGCACATCTGATCTGGGGACCCCAGCTGATGTTCCTGTTCTAAGGCATGTTCTCTAAATTGCAACATTTCCTCCAAGAGGGAAGAAAAAGGGTCACAAGGCAAACAAAATATTAACAATGTGGGAGAAAACAGGAACTTTGAAATATTCTTGAGGGCCCCTACCCAGCAGTGAAAAAGGGAGAAAATAGTTTATGATTAGCCACATTGCAAAAAGAAATTCTTAACTGGACTCATGCAAGCTGTGTGTGTCTGGAGGCTGCTCCTATGTTGTTGATTACTTCTGCTCCTTGTAATTAACACCTCGCTCATACTCCTGTTGGTGAGTTTTAAGTGACCCAGTTAAATACTTGCTGGGTCACCAAATTGGACTTTGTTACAGTTGTACTTTGGTGTGCCCAGGGCTGCTCCTTTGGGGGTGTAGATGTCTGTGTATCATACTTATCTGCCTATCATGCAACAGTTCCCTCTTCCTAGCTCCCCCTTACAGTGTTGACATCTAAAACCAAGAGTGGGAACAGTATCGGTAGAGATCCTGAGCCTCTCTCTATCTTCACGGACACTGACTGAAGAGACAGGATGAATGCTGAGGTGAGTGGCCTGAAGACGCTGGAAGGAATGCCTTTCCTGCAGTTTCCCTCTCAAGATTTTTCAAGCCGGGTGGTGGTGGCCCACGCCTTTAATCCCAGCACTTGGGAGGCAGAGACAGGCGGATTTCTGAGTTCGAGACCAGCCTGGTCTACAGAGTGAGTTCCAGGACAGCCAGGGCTACACAGAGAAACCCTGTCTCGAAAAAACAAAAACAAAAAAAACAAAAAAAACAAACAAAAAAAAAGATTTTTCAAAAATCTTTCCCCTAAGCTACTTGTCTCTAAAGCCTGGCACCAGGTAGGATGGAGGTACCATACCAGGCTAGGTGTGACTTATAGTAGAAAATTCCTAAATCTATAGAAAAGTGGTTGTAGATAGAGCCAAATGGGCAGAACTTCTGGTAGATGCCTGGAAGGTCTTCAACACAGACAGAGAAGCAGAGCCTTTCCCGGTATGCTTTGGGTCTGGTTCTCTGGTGTCTGAGACATGGTTTCTAGGGTAGTCTTACCCCGACTCTCATATGTCTGGGCTTGCCAGCTTTCCTTATTTGCCAGAACCCGACCTGGTCCTCTGTTTTGATGCACTCCATTACATCGCTGGGCTGTTTTCAGACTCCACATTGGTCTTTGATATTTCAGCTACAGAGGAAATTTGGTGTCGTAGTGGTTGGTGTTGGCAGAGCTGGCTCTGTGAGGATAAGGGACTTGAAGGATCCACGCTCTTCAGCATTCCTAAACCTGATTGGATTTGTGTCCAGGTAAGGCCCACTTGCTTTGTGCTCTGGGATTCCTGGGAATCACAATGAGTGGTAATACCACAGGGCATTGATATTTTCTAGACTCAGAGTAAGGGAAAGCCAGTGTCTCCAGAGAACCATGCAGAGTAGTCCCTAGGAACTCTCTAGTTAGGAGAGGACTGGGAGCTAAAGTCAGGGGCCCATGGCTGCATGTCCAGGGAGTGATGCCCAGTGCAGACCTCACACAGAGCATTAAACGAGCAAGGTGTTTACTGCAGAGCGCACACAGTGAGTGAATGGTAAGTTTGGCCTGAAGGAAGTCTGGGTGTGTCATTTAGCCATTCTGTCATGGTCATTATATTACCATTCTCAGCATGATTACCCACTCCAGATCACGGTAAGAAAACAGAGACATAGAAATCTTAACAACTGGAAAACCTAAGAACTGCATTTAAAAACTAGTATTTGAATCTAACATCTGGTTGGTGATCGACCTGAACTTTTCTTTTTTCTTTTTTTTAATTAAAAATTTAAAGTTAATATGAAAATTATTAAGTCTCACTATGATATCTTTTAAGCAAACTTTGTTTTACTTGCTTTCCACCCCCTCAGGTTCCCATCTCCCTGCGCCCCTGCTCTAAATCCCTTTCGGCTTTTATGGCACTTTTCTGTATGGATTTTTTTTTTCACTATAACTGAATAGAAACTAAATTTAATCCTCTTCCTCATTTCTTGCTTCATAGTCCAAGTCTGCTACTACCCTACTCACCAGCCAAGCATCTGCAATGCCAGATTAATTATGAAGTAGACACGGGTACTGGGGGAGTATGATGGGGTGGCAGTGATAGTTCAGGCAAATCTCTATGTCCAGTTACTCCAGAAGAACATCAGATATATATATATATATATATATATATATATATATATATATTTTTTTTTTTTGAGACAGCATTTCTCTATGTAGTCCTGGCTGTCCTGGAACTCACTGTGTAAACCAGGCTGTCTCTTCCTCCCAAGTTCTGGGATTAAAGGTGTATGCCATCATGCCCAGCCATATAAATACTTTAACAAATCATAAATCTCCACTACTGGTGTGTTCATATTTAGTACACAGGACCACATTCTTCCAGGCTGATTGACTTGAGTTGGCCCCTGTTTCCAGGCATCAGAGAAAACCATATGCACTAGAATCTGCTCTTAGTCCTTTATTCCCTGTCAGATTCAAGGTAGGGAGGTTGGGGCTGCATGCAACAGGGAAACCATGACTGTAATTAGCCAACACACCTCAGTATACACTGTCCTGAAGATGGAGTCAAATATAAAGACGCGCCCTGTGAGAGTATCTTTTTCCTTAAGCCACATACCACAGTGCATGCCTTGAGATCTCCTCAATCCCCTAGATCCCATAGGAAGACATCCCGCTCACAGCCCCACTTTACTGCCCCCTCTATTATTATACTCTCGCCTATGACCTCCTTTGCTAGGTCCTTTCTTCCCTAGAAAGCCTGCCTTGAAACTCTAGACTAGATGTGTTCCTGTACTTCCCCAGTCTGCCGTCCGTGTTCCTGCATAATTCTCACTTAGTCTTTTTGTTGTTGGTAGTGGTGCTGCATATGTATGTGTGCTTCCATGCCTCTGTCAGAATGTGAGCTCATTCTTTTTTTTTTTTTTTTTTTTTTTTTTTTTTTTTTTTTTTTTTGAGACAAGGTTTCTCTGTATAGCCCTGCAGAGCGCACACAGACTGTACTCACTCTGTACACCAGGTTGGCCTCAAACTCAGAAATCTGCCTGCCTCTGCCTCCCAATTGATGGGATTAAAGGCATATGCCACCACTGCCTGGACCATTCTTTTTTTTTTTTTTAATTTTATTTTATGTATGTGAATACACTGTTGCTCTCTTCAGATACACCGGAAGAGGGTATCAGATGGTTATGAGCCACCATGTGGTTGCTGGGAATTGAACTCAGGACCTCTGGAAGAGCAGTCAGTGCTCTTAACTGCTGAGCTATCTCTCCAGCCCCATGAGCTCATTCTTCATGTTTTCTCCCATGGTGCAGCACACAGTAGGCAAACAAGCAGTGTGCAGTGGGTAGCTTGCAGGTTCCCGCTGCTGTCGGTTGTCCTGTGTTACTCCGAGGCAGCATCCTTCCAGAACCACTCAGTCCTTACAGCTTTTGCACTGGGGCCCAGTACAGAATGGCCTGGCTCTGGCTCTTTTCCTACCCTGTTCTCTGTCACAGTGATAGTCCCCTAGCTGTCCATCCTGGCCCCACTGCTCAGCTGTGGCAGTCATGGCCTCTCTGGGCTAGTTGTGATAGAGCCAGGGATGCTTGCTTTTTCTCCTGATGGTCACCAAACCTTAAAGACCATGAAGGAGCTTGGAGTATATGGTAGTTTATACCAGGGTGGTGTGAGTGTGAGATTTGGCGTGGTGTGTTAGTCACAGTATTTCATCAGGAGCTTAGTAGGCAATGACCACAAAGATCCTTTCGTGTGAAGTACAAGGATCTGGTTCTTCTTATTTTAGAGAAGTAACTTGGAAGACTTCTGGTTTCTACAGAGCATTGGTGGCCATGTTGGCTTCTATTCCAGGTCTCCTGATTTCAACCCCATTGCTGCTTGCTTTCCTTCCTCTACAATGGAAAATGCCCAGGAAATCGAAAGGAGAAAACTGATTTCTTATTTCCAAAAGCTCATCCCTAGGCATTGTTGGGAGGAGAGGAGAAGAGTCCTGTTCATTTAATATAAGCCTTGGCTCTGTCGACTTTTAAGACTGCTTGTTATTCCGAAACAGACGAGAACTTGGGAGCCTTGATGAAGTACAGCAGATTTCTCTGGAAGATGCTCTCTGCAGCCAAGAGGTTGACGTTGCCTATATTTGCAGTGAGAGTTCCAGCCACGAAGACTATATAAGGTAGGTTTCTTGATGCACGAAGGCTCTGCCTTACATGTGCAAGCTAAAACTATGCAAATGGGACTCAGTGGTCAACACAGAAAATCCTGGTTGTCCTGTGACCTTTTAAAATTACTGTCAGGAAGGCTAGAGAGATGGCTCAGCTGCTAAGAGCACTGACTTCTCTTCCAGAGGCTCTGAGTTCAGTTCCCAACAACCATATGTAGCTCACATCCATCTGTAATGGGATCTGATGCCCTCTTCTGCTATGTCTGAAGAGATGGTGTACTCAGAAAAAAATTTCTGTCAGGACCTATACTGTACTTAAAAAAAAAAGGTAGCCAGGCGGTAGTGGTGCACACCTTTAATCCCAGCACTAGGGTGGCAGAAGCAGGCGGATTTCTGAGTTTGAGGCCAGCCTCGTCTACAAAGTGAGCTCCAGGACAGCCAGGGCTATACAGAGAAACCCTGCCTCGAAAAAAAGAAAAAAAAAGAAAAAAAACTTACTATCAGGAGCCGGATGTGGTTATGCACAGATGTGGTTAATCCCAGCACTCAGAAGGCAGAAGCAAGCAGATCTGTTAGTTCAGGACAGTCTGGTCTGTATAGTGAATTCCAAGACAGCCAGAGCTACATAGTGAGACCCTGTGAAATAAACCCTTTGCTCCCAAGGTTGCTTTTGATCATAGCATTTATCCCAGTGATAGGAAGCAAATTAGAGTTTGAATATTGATGAATAGTGAAATGGTCTTATAGCTGGGCAAGTATGGTGGAGATCATTATCTTGCAAGGGCACTGGCTCTTGGCTGTTTGTCACACTCTCACACGGGCTCTTGTGCATATGTAGACCTGTGTTCCTACAGGGCATTGAGTGTGTATTTGAAGTGTCCTTTGCCTGCGTTTCTGTTTTCAAAGGCAGTTTCTTCAGGCTGGCAAGCACGTCCTCGTGGAATACCCCATGGCATTGTCATTTGCTGCGGCCCAGGAGCTGTGGGGGCTGGCCGCACAGAAAGGTAATGCATTCTCTGACCCTGTGCCACATCTCTGCCTCCTAAGTTTCTAGGATACCATCTCTCTGCCTTGCCTTATGTGCTTCTGCTTTGGTACTGAGTTTCCCACCTCCCCCCTGCTGTGGACACATAGGGGGGTGTCTGGATGAGAAAAATGAGAGGAGTTTTGTGGACTCTTGGCTTTGTTCTAATGAAACAGTGCATTGGTTTCCACTTGTCATAGTAGCATGATGTTAGTATTTTAGTTGTACCTCAGATACTTACTGTTAGGGTTTTTTTTTTTTTAAGATTTATTTATTATTATACATATGTACACTATAGCTGTCTTCAGACACACCAGAAGAGGGCACCAAATCTCATTATGGATGCTTGTGAGCCACCATGTGGTTGCTGGGATTTGAACTCATAGTCTTCAGAAGAGCAGTCGGTGCTCTTACCTGCTGAGCCATCCTCCAGCTCGGCTTTTTTTTTTTTTTTAACAAAATCTTAATCATTGGATTTTACCGATGAAGCCAGGTGCCGAGTTGAAAGCCTACTAGCACAGAGAGGCAGAGAAAGCACCCAACTGACCTTCCTTCTCAGCTCACAGCCCACAATGAATCCCCTGTCTCCAAAAACCTCCTTCACGCTGAATGCCCTCCCTTCTGCTTCCTGTGTGTGTCTCTATCCATCCTCCTGACTCCCTTTACTCTCTATGGTTTTTTTTTCTTAATAATCCTATGTTCACTTCCTCTCAACTGGTTGCTTGTTCCTCCTCTTGACTTAAGGTTGACTTTATTTAATCCTGTTGACAATATTGAAGCAGAAAGCTACTGGATTAAAGTAATGTGTTAAAGCTGAGCCACTGGGCTGGAGAGATGGCTCAGTGGTTAAGAGCACTGACTGCTCTTCCGAAGGGCCTGAGTTCAAATCCCAGCAACCACATGGTGGCTCACAACGATCCATAATGAGACCTGGCGCCCTCTTCAGGAGTGTCTGAAGACAGCTACAGTGTACTTACATATAATAAATAAATAAATAAATAATAATTTAAAGCTGAACCACACCACAACTAGAAATAGGTTTTTCCAGTAAATAACACAATGTCAGGGTTCACAGTGTGATCAAATATCCTGCAACAACTTACCAATGGAAAAATTCCCTAATCGATGTAATTGGTTGTCTTATATGTATACTACATAGTTTCCTTGTTACACTAATTTAATAAGTATTAAAAGTTCACTGTATGATAGGGAGCTCTTAAACATAGTGTATGTTTAGTTCTTTTTTAAGATTAATTTATTTATTTTATGTATGAGTATACACTGTAACTGTACAGATAGTTGTGAGCCTTCACCTGGTTGTTGGGAATTGACTTTAGGACCTCTGCTTCCTCCAGTCAACCCCACTCGCTTGCTCTGGTCGCCCAGCTTGCTCCAGTCGGCCCCACTCACTCCAGTAGACTCCATTCACTCAGTCCCTGACTCGTTCCAGCCCAAAGATTTATTTATTATTATAAATAAGAACACTGTAGCTGTCTTCAGATGTACCAGAAGAGGGCATCAGATCTCCTTAGGTGGTTGTGAGCCACCATGTGGTTGCTGGGATTTGAACTCGGGACCTTCAGAAGAGCAGTCAGTGCTCTTAACTGCTAAGCCATCTCTCCAGCCTGTATGTTTAGTTCTTATAAAAAGTTTGGGGATTAGAGATCTTCATTTGCTGAGATTGGTCATCTATGAAAAAAAAAAGAGATTTATTTAGCTCGTATCTCATACTGCTGGAGGTTGGAGGTCCTGAGTTGAGCAGCTGTATCCATTTGGTATCTGAGAGTTTCTTGTTCTTCATGTAGCAGGACTAAGAGCAGTGTGAAGAAAGCCAAGTCCTGATAGTCTATCTTCTATTTTACTCGTTCCACTTCAAGGCTTTCTCCTGAGTTTTCTAATTGGGTTTTACACTTTTCATTTCTATCTTCATTTTAGCCTGAGTTCTCTTCAGTATTTCTGTCTCGTCACTGAATCCTGTTTTCAAGTCTCTGATCTTGTTATTTTGTTCAGCCTTACGTTTGTCCATCGCTCAGGTGTTGCTAGTCTCTTCAAGTTCATTGAGCTGTTTGCTTATATCTTCTTTTTTATGTATTTTTGTTTTATGTGCATTGGTGTTTGCCTGCATGTATGTGTGAGGGTGTCAAATTCCTCAGAACTAAAGTGTGTCTAGACAGTTGCAAGCTGCCATGTGGGTGGGAATTGAACCCAGGTCTTCTGGAAGAGCAGCCCGTGCGGTTAAGAGGTTCAGCTCTTAACCACTGAACCATCTCTCCAACCCCTGCTTATATCTTCTTTAAACTGTGTCAATTGTGTAAGTTTGATTGTTCTTTTTAATCTGTGTCCTGTAACTGGAGAGATGCTCAGCAGTCAAGAGAAATGGTTGTTCTTCTATAGGACTTAGGTTTCATTCCCAGCACCTGTATAACCATCTGTAAATCCAGTCACGGGACTTTTGATATCCTCCTCTTACCTCCACACATGTGGTACACAGACATGGCGTACATGCACTCAAAACACCAATACGCATAAAATAAAAATAAAAGTAAAAAAAAAAATTTTAACTCAGTGTCCTGGAACTCATTTAAGTAATTCTAACCAGAGAAAACTTCTGTAAAACTGCTGGCTTTTCAGAGGGGGACATAATGTCTTAGCCATTCATATTCTGACTTTTCCAGTGAGACCTAGGCATGTGGACTTCCCTTGACTGTGTGTCTAGTATGAGATTCAAGGCTGCCTTTGTTGAATGAAAATATGTTTATATCAGGTCTGAGGAGTTAGTTAATCCTTCAGATTCAGTGTTGGTTTTGGATGGGAGGAACTGGATGGTTCTAATTCAGTGGTAAGCAAGAAAGCAGCGACAAGAAAGCAATCCAATAGTATATATTGCTGGATCCCTTTGGCCTGGTATGGAAGATGTGCTACCCAAGCTATGCCTGGGAGTGAGGAGAGCATGGATGGGAAAGGATCTTGACCTCTGAACAGGGAAGAGCTAGGCTGGCAGATAGTCTGTGCCACCAAAGCTAGGCCTGCAGGTAGGTTGAGTTGGTGCACAGTTGTGTGACCTGGGGATTAGGGAGAGAGCAGGCAGGCAGGCTAGGGTCCAGGTAACTTTTCAGATCAGAGTACAGAATATGTGACCTAGGCTAGGCCAGGTTGGATATGGCACGGATAGGATAGAGTCTATTGGACTAACCAGACTGGACTGGTGGACAGGACGTGGGACCTAAGCTAAGCCTGGAAGCTGAGAATGGCTCAGTTCAAGGGATTCACCAGATTGGACTGGTTTACCGGATGTCCTTTCTTTTAAATCTGTACTCAGTGACTGGCTTTTCCTGTCTCCCTCCCCCACCTTCTGTAAGATCTGCTGTGGTGAATGGCATCACCATTGTTCTTTCTGCACCAGCTCATTTCAGTTTCGCTTAACATAGTACTTGCTAGGCCTCTCACACTGGTAGGAATTGCAGGACCTCAGCCTCACTGTGGAAGAACAGTGTTCTGTGGTGAAGCTCTGCAGTTTATTTGTTCTGAGTCTGTAGATTGACCCTTTGGAATAGTGCTGAGATGAACAAAGGTGTGTAGATGTCTCTTTGATGACCCATTTTCTGTGTTTTACACAGTAGTGGAATTGGTAGGTCATGTTAGGTCTATTCTGGACCCTGTGAGGAACTTCCTTGGTGTTTTTGTAATGACAGTGAGTTAGGAGCCATACTAGCAATATGTAAGGTGTCACCTTTCCTTCAGCTCACATCCTTGCTAGCATCTTTTTTGGCCTTATTTTTATAATAGCCATTCTAAATGGAGTAAGGTGATAGTTCACTTGTGGGTTATATTTCCATTTCTTTAGTGATAAATGTTGAACTTTTTTTTCCCTGTAGCTGCTGGCAAGCTGCTGTATGTCTTCTTTAGAGAAATTTCTATGCGTATTATCTATTTTTATTATCATTACCACTTTTCCTGGTGTGTGTGTGTGTGTGTGTGTGTGTGTGCACGCGCACGTGTGTGTATTTGGTTAAAAATGTGCTCGCTCAGCTTCCTGCTTTGTTGCCATGCCTGATGCCTGTAGACTACTACCATATCTGCTGTTATGCGTGATGCCTGCCGCCATGCATCTTGCCTGCCACTGTGCCTGCTGCCTGCCCCCATGCCTTCTACTGTGATGGAATCTTAAACTCTTGCTAAGTTATTTTTGGTGATTGTATTTTTTCACAGCAACAGAACCAGTGTTCTCAAACATTTACTATATGTTTTCATGTAGTTTCCTAATTTTTGAGCTTATAATTATTTAATAATATATTGTGAGTTGATTTTCATAAGTGTGTGGTATAGTATTTTGCATGTGATTATCTACTTTTCCAAATATCATTTAATAAAGAAATTACTCTTTCATTTTACATGGCCGCCTTTTATTCTGCATTGTCACAACAGGGAGAATCCTGCATGAGGAGCACATAGAACTCTTGATGGAAGAATTTGAATTTCTGAGAAAAGAAGTGGTGGGGAAAGAGCTGCTGAAAGGGTCTCTCCATTTCACAGGTCAGTGTGAGACAGGGTTGCTGGCCACAGGGGAGGCCCCAGGACTGCGCATCTTCTCTACTAACGTGGCTGGCAGCAGAAACTGTCCAGATTAGAGTTGCTACCTGGGAAGTCTTAGCAGGCCTCTGCTAAGGTGAGCTGGGTTCGTGACCTCACACACACTGCTTCTGTAGTGTTTCAGGTCTTCAAAATGGGAAAAGTCAGTAAGCTATTGAAGGGGAAAAACAAGAAGAGGTTTATGTGCAGATTGGAAAAGGCACATAGACTAAGTGCCTCAACATAACTATACGTGTAGTTTATGCCTCAAAGAGACTAGATTAAAGGGTCTGTAAAGATGGCTCAGAGCTTAAGAGCACCACTCCCTGGCTCAGGTTTGATTCCCAGCATCCACATAGATTACAATTGTGTAGAACTCCAGCCCCAGGTGATCTGACACTGTTTTGTTGTTGTCGTTGTTGTTTTGTTATTTGGTTTTTTGGTTTTTTGAGACAGGGTTTCTCTGTATGGCCCTGGCTGTCCTGGAACTCACTCTGTAGACCAGGCTGGCCTCAAACTCAGAAATCCACCTGCCTCTGCCTCCCAAGAGCTGGGATTAAAGGCGTGTGCCACCACCGCCCGGTATCTGACACTGTCTTTATATGGTGCACAGGCATACCTGCAGGCAAAATACTCATATGCATAAAATAAAAATGAAGAGAAATGTTTTAAAAAAGAGATTAGATTTAAGGCATAGTTCACTGATTTATTTATTTATTTATTTATTTATTTATTTATTTATTTTATGAATATGAGTACCCTGTAGTTGTCTTCAGACGCATCAGAAGAGGGCATCAGATCACATTGCAGATGGTTGTGAGCCACTATGTGGTTGCTGGGATTTGAACTCAGGACCTCTGGAAGAGTAGTCAGTGCTCTTAACCGCTGAGCCACCTCTCCAGCCCTCTTTTCTACTTTTTATTCAGTCCAGGACTTCAGCCCATTGTGGGCTGAACCACATTCAGGATGGTTCTTCCTCAAGTAAAAACTCTCTGAACTCCCTTAAAGTCACACACAAAAGTGTGACTCTAGATAATTCCAAATCTAACCAGGCTGACAGGGAAGATGAATCATCACTCTGTTTTTATCTTTCCTTAATGAGATTGAATCATTCACTATAACCTGACTTAAAAGGTGACCCTTGGAGCTGGAGAGATGGCTCAGCAGTTAAGAGCATTGATTGCTCTTCCAAAGGTCCTGAGTTCAAATCCCAGCAACCACACGGTGACTCACAACCATCTGTAATGAGATCTGACACCCTCTTCTGGTGTCTGAAGACAGCTACAGTGTACTTACATATAATAACAAATAAATCTTTGGCCCGGAGCAAGCAGAGGTCCTGAGGCTCTGGACCACATGATGGCTTACAACCATCTGTATAGCTGCAGTGTACTCATACACATAAAATAAATAAATAAAATCTTTTTTTAAAAAAGGTGACCCTTTCAGAAGCAAAGGGGAGGGAGGATGGGGTGAAGAACTTGGAGAGAGGAGACTAGGAAGGGGTGCAACATTTGGAATGTAAATAAGTAAAACAATGTAATAAAAAAAAAATCCAAGCTTTAAAAAAAGAAAAAGAAAAAAAAAAGTGAGTCAGAAATCTCAAGGCTGTTTCTGTCCTGATCTTTCAGGCGCAGGTTTTCTTGGTGATATTTGAACTGGGGCTGGAAGGGGGTCAGGTTAGAGCGCAGAGGCAGGCTCTGAGCTCAGTCCTCAGCACTGCAGAAATGAGATGAAGCAACTTAGTTGGAGATTATTTTTCTATAGAATACTGTAGGTGGAAAACTTTTCAGAGAGAATTGGGAAGTGCCTGTTTGGAGAGAGGGATGTTTTCATACAGCTTACACATAACAAATGGAACATTTACTCTCTCCCTCCACCAGATTACAAGGACATTGGCTATCCCAGTCATTCCTCATGTGTAACCTGGAGTTTTATGTTGGTCACTCTTTAAGTATTAACTGTAGGTAGTTATCTAGATTGTGGGCTCACCTTGGATGGACGCCTCTCTGGTCCCCACTCCAGTGTACCTCCCTACATCAGGGCATTTATTATAGGAGACTCTTCTGTGGAAGGACATTACTAAGTGGTAAGAGTGTCTTCTGTCTTGAAAATGATGTGAGAGTTATATATAACGGTATAACTATTAACTTGAGCGAGAAACTTCGAGAATGTGGTGTGTGCTATCTTAAAAGGAGACTTTTCTTTGCCTTTGACACCCTTGTTATCATTATCCTTGTGATATGGGTGAAGACACCACCCCAGAAAGGCAAGTAGTTGGACAAAGGTCACCCACATGGGGCAGAGCCAGGCTGGAATTTCAGTGTGTGGCTCAGGCATTTGGTGGCTGCAGCACATGAGGGCGGATGAAGAAGGAGCCTGTGGACACTTAGTTCCCTGGGGTCTACTGAACTGTCTGTTGCTTTTATTCCTCACCTGCTATTGTTTTAGAACATGCTCAGCATTTTTAAGTGTGAGTGTCAAAGGCAGAAGATGGATTTGGTTACAATGTCACAGGTAGGAGTCCTTCAGAGGTAGGGTATGTTGACGATTGGGAAGGGAGAGGCAAGTGGTGTGATCACCACACAGAACTGTCATGCAGATTCCCATGTGGAGTGTGCTTTCTTGAAAACATTTCACATGAGACCAACGTACTTGCTATGCAATTAGACTAAACGCATTCATGTTTTCTGTACACTTCTGGTTGTCATGGTGACATCCTCCTCCTGCTATCTACACAGGCAAGACTTACAAGAATCTAAGTCTCAAAAGCTAAAACATCACAGTTCTCCCGTTTACCAGATGTCTTTAAATCACTTATTGAAAATATAAGTATGTTTATATATTAATATTTATTTTCATATGCATACATAATTGTATATTCAGTATATTAGAAATAGAAATCTAAAATATTTTTAAAACATTTTTTTTTTTTTTGATCTGGAGGGATGGCTGAGTGGTTAAGAACACTGGCTGCTCTTCCAGAGGTCCTGAGTTGAATTCTCAGCAACCATGTGGTGGCTTATGACCATCTATAAACAGATCTGGTGCCCTCTTCTGGCACACAGGTGTACATGCAGACAGCTCTCCTACATTAAAAAAATTTTTTTTGTTGGTTTTTTTTTTGTGTGTGTGTGTTTTTTTTGTTTTTTTGAAAGGTTCTATATTTTATTACTGGACAAACACTCTATAAGACACGAGCAAGACTCCAGGTTAAAAATGTTGAAATCCATCTGGTAGGACTGATCGATGACCCCAATTCAGTCTGGCCACTGTGTGAATCCTTACAGACCCAGCTCCGTTCTCCTCCGGTGTCTTCTCTTAGAGTTGTACCTGATTTTGTCACCAGTTTTCATCCAGATCCACTGAGGATCAGGACGATTTTGTTTTTGTTTCTTGGTCAGGAATCTCTTGATTCTGAAAGTCTTGTGAGAAGACATGGCGAGAAGCCGAGTCAGGCGTACCGCACACTATGGCGGAGGAAAGGAGAAGAGCAAAAATTTTTTTTTCTTAGAAAAAAATTGTGCAGGGTATTTGATCATGTTTTTCCCCTAACTTCTTCTCCTAGCTCTTGCCACCAAATCTATCCAACTTCCTCTCTCCCTCTCTCCCTTTCCCCATCTAAAACAAAGACAAAACAACAAACTTTAATTCTGCTGCATTGACTCCTGTTGTTTGCTTGCCTTATTTTAATAACAATATTGAATAAAAAAAAAGAAAATTTTCAAGCCGGGCAATGGCTTGGATTAAAAGCTCATGCCTTTAATCCTAACACTTGGGAGGCAGAGGCAGGCGGACTTCTGAGTTCGAGGCCAGTCTGGTCTACAGAGTGAGTTTCAGGACAGCCAGGGCTGCACAGAGAAACCCTGTATCGAAAAACAAAAACAAAAAAACAAAAAAAAAAAAATGTACCCACCTTGCTTTCCATCCGTTTACTGATCACTGTACACATATGCACCATGGAGCAGGATGTGCCTTTCCTGGACCACTGGCTTCCCTGGGTATGACGTTTGTGAGACAGTTCCTTTTCCCAACTCTCTTAGCATTTGTTTTATCTTGCAGCTAGCCCACTGGATGAAGAGAAATTTGGCTTCCCTGCATTCAGTGGCATTTCTCGCCTGACCTGGCTGGTCTCCCTCTTTGGGGAGCTTTCTCTTATTTCTGCCACCTTGGAAGACCGAAAAGAAGATAAGTATATGAAAATGACCGTGCAGCTCGAGACCCAGAACAAAAGGTGAGTTGTGAGGAGCAAGCAGTAAGAGTGATTTCTTAACATCCTCAGGCATTTGTAAGGGTAACTCTGAAGAGGATCAGAGGACCTGGAAGACTATTGCTGGCATTCAGACACCAGATGGGTGCCTGCTCCTGTCGAGAGAACTACTGTTCATGTTGCCTTTCATCCTTTGTACCCTCTGAGGTGTGAAGGAACAATGTAAGTCTAGTTGCCATTACATAAATAATGGCTTACAGAAATAAACCAAGTTGCAAGTAATTAAGTTGTATAAATTATTAATTTAAGCTTTATTATTGACTTATTCTTCTATTTATCATAGAGATAGGATATCACTGTGTTGTCCAAGCTATTCCCAAACTCCTAGGCTCAGGCAGTCCTTCTGTCTCAGCCCTTGAGTAGTAGCATACACACAAGCATCTGCTGTTACCACCACTGAATGTTTTTAGAGAAACATTGAGGTGCAAGAAACACATTGGTAGGCCAGCGGTGGTGGTGCACGCCTTTAATCCCAGCACTTGGGAGGCAGAGGCAGGCGGATTTCTGGGTTCAAGGCCAGCCTGATCTACAGAGTGAGTTCCAGGATAGCCAGGGCTATACAGAGAAACCCTGTCTTGAAAAACAAGGACTATTTTGGAGAAAGTTGTGAGTCACGCCAAGGAAGTGGATACAGAGGTGCTTTGCTGTCAGCAGAATATTGCTGTCCTGATGGCAAATAGATGACATGACGAAATGAATACTCGGCTATAGTAAGATTAGAAAATAGTCACTGTAGCCTTTGGGTGGTGTGGTGGTACTGAGCCACCACCGAAAGGCAGCCTTCCAGGGAAGGTGAAGTCACATGAAGTCAGGTGTGAGTACCTACATGTATTCATATGTGTGTGCTTGCATGTGTGCACATACATATGAAAGCTGGAGGTTGATGCTGAATGCTGTCTTCTTTCTTGGCCAGTCTCTACTTTATTTACTGAGACAGGGTCTTTCACTGAATCCAGACTTTGCAAATTCCATGAGTCTGGATAGCCAGCTTTCCTGGAGCCCTGTCTCTGCCTCCTGAGCTGGAATTACAAGTGGGCCACCAGGCCAGTACAGCTTTTGTATGGGATCTCAACTCTGCTCGTGCTTGTACAACAAGCACTGCATGAACTTACCATCTCTCCAGGTCTATTCAGTGTGATTTTTAACATGAGGAAATTTTTTTTTTTTAATCTTTGCAGTCTGCTGTCATGGATTGAAGAGAAAGGACCCGGCTTAAAAAGAAACAGATATTTAAGCTTCCAATTCAAATCAGGGTCGTTGGAAGAAGTGCCAAACGTAGGAGTCAATAAGAACATTTTCCTGAAAGATCAAGATATATTTATTCAGAAGCTCTTGGGCCAGGTCTCTGCAGAGGACCTGGCTGCTGAGAAAAAGCGCATCATGCATTGCCTGGGGCTGGCCAATGACATCCAGAAGCTTTGCCACCAGAAGACATGAGGAGGAGGCTTCAGAGTCCTCTGGAATAGGACAGGGTTTGCTCTTACCAACAGTTCACCTTTCGCTTTACAATTAAAGACATTGGAGAAACAGAATGAGAATAGTGTTAATGACTGTGTCGGGGTGATATTTGGTGCTAGGGCCATCTGGGGAATAAGGAAAGAACCTTTTGAGGTCATGAATCACAGCTTAATTTCATTTTGTCTTCCTAGTAGCAGCCCTGTGAGGAGGATACAGCCAGTGGAACAGCTTGAAGTCATCCAGGCAGGATAAAAAAGTAGATTTAAAGGTCTACCCCTATTCCAAACCACTTACCTTGAGCTGCAATCCAGCCTGTAGGAAATGTGTCTGTCCCTCATAGTCACAGGGTCACTACTAGTTGTTGGTAATCCTAGCTTACTGACCAGTGGTTTGCTTGTATGTTAGTGGAGGGAAGGGGTTTTGGTGGAAGGTTGCCAATAATAACAAGTGACAAGCATGTGAAGAACATGGCTGTCCCTATGGACTGCTTGTGGAAGGACACTTGAGTTTGTAGGCAGTAAGTTTGGGGTAAAGAGACAGACAGTGAAGTAACCTAGAGCAAGCCTGGCAATGCTGGTGCTGTAGCAGTCGGGCCTATAGGAGGGAGTCCTATGACTTGGTGTGAAATATGAACCAGATAGAGGAGACAGTATCGGGCAGCACTGTGCTCCTGAGATCATTATTTAAAATAGCTTGATGAGTTCTTTAGCCCAGGCTAAGCACTCAGAAGTCCACCAGAAAGAGCTGACAATTTGCCAAGAGAGTGTCCTGGCAGCAGCCCTTCAGGATGTGCCTGAAGTCGTGGCTGTTCATGTCTGTCAGCCTCTGCTGCCTTGAGTTGAGCCAAGTCAGGAACCCGTATCTCTTGCATTTTCCCATTTTCCCAAAGCTGACTTTATTTCTTACTGCTTTTTTTTTTTTTTTTTTAAATGTAGGAGTGCCCTGTCTGCATGTACACCTATATGCCAGAAGAGGACATCAGATTCCTTTATCAGTGGTTGGGAGCCACCATGTATGTGGTTGCTAGGAATTGAACTCAGGAGCTCTAGGAGAGCAGCTAGTATTCTTTTTTTTTTTTTTAATATTTATTATATTTATTATATGTAAGTTCACTGTAGCTGTCTTCAGACAAAGGAATCAGGTCTTGTTAGGGATGGTTGTGAGCCACCATGTGGTTGCTGGGATTTGAACTCAGGACCTCTGGAAGAGCAGTCAGTGCTCTTAACCATTGAGCCATCTCTCCAGCCCCGCAACTAGTATTCTTAACCCGAGTCATCTCGGGTTAAAAGCCACTTACTGCTTTTTAAAATGAACAAGTTTCTTTCTTTTTTGTTTTTTTCTTTTTTAAAGATTTATTTATTTTATGCATATGAGTACACACTGTAGCTGTACAGATAGTTGTGAGCCTTCATCTGGCTGTTGGAAATTGACTTTAGGATGGCCTCTGCTCGCCCAGTTGGCCCTGCTCGCTCTGGTCAGTGGTAGACCCTGCTTGCTCAGTTCCTGCTCGCTCTGGCCCAAAGATTTATTTATTATTATACATAAGTACACTGTAGCTGTGTTCAGATGCACTGGAAGAGGGCATCAGATCTCATTATGGGTGGTTGTAAACCACTATGTGGTTGTGGGATTTGAACTCAGGACCTTCAGAAGAGCAGTCGGTGTTCTTACCTGCTGAGACATCTCCAGTCCCCGAAAAGGTTTCATTATAACGTTTTCATACACATGGATCATAAACTCTGTTCACTTTTTCTTTATTTTAAAAGATTAAATAAATAAATAATTTATCTTATGTATGAGTACACTGTCACTGTCTTCAGACACATCAGAAGAGGTCATCAGATCCCATTACAAATGGTTATGAGCCACCATGTGGTTACTGGGAATTGAACTCAGGACCTCTGGAAGAGCAGTCAGTGCTCTTAACCACTGAGCCATCTCTCCAGCCCTGCTTACCTTTTCACCTTCAAATTCATCTGTCATTGGCCACTACCCAAGTGGCTCTCAACCTGTGGGTCTCAACCCCCTTGGAGGTTGCATATCAGATATTTGCATTATAATTCATAACTAAAAATTACAGTTATGAAGTAGCAATGAAATAACTTATAGTTGGGGGTCACCACAGCATGAAGAACTGGGTTCAGCATTAGGAAGGTTGAGACCCACTGCTCTACCCTTTCCTGTAAGCCTCTTCTGTTCCCAGGGTAGTCAGTCCTCTTACCTTCATGTCATGTGTGTATACAAAACAAAATGTACAATTTGAAGAGAAAAAGAACACCAGGAAATATAATGTTGGACTTAAGTCTTGGGCTCAGAGAGCCCAAGTTTAAAGAAAGGCCTGATGAGAAATGGAATAGAGAATGGTGTCCTTGTGAAGACCGCACCCAGCTAAACTTACAGCCAGTAAAAAGTCCAGAGGGATCTCCTAAAGCAAAGAAAAGTCTATTCAACACAGGAACGAATCACAGAATCAAAGCGTAGACAAATGTAAGGAAGGTGGTAGGCTCCATCCCAATCAGAAAGCAGGACTCGGCAGCTTCAGCAACAAAGAAGGATGCAGGAGTGAGCAAAGGGGTTGTAGATTCTTCCTCCATGGGAAAAGAAAGCTGGTGAAGCCAGGCAATGACCAGGGAGTCCCTGCATGGAGGACTGGAGAGGCCATCACATGAAACTGTGAAAATGAAGCCTAGATTGTGTTGGGGACCCCAAGATCTTGGAGATGCCGGAGCCATGGGATACTGTTAATCCTACTGGGTGAGAATAAGACCACTACCATAGCTTTGAGCCAAATTTAAAGTAAGCTTTGTTACAGGAAATATTAAAAGACCAGCACAGTCTGGTAGTGGCACACGCCTTTAATCCCAGCACTTGGGAGGCAGAGGCAGGTAGATTTCTGAGTTCGAGGCCAGCCTGGTCTACAGCTTGAGTTCCAGGACAACCAAGGCTATACAGAGAAACCCTGTCTCGAAAAAGAAGAAGAAAGAAAGAAAAAGAAAAAGACCACCACATTCACATGTTTTGCTGGGTACCAACGGGCCACATGGTTCCAGCAGAGTGTTCTCAACTAGGCGGTCTCTCTGACCTAGAGTGGCCAAAATGTCTGTACCCAACTGGATTAGTTCCCTTGGCGGATCGTTGCCATGCCAACCCCATGCAATGACTGCCCACTCCACAGCCACCACAACACCCAGCAACCCAGTAGAAATGAAACTCTTGAAACTTATAATTAATCAGATTTATATACCAATAAATTCTCAATTTCCAAGATGCCCACACAATAAATTCAGAGCCAATTGATAATGGTACAAATTGACCACCTAGATTAGACAAGTTACCCCAATTATTCTATCCTAATATGATATTAAATCTACCTGTAAGTATTTAAAAACACATGGATTCTGCTGAATCATCTTGCTCATCACCCTCCATCTTGCTTCCTCTCCTCTCACTGAAACTCTTAGCTCCACCTCCCCTTTCCCTGTCCAATCACAGGCCTCCTGCTGCACTAATATTTTAATGTACTTGGACAGGGAAAATCGTGCCACAAGCTTTAATTAAATACTGGCTGATGGACTCTAGTTAGGTCCCAGAAAATAGCCATGAGTTATACTGGCCAGGTGCTTATAAAGGCAACCTATAAGGCTATATACACCCCCCACTGGCTTCATCCAATAGGGGACAAGCATACATCCTGATGTACTTCCTGCCTAAGTGTGATCAAGCATATCCAGCACAGTTGAGTCAACCAAACTTGCCAGGGAAGTGAAAATGTATGACTTACTTCCTATGAACAATGATGCCTCCAGCATCTCAGGAAGGTATCTGTCCTCGGGAATAGGCCTTACAGGTTAGAGGTATTTTTGTTTTATGAATCTTTTAGGCACACTAATTAAAACTTAAAACCTTAAACCTAAAAAACTTAAACCTGCCAAGGAGAGCTGCGGCCCAAGTGGAACCAGCTAGAGAGAGGAGTGTGTTGCAAGGATGGAAGGAACAGAAGAACTCAAGAGCATCTTGACATCAGACATCAAGATGCAGAGTTTGGAGTTTGTCCTGCTGGGTCTGTCTTGCTTTGGTCCCGTGTCTCCTCACTATGCTCTCTTTCCTACCTTTTGGAATGGTGATGTATATTTTGTGCCATTATGTTGGCCGCCTGCGCCAACGTAAATAAAAGAAAGGGTTCTTCTGGTAATAGGAGTAAGAAATAGATAGGAAGAGAATGAAAGAGATAAGAAGAGATAGGCTAGCCATACTGTACCTTACCCACATGGGAAGATAAATATTAGACAACACAAGTTCTGGTCACTCAGTCATCTTGAATTTAATGCCTCCCCTTTGTTCCCCCAACAGGTAAAATACCTGGGGCAAAAACCCTTCCCCCAAAATACGTCAGTGTAACAGTCTAATCAGTGACTTCCTTGTTACTCTGTGGGGGTGGAGCTTCTGAATGTAACAGGCAGGCAGCTGCTGTGCTGGGGCCAAAGTGGTTGTTGTTTACTGTCCGGGCTTTGGGGAGGGAGTCCACACCATTATATGTTGGAATTATGTAATTTCCTTTTTTTTATTTTACAGGCGGTTAAAATTAAGAGATTGTCCTGAGTCTCAGAAAAGACTTTCAGACTTTTAAACAAGGTTGAGACCTGTGTCAGGCGGTGGTGGCGCAAGCCTTTAGTCCCAGCACTTGGGAGGTAGAGGCAGGTGGATTTCTGAGTTCGAGGCCAGCCTGGTCTACAGAATGAGTTCTAGGACAGCCAGGACTATATAGAGAAACCCTGTCTCAAAAAAACAAAAAACAAAAAAACAAAACAAAAAAACCAATGTTGAGACCTAAGATAGACTATAGGGACTTTTGAAGTTGGACTGAATACATTTTGCATTATGAGATGGCTCAAGCCCATGGGACCCAAGGAATGGAATGTGGTGGTTTAAATGAAAATGACCCCCATAGGCTCATATGTCTTGAACGCTTAGACCAGGTTGGTCAGACTTTTGGGAAAGATTAGAAAATGTGGTCTTGTGTCTTGTAGCATTCAAATCCACTGGGAAAGACCAAAGATTTATACTCAATTTAAATGTATTAATGAATTTATTTTTGCTCCTAGAACAGGACAGCGGTCTTAGAGCATGCTGTGCAGAAGTGGGGGGTAAAATGGGTTTTAAAAGCAGACATCAGCAGCTGTGTGTTACAGTTGTCCATAGAATCCACAGCTGGGCAGGAAAATTGCTTAACTTCCCTCAGTTGTTGCTTTCTTTTCTGATACATTGTAATAAAAAGTCTATTTCATTCTTTTGCCACAGTGATAAACAAGTTTGTCAGAAGTGAAGGCAACACTTAATACCTCATTGCCCTGTTTAAGATAAGGGCCGCTAGGATCTCCCAGCCCTCCCAGAGCAAAAGGGCAATAGCCCTTAAAGAACGCCTACCTCCACACTACATTTCTTTAGCCATCACAGGGGCCTCTGTAAATTATTATCCAGGTCTGAGCATGCTAATGTCTGGGATAGAGCAGTTTATTTTTAGGCAAGCAATAACAGTGTCATCAGGTTAGTGCTGGCTGTCATTTCCCCATATTGTCACTGGGTGTGGGCTTTGGGGTTCGATAGACTATGGAGACTTTTGCATTATGATATGACTACAAGCCCACTGGGGACAAGGAATGGATCCACCCCAGATTCAGTCTCAGTCTCCAACTTACAGATCAAAATTTAAGATCTAAGTTCTCAGTTTAAACCAGGTATAGTGATGCATAATTTAGACCCAGTGCTAGGTTGGCAGAGATCTATGAGTTCAAGGCCAGCCTGATCTACATAGAGAAGTCCAAAACAGCCAGGGTAGAGACCCCCAAACCCACAAGTTGCCTTGGTCATAGTGTCTTCACAGTGATAGAATAGTAACTAAGACAGTGACCATGCAGAACTGGAGTTGTGAGGGCAATCCCGACAGGCAGTGCAGAGGTTCCAAGGTGTTATAGCTCAGAGGTGGGAGTCTATCCCTGTGACTGGTGCTTGCTCTACAAGCACAGGAAGCTGGGGTTGGACACATGGAGCCCAGCCTTATAGGACCTTCTCAACCCAGATAGTGTAGGCTTTTCTTCTTCAAACTGAGGACACCGATACTTCAGACATGTCTAGGGTTGTGTTTTAAGATGGTGGCTGTGACTGGAGAATAAATATGGAAGCCAGGAAGGATGGCTCTGCTGTTATCCACACAAGTGACAGGTGTCCGAACTTGGTGGTGACTGGGTGAATGGAGAGATCAAAGTGTGCGAATGATGGCAAGAGTGGTAGTCAGGAGTTAGGTCCTACGGGAATGCTGGAACCATCCCAAGGCAATTCCTAGGGTAAGAGATACAGGAGTGCCTGGGATCCTCCCAGTGTAGACATTCATCATGTGGGAGAGGGCCACATGGGGAGAAGGCATCTGAATACAACTTAATCTAAAACTGCCCTCTGAGTCATTAAGATAGGCAGCCATACCTGTGCACTTAGACTTAAGAAGTGTCCTTGTCTCACTGAGTTGTTTTAAATGTATTATAAGTGAATGTTTGACTTGTACATTATATCCCATATACCGATTGTAAAAATGGGTAAAAATGTCTTGGGCAAAAAGGTACCATAAATAGGAGAAACATAAGATGTTCTATTATAGAGAAGTGATAGCTCGGGAGAAGGCTTGGTCAGTCCCAGCCAGAGACTAAAAGCTGAGCCAGGACTGGAACCTCCTGACGTGGGAAACACTCGCCCACAGCACAGTGCTGGACTGCTCCCACTAAATCATATTCATAATCTCCGGAACCTTCTGATGGAGCAGAGAAAAGCTGGCACTACTGTGAACATGATTTAGAAAGCACATTTGGGGTGTGTGGCTCTTTCTTCCATGTTGAAACATTCCCTTGTACCGAGAGAAGAGAGGCTCATGGAACCACTACCTGACTCACAAGGCCCTGCCACAAATAAGGACAGTTGCTAGAGACTGTCGGAGCTGCCTGCAAGCGAGCAGGAGCAGCAGGGATGCAGCCTGTGAGCTGTCATCCATGCTTGTGTAGGCTCCGGAGGTAGCTGCCTCTGTCACTCATGCTCCCATAAGCTGAGACTGGCCGCCTCATCAAGCTAGACATTATTTCGTTGGTCTGGCATTGGTGCCTAATCTGGATGAACGGTTTCACTCTCCCCAGGAAGCTACAGAGGAAAGAACTGCCTTTTGTTTGGGTTTACAGCAACTTATAAATAAGAATTACCAATTGCATACTCTTGCTTTCTGCCCATCATCCCATATGTAACCTGGACAGGGAGTGAAAGGGACCCAAGGCACACTCTCTGCAAGCTACCCTGATGCTCATTTCCATTTGATGAGGAGATATTTTATATCTGGGAGCATGAATTCTGTAAGATGGATGTCCCAGCCCTGCAGTGTGGATCTAGAAGACAGGAAGGCCTCTGCAGTCTTCCAGGGCAGGCAACAGGAGTCTGAACTTTGCTGGGGACTGGAAGATCAAAGTGTGTGTGAGGAGGGACATCGGGGAGTCACTGTTTAGCCTGTGACTACAGCAACACAGGAGCAAGCTTGCTGCCAGAGATTCAGGATGCATCAGCTCGAGGCCTGTCCCTGAAACAACCTGCCCCGCATCTGCGTTCTGTCCTTGTTGACTTGGTGTGCTCCTCACAGTGGGGCTGAGGCTAAGTGAAGTCACAGGAGGTCAAGAGAACACTTCTATCATCTTTGCTACTGCCACCCTTCCCACAGAGTCCAGAGGTGCTTAAATACAGATCTGACCTCCAAACAGGTGTTGTGTTTCCTCTTGCCTTTAATGTACCCTGGCCTTGATGGGCGTGGCCTCCTGAGGTATCATTCCTGAAGGGCATAACCAGGGATGATGCTGATACAGTGTTGACTGGGCACTCACATGCTGTGCCAGAATAGTTTTATTTTGGGGTATTATATACTTACAAGTTTAAAAATGATAAATTTTATGTACATAGATCTGGGAATTCTTTAAAGACAGTAAGCGGCTACAGAGAAACCATTTTCGACAGTACAAAATGGAAAGTAGAAAGGTCACAGAAAGTGACCAGAAGCACATGGATATAAAGATCAGACTGTCTTTACACTCCAGACTAAAGAGCTCCCCACTCCTAGGTGGATGTTACCCGTGTGAGACCTTCCAATAGCACGGAGCTTCCGAGCGGGCAGAGAACCAGCACCGTGGTGGCTGGCTATAGCCACACTACAGGCCCAGCACCTCTCCATAGTCACTAGGAAGCCATGGGCCTCCCGCTGCAGACGTCACAAAGTGGCCTCAGTCCCCTTGCATCACCAGAACATCAGAAAGATCCTCTGTGCCTTCTAGCTTCAGATTCTGAGGGAAGAGAAGAAAGAAACACAGGCTTTAATAGACTTGAGAACAGAATCCTGAGACACATTTTAGTTGAGGAGACAAGGCGACTACAGAGAATGAGTTGTTTCATCATTAAAAGGAAAGTCATGGCAAATACAGTGTGCACAAAGCTGCTTCTCAGGCCTTGCCAAGTACAGGGAAAAGCAAACATCTTTCTCTGCCTCTGCTGTAGTTAACAGGACTCCCACAGAAGACTAACCTGTCCACATAGGCCCACTACCCTATCCCTGAGCTGTTACACCAACAGCTGCGCTCTGCTCAGCAGCCATCTCACACCTCTCTCATCTTAACTTCAGGCAGCTTTTCCCTTAGGGCTAACTGACTACCAAGAGAAGACTGTCCTTTTCCCTCAAAGGTGCAGTGGTGAGACCTGCTGACACTCAGCATCTGTCCCATACTCTTCCCTAACTTGTCTTCCTGGTATGTTGTAGCTCAGGTTCTAGAAGCTGTTGAGATGGGGATGGAGCTCAGTGGCGGAGCATTTGCCTAACATGGAATGCCTAAGTTCGATCTCTAGCGTGGGGTGGGGTGCAGCAGTGGTGGTTCCAGTTTGGCCGGTCAGTTGTACGCTGTTGGCTATAGAGGCAGAGGGAAAAGAAGCAGAGCCATCCCGTTCCTATGGCCCACACACAATGAAGGATGAATAGGGTCCACTTGGGAGTGACTAAAGGAGAAAAGAACAGATCAAGGTCTGGGACAAAGTGTTTGGGGATGTTTCCCTTGGGGGTGCTAAGCTCTGAGTCATCACAGAACTCTTAGGAAATGTCAAAATGTTCCAAGTCTGATCCTGTATCAGCCTGACAGTGCAAGGGCCGTGGCCATCTTGCATTCTTCAGATATCCAGGCCTCTACAGGGGAGACTTGACGGCAGCAAGAGGGAGTCAAGCTGCTAAAACCTTCGCCATCACTAGGGAATGGGGCAGAGCTGCAGAGCAGGGGCCTCAGTGAGCCACACTCCTACTCCAAATGGGTCTCAACGGCCACGGCGCACACTCTTTCTTGTCAAGGTACTAACAGTACCCTAGTCAGTTATCCAGCTTTTCTTAGCTGAATAACTTTGGGTTTCTGGCATGACAGCTACTTCAGCTTCTGTCAGGAACCACAGAGACATTTCTACTGCCATAAGCAGAGAGGTCCTGTGTGCCTGCGCTCTAGGCCCCATGGGCTTGGTTTTTTTTTTTTTTTTTTTTAAAGATCTTTATTTTTATTGAGCTGGGTGATGGTGGTGGTACACACCTTAATCCCAGCACTCAGAAGGCAGAGGCAGGCAGATCTCTGAATTTGAGACCAGCTTGGTCTACAGAGCAAGTTCCAAGATAGCCAGGGCTACATAGAGAAACCCTGTCTAGAAAAAAAATTTTTTTATTTTACTCATGTGTGTGTCTGTCTCTGTGTGTGTTTGTGTAAAGGGTGTCAGATCTCCTTGAGCTGGAGTTAGAAGAGTTGTGTGTTGCTCAATATGGGTGCTGGGAACTGAAGAGGGGTATGTTCTTAGTACCCCATATTAGCTTACCCACTAATATGGCAACCCAGAAGATCTGCTATAAAAGCTCTAGTGAACTGGCAGAGAGGCAGATTCAAATGCCCCTCTACTTATATGCACGACTTACCTTTTCATTTGCTAAATGCAGGAGACAAGCAAAAGCCAGGGGTATGGAGAGGTTTTGAGCCATGAGCGGCGGCAGCCTGAAAGAAAAGGGCAAGCACTGAGTAGGTCATGCAACCCAGAGAACAATGCAACTCCTTCAAGTGTTTCTATAAAGTGAGATGTGGATAATGGGCCCTTTATGCTAAAAGTCCCACCAAGAAGTTGCCCAGAGTTCAGAGGGGACAGTGCACTCTAGCCCTATGTCTATTAGCACGCACCTCATCTGCAGGTCCTTTGTGAGTGCACCGAGTTTCTTCTCACTAGCCACTTCCTCCGGGGCCCCTTCCTTTCCATTTTCAGTATGTTTTGCCTAACCAAAACAAGCATATTTATGAATTGAAACAAAAGAAACTTACAAAACTTTAAATCCCATAAATAAAAGTGTACTGAATGAAGCAAAAATAAATTCTCAGGTATCTGAGACTTTAAGGAGGGGTCTTAGTTTGGTCCCCACACTGGCACTCTTAAGAGGTGATAGAATTTTTGTTCTGTTTTGGGGTTCCTATGTAGTGCTAGCAGTCCTGAAACTTACTATGTGGACCAGGCTGGCTTTGAACTTACAGAGGTCCATCCACCTGCCTCTGGCATGAGCCAGCACGCCTGGCTGAGTTACTGGAATTCATGGAGGTGTGACTGTGGATAGTGGACCATATGTCCTTGTTCTTTCATATTCTAGCCATGATACAAGTGGTTAGACCCTACTTTGTGCTTCTGTAAGATACGAGTATGAGACCAAAGCAACGGGGCTAACCCACTGCAGACTGAAACCTCTAAAACTGAGCCAATGTATATATGCCTTTTCTTTGAGGTGAGGGTCTCTGCTGTTACAGCACACACACAAACATTGTGACTGAGGCTTTCTCTGATATATCCGAGACCAGGCAGCTTAGGGTCCTCAATAATCATGAATTCCATTGCACAGCCAGCAAAATGTGTAAGGAAGAACCGAGTTTGTAAAGCCCAATGAACAGCTAATCAGGGTTCTGAGGCTGAACACTTAGTCGCGAGTCACGGCTTGCCTCACTCTCAGGAGAAGGAATCTGGCAGCGTGATTATTTCTCCAATGTTCCTGCTAAGAATGGACACCCTAAGTCAGAACACCACCTCAAAGCAGCAACACTTTCTGACACCTGTAAGGTAGTCCCAGTGCTTTGTAAGACGTCATATTTTAAGTCAAAGCTTCTATCTGGACATTTTATTACCAGTAAGTAAGATAGTGGCCAAGGCATTAGCTTGCCGTGTGGGGCCCACTTCTCTGCTGAGACAGTCTCTTCTTCCAAGTCAAGATATGTGCTTTTTGTTGTTATTGTTTTTGGTTTTTCGAGACAGGGTTTCTCTGTGTAGCCCTGGCTGTCCTGGAACTCACTCTGTAGACCAGGCTGGCCTTGAACTCAGAAACCCTCCTGCCTCTGCCTCCCAAGTGCTGGGATTAAAGGCGTGCGCCACCACTGCCCGGCCATGATATGTGTTTTAAACTTTGACTGCATCTCTCTGCTCTGGGGCATGGACCACACTGAGGAATCATGAGCTGTAGACACCAGCTCTCCCTCCCCTCCTGCACCCCGGGAACCTGAGGAGCATGCGTGATGTTACCTCTGTGTCAGCCTCCTTTCTAGAACACTCTGTCAGCAGATCCCACATATTCTGCTTCAGCTTCTTCATGTCCATCTTTTTGGCAGTCTTGGCATAATGAATTTCTATTTTATTCACCTGAAATAGGTGTAACAAAGCAAAGTGAGGCAGAAGAAAAGCATCCACTATCAATTTACTGTAAAATAGAAATCTGGTTTTTGTTTTGTTTTGTTTTGGTTTTGGTTTTTTGAGACAAGGTTTCTCTGTATAGACCTGGCTGTCCTGGAACTCACTCTGTTGACCAGGCTGTCCTCGAACTCAGAAATCCACCTGCCACTGCCTCCCAAGTGCTGGGATTAAAGGTGTGTACCACCACTGCCCAGCAAAATAGAAGTCTGGAATGAAAAAGTTGGAAGTCAAGGAGGAATCACAGCCAGGCACAGTGGCACACACCTTTGATGCCAGGCACAGTGGCACACACCTTTGATGCCAGCCCTCCAAGGCAGAGGCAAGTGAATCTCTGTGAGTTAAACAACAGCCTGGTCTACAGAGTCAGTTCCAGGACAGCCAGAGCTACAAAGTGAAACCCTGTCTCAAAAACAAAAGCAAAAAAGCAAGCCAGTCTCAACACCATATACAGAGCTGCCTGGCTGCTGTTTTGCTTTTTAAGACAGTCTCATGTAGCCAAGTCTGGCCTGGCTTACTATTTATTTAGATCCTAAACTTGTCAACCTCTTGCCTCCAAGCTATTGTGCTGGCATTACTAGTGTGCAGGGGATCGAACCTAGCGCTTTGTATATGCTAGGTAAACATTCCACCAACAAAGCATATCCCAGACCCTAACTTCTTTTAATCAGAGGAAATTTAGATTAAGACCAAGAACTGCAGTGTAAGAGTGAGTATATGAAACACCCAGCCTGGCTCTTGGGATGGGGCATCAGGTATTTCACACATGACATGAACTGAATCTGGCCAAGGTCTTTCAGAGGGCACAGCAATGCTCTCTGCTACAGCCTTCATTCATTTACTTTATTGGTGTGACCAATCCACTCCTACTTATGGCTTGGGTTTGATTCTCAACACTGCAAAAGTAAATAAAAGTTAATAAGATAAAATAAGGTCTTTGGAAAGATGTCCCTTCCACATAACCTAAGTGGTCAATGCCAATAGTCAGGAAGCAGTTTAGCCAGCGCAACCCTTTGTGAAACTCAGGTAACAGGTTAAGATGGAAATGGAAAACAGGTAGAACCCAGGCTGAGGGGACTCACATCGATCAGAGAGGAGTTAAACAGATAGCCAGGAAACCTCACGATTCCTTGCTGTCTCTCTCTCTTCCTTACCTTCTGAGGCTCAGCCACCAAGTTCGACTCTCCATAAGTTGTGATGTCTACTCCTTGGCTTTCAGGAAAAATGTGACCATTCTCTTGTGTTGTCTTTGGATCAGATTCAAGGTCAAGGGGCCCAACTGGTTCCGTAAATAAATTGTCTGCCTCTTCATAATCACTGTCCGCAGCCTGGGCAAGGAGACAACCCTTCAAGTTTGGCAGATGCTGTCAAAGGAGCTTAGATGCCACCGGGGAGACTCTATGTACACAAAGCGAGCAGAGTCCCACCAGTGTAGCCTGCTCGCTCACTTCCTGCTTCTCACAAACCCTACTACAGAGAGGGATCTCTTATCAGCCTGAGACCTCAGAAGCACGAGTTTAAAGAGTGCAATGACTACAGAGACCAGTGTCCCCTTTGCTTAGTAACTAGATAAATATTTCACCTTACAGAAAACATTTCCAAAACGCCTGCATCCCTCGCCCAACAAGAGCACAGAGCAGGAGCTGGGCATGTTGCTCAGTTCAGAGCACACATACATTACATGTGAGGTACTGGGTTCCATCCTTCCCACCTGAGAACAGTACAGGAAATCCCAGGTGCTATCTAATTTGGCAGCAGGAGCAATGCCCTTATACATTCTGGACACAGACTCTCATGAATCACAAGATGGCCTTACACTTGCCTTGCCAGAACTTCCGATCCACCTTCCTCCACCTCCTGGCTAGGAGGTGTGTGCCACCATACCCAGTATGATGGTTAGAATTAAAATGCCCCCATCCTGGGCTGGTGAGATGGCTCAGTGGTTAAGAGTACCGACTGTTCTTCTGAAGGTCCAAAGTTCAAATCCCAACAACCACATTGTGGCTCACAACCATCTGTAATGAGATCTGACGCCCTCTTCTCGGGTGTCTGAAGACAGCTACAGTGTACTTAGATATAATAAATAAATCTTTAAAAATAAAAGCCCCCATCCATAGACTCACAGGGAGTGGCACTATTAGGTGTGGTTTTGTTGGAGGAATGTCACTGGGGGTGAGCTTTCAGGTTTTCAGAAGCTTAGGTCTCCCCACCACACCCCCATCCCCCTGTCTCTCTCTCTCTCTCTCTCCCTGCTGCCCACCATCTAGATATGGAACTCTCAGTTACCTTTCTAGCAATACATCTGCCTGCCTGTCGCCATGTTTCCACGATGCTACTAATGGACTAACCCTCTGTAAGCCAGCCCTAATTAAACGTTTTCCTTTATAAGAGCTGCCAGTCATGGTGTCTTCATAGCACTACAACTCTGACTGGGACACCTGGTTTACAAGGTGCTGGGAGCAAAGCCCTGGCTTCATTCATGCTGGTCTACAGTCTCAGCCCACAGAAAGCCATTCTCAGAACCAAGCCCAGAGCGAACAGATCAGAACTGTGAGATAGGCGGTAGGCAGAACTCTAAACAGGTCCCCTGGCTGGTCCTTACAGGTATTGGAAAAGCATCGGCCAAGAGGTCAGACTAGATTCTCTCTCCCCAGAGTAAGGAAAGAGACAGAATAAGAGAAGAGGCAAGAGCTCTTCTCCTCTTACCTCAAGTCCAGGACAATAGTTGGAGGTGTCGTTAGGGTTGTTATAATCATAGTCTTCAATTTCCTCATAGTGCTCAGTCTTTGCCTTCTGGTTCTGGCCCATCTTAAGTGACTAGAAGAGAGGAGGGGGTGTGCAAAAAGAAATCTCTAGAAAAGCAGCCACTGGACAAAGCTGGGGATATCAATCTTGTTCCTTATTTCAGTCTCATTTTAGAATGACATGACCCTAGAGTGGGGGGTTTAAACGGCTACATAGTCTAACCAAGACTCCACTGTACAGAATGCAAAGGACAGGACACAGAGCCTCTACTCACCCCCCAAACCAAAACACTTCCTCTTCTGATCTGCAACTGCAGTTTTATTTTAAAACAAAGCCTGGCCACCCATCTACAGCTTTCTAAAAGAAACTCAACTTGTACTTGAACAAGCCTGCTAAGAACTCCTTATCTTAAAGGCAGCCCACTGGGGCTGCGGGGAGGACTCAGTGTAGTGCCGGCCCTGCAAGCTCGAGGCCCATGTCTGTCTGGATCTCCAACACCCATGTAAAAAGCAGGTGTGGCTGCCCACGTCTAACCCTCATTCAGGAAAGCCGAGAGATGGGTCCCTAGAACTCTGCTGGCCAGCCAGTTTAGCTAACTGGTGAGTACAGGGTGAAGTGAGACACTCTCAGAAAAGATTTAGGAGGATGCTCAGTGGGTGCAGCTGCTTGCCACTAAGCCTGACAACTTAAGGTCAATCCCCTGGTTCAATATGGTAGGAGAAGAAAACTGACTCCTCAAAGTTATCCCCTGACCTCTACACACACAGTGGTACCCATGTGCATATTCCCACACAGGATATACATGAAAGACACCCAACATCTACATCTGTCCCAGCATATACACATGCATGAGCACACACGTGCACATAAAATAAAAAAATAAATAAAAATAAAAAAATAAAGGCAGCCGCCTCTTGCTAGGACAAGCGCTGCTCTCACTACACAGCAAAGAAAGAAGCAGCTAGCTCCCTCCCCTACTTTTCCCTGAGTTCTCATTCAGCCTTGCACAGCCCACAGAACCGTGCCTCCCTTATGGGAGTGCTCAGTGACCACACCCCTCAAGCATCCGTGGCTCTTTACCCTGTAGTCTATTTTTAGGATATGTCTTTGAGTTGAGGAGAATATGGCTGGAAATGGATTTAGCTTGCAACACTTATCTTGATGATTCTAATACAATCTAAAATCAACTCTTTAAAATGATATTTCTATAATATAAACTCAAAGATAATATCAAACATTTAGTGAGTTAAGGAATGGCCCACTAGCCAAGCAGTGATGGCACGTGCTCTTAATGTTAGTTCATGAGGCAGAGGCAGGCAGATCTCTGTGAGTTGCCAGCCTGGCCAACAGAGCTAATTCTAGGACAGCCAGAGCTACTATGCAGAGAAACACTGTCTCAAAAAACCAAAAAGAAAAACCAGAAAGAGAAATGCCCAACTTTCTTCCACTGTTTCTTATGACAGACACATGGAGCTCTTCTCCATTGGAAACCCTTCTCTGTGCATGTGCGAGCTTGCCCCTTGCCAAGCTTTTGAGTCCTTCTCACAGTGTGGCTCCACGGAAGAAGAAGACCTCCAGCTCCAGCTGCCTGCCTGCCTGCCTCTCTGTGATTCTGAGTACAATAAAGACCTCAAGTTCTTTCTTCCATAGAAACAATTACAAGCAAGGCATGGCGGCTCATCCTAGCATGTGGGAGGTGGAAACAGAAAGCTGGACTATACAGTGAGCTTCAAGCTAGCTTGAGCTACATACAGGATACGATCCTGGGTGGGAGTGGAGGTTGGGAACAAAAAACAAAAGCAATTTGTAGAAAACCAGCTACTGACAGGGGTTGGGGAAATCAAACAGTAAATGCCAGGTCCCACAGTAGGAGGGCTATTCTCCATCACCGGCACCTCTGAATATGCAAATTACCATCTTAGCTATCCTACTGATAGGTCCACAATCACTGCTACAGGGAGGGTGGGCGGCCATCCAGGAGCTTTGCTGTGCGGCTATACCTCAGCCTTGCTTGGCCATCATGCATCAGACTGTCTGTCCCTGCTGGGGCCACAGCTGCAACTCATTTCTGCTAAGTGAACAACATCGATCAGAAAGAAAACATGCCAGTCTGTTTAACTAGAATGTAGCATATTGAATTCAGAAAAATATATGCATATCATTAAAACTGCATGGTGACTAAACCTAGTAGTGCACAACTGGAATCCTGGTCCTTCAAAGTGCTGAAGCATGAGGAGCCCAAGACCGAGGCAAGTTGGGAATATGTAGCGAGTTCAAGGCCAGCCTGAGCTACAAAAGGAACAAAAGCTAGAACACGCTCCTTAGTCAAGTTCAATCCCTAGTACCACAAAAAGAGGAAAAGAACTCAAGCTCTTGTAGAGTAACAGACAAAATAAGGAGGAAACCACAAACCAGCACCACAAACTAGCGCAAGAGCAAACTACGAGAGCTGGTCTGCAACCCAGGCGAGGCTGAGCGCTCTGAGCCATGGGGTGTAACCCAGGCGGAGCTCTGCAGCCTCTGTCCTCAGCTCTGCCTCATCATCTGCTCTCTGTGATCCTTCCTGGACTCCTCCCTTTCCTTTGAGGTACTGCCCAACAGCAACAGGACAAGCCTCCTGATCCACACAGGCCATCACCAGGCCTGGTAGCCACGACAGCTTACAGGAAGGGAGGCACCATCTTACCCTTACGCCTGGTTTGAGGTGAAGCTGGGCCAGGTTATCAGTTTCATAGTGGAAATCTGTGGGAAGAGTGGTGGCTCTCCAATTCTGGTTCTCCAAAGTGGACTTGGTCAGAATGGTAGCAGCCTATTTGTTTTTAAAAAAAAATCTTAATTACAATGATAGATATAACTTTTAGGCATTTAGGAAGGGTTTGGGCATTGCTCTACTACTTGTAACTCTTGGGTCTGTATGAAGTGACTGTACTGGGCATGAAAGCAGATGCATTTAATCGAAGTACTCAGAGGGCTGAGGCAGGCACACTGACATGAGTTCAAGGCCAGCTGGGGCTGTAGAGGGCAGAAGACTGGGCTACATGGTGTTACCCTATCTAAAACCCTAAACTTTCCTGACCCTGCCACTCACTTTGTTTCTCAATGGTCCCTCAGGGACTGAGGGAGAGAACAGACTTGTTTACCAGTTAAAGTTATAGCTAGGCATGGAGGCACAATGGGGAGTACAGTCAGGAGGAACAGAAATCTAAGGCCAGCCTCATCTATAGCAAGTTTGAGGACAGCCTGATACAAAAAAATCTATTTCTAAAAAAACTGAAATATACAATAACTTTCTGCTTGTTTCTTTTGTTGTGGGTCTCTCTATGAAACCTGGATTAGTCTGGAACTCAGAGAGTCACTGCCTCTGCCAGGTACAGAGATTAAAGGCATGCACCACTACAGCAGGCTGTACAATGACTTTGTTGTTGTGGTAGTGGTTTTTCGAGATAGGGTTTCTCTGTGTAGCTTTGGCTGTCCTGGAACTCACTCTGTAGACCAGACTAGCCTCAAACTCGGAGATCTGCCTGCCTCTGTCTCCCAAGTTCTGGGATTAAAGGTGTGCACCACCAGCATCCAGCCTGTACAGTGATTTTTGAAATTCCGTCTGAAAGGGCAAGAGGAGCGCAGTCGTCTAAGAAGGGCACGGAGATCTGGCACAAACCTTTGTTTTCTGAAAATATGCATCAAAATCAATATCGTCATCAAAATTAATTTCAAAGTCTTTCTTTGCACTCTTCTTTTTGTTCTTGGTGCAGGAGGCAGCATCTTCTGCAGAAATAAACAGTTTACAACCATGTTCGCCTCTGTGCCAACATTATTCTCATCTCACATCTATCAAGGGCCTTGTCAAGCTTGAGGTGCATTTATGGCAGCTATGCATCACTCCAGTATAGAATCACACCTCACGCCCATCTAAACAATGTTTGTGGAGGGCTGGAGGGGACTCCCTCGTGCCACTCCTACAACTTAAGTCGTGCTGGTTAATGGAAGCAGAGTAAGGCCATGAGCCCCGTTCTCCTGACTAAATCTCACTCTTGTCCTTCATGTTTAGACTCTCCAGTGACTTACACTGACTGTGCAGCCAGAGGCTGGCTCAGCTCCCCTGCTTCTGCTCCTCCTCAGGAAATGCAAAGAACAGAGATCAGCAGCATCTCTCTTCTCTGCCTACTGTAGACCGCAGGCAGCATGTGTTGCACTGCAGGGTCTTCAAGTCCCACCCACACGACTTACGCTTGGGTCGAGGCCTAAAGCGCCAGTGATCTGGGCCAGCCCACATCTTCATGGTCCGGGGACTGAAATACGAGTATTCTCCAGGTTTCATGGATAAAAAGGAGCACATGGTTTGGATGTCTCTGTCCCCGAGGGAAATTTCTTCCCTGTAACACATATGAAATCATTGGTTCGTGTATACTGCATGGAATATAAACCATACAGTTACACATAAAGAATCTAATGAAACTGGAAATGCTAGCCACCTCCTCTACCAAAAAGGAGCACTTCCTTCTTTCTTTTTTAGTATTTTTTTTTTCAAATTTTATTTTGTATGTGTGGATATTTTGCCTACATGAATTACATGAATTGTGCCCGGATTCCCTGGAACTGGAATTACAGGTGGTTGTGAGCAACCACTGGGACTCAACAGTCACAGAAGCAGCCTTTCTAAGAATAAGTCCAAGTAAGCACTTGATTTAGAAACCAGCAAATGAGCTGGGGGGTGGTGGCGCATGCCTTTAATCCTAGCACTTAGGAGGCAGGCATAGGTGCCTGTGAGTTCAAGGTTAGACTGGTCTATAGAGTGAATTCCAGGACAGCCAGGGCTACACAGTAAGACCCTGTCTAGAGAAACAAACAAGCAAGCAAGCAAAAGAAGCCCCCAAGTTTTACTTGTTGAGTGGTTCCAACTGTACCCCATCTGAGGGACAAGAAAACAGGTAGAAAAGTCAAGGACTTTTTGTGATTTTAGGCAGGTCTCTGAATAGCTCTGGAGAGCCTGAGACTCACTACACACCAGGAGAACAGCAGTGCTGGGCTGGTATGGTGGCATGCATAGGTAGGATGAGGCAGGAGGATCTTGAGATTGAAGTTAGCCTAGGCTACACAGTGATATTTGCTCTCAAAAAATAAGCACAGGCTGCCTGAGCTGAGAGCTGGATGCAATTGTCTGAGTCTCAGACTTGGGTCTTCTCACATGTATGGATTTTGCTATTCAACATGACAATCTTAGTTTCCATTTGTTGACTGACTGCGACCCCTAGACGCTGCCTTAGTTCCTTCTAAAAGTGAAAAATATGCTCCACTTTATATACTTAGCTCCAAACACTTTAGGACCCTTTCTAAAAAACAATCTGTTATGTCATCCAGCTTCATTTGCTATTTGTGATACACAGAGCCTGTTCAGCTCAGCAGCTTTGGTGTGTGAAGGAGCCCTCTCCTCAGGCACCTCTGCGGGCCTGTGAGGATAAAGGTGATGAGTGAGATCTTTGATGGTGGCTTTGTGCTGGTACTGAGCTGAGAATGAATCCTTAGGGCACACTCTACAGGGTAAGAAAAAGAAAAAAACTGTAAAAAAGCAGATTGGTTTTCTCTATAGAATCTCAAAAACAACAAAAATAAACCAAAAACACATCCAAACAAAAAGCCCAAGAAACTACATATTTCAAACGTAATTTTTAAAGTTAAAACAAAGAAGCCCCCCGTTTCCGGCCCATTGGATCAGTGCTGTCATGGACTAACGTGTGTAGTCCCTCAGAGCTACACACAGAACAAGACTGCTCAGAGCCTCCCTCATGGGTCCCACCCGCACTCAGCTCAGCGGTTAAGCACTTCCAGGCAGAGGTGTAAGGAGCCTGCCTCCCTTCCCAACAGCCTGGCCTGATGCCATGCAGAGGCCCCCGCAGGCTTACAGAACTCTCCAGTCACCCGAAATATCCTCCAACACATTCTGGTTGGCAGACACCCCTTGCCCAACTCTATATAACTAACAAAATCTATATCATACTGCATCTTAAGGCTGCTCCTCCCAATCTTCACTTCTTAGGGGTCTATCTCTGTCACATCTTCCTGACATTGCAAGGCCCCTCCCCTTCAGTCTAATTATCCTAATGCCACTGAGCTAACAATTCCTGCCAGCCAGCTCAGTAGCAACTGTCAGCCAGCAGAATACTTCAGTCTTTTAATCTCAGAGTGGGAGTGAGAGCTGCCTGAGCAGTTCTATAATGAAGTGGATCACCAACACGCAAAGCCTGGTGTGACCCTGTGAGGCAGCCATGTGTTCAGCCATGTGTTCGGCATGGCATACCAGTCAGGCTAACTGGAGCTAGAGGCCTATTTAGAAACATTCTGGGACCCCGGGGGCCTTACTGGTTGCTTTGGACCTGACAGAGCTCCTTCCAGCTCCGGAACTCTTCATGATCCCCAGCTGCAGCGGGGTCTGGCTCATCATTGTCAACAAAATCTTCGACCAGGGGCCCATCAGGGACATTTTCTTCATCGTCTTCAACCTCAGCATTGACGTCAAATACTTGATCATTCTTCTTAAACTTGTCTACCAGGGCCGACACAGACTACAAGGAGAAGACAGAGCTCTCCAGCTGTCTCCGTTCTCAGGATCGCCCCAGCTCATCCCTGGAAAGTAGCCGCCCTCATTTTCAGCCTCTCTTTTTCCTGGCCCTGCCCCCACACCCCACCCGCCAGAAGCAGCACCAGGAGGAAGTTTACATTGTGCAGCGCAGGTTGAGACTGCATTGTGTTAGGCACATTTTGTAAAACACTAAACAGGAATCTGCATTCACTGGCTGCCTGTTTAAAGAACAGAGTTTTCCATGGAGACAGTTTATGTTGGAAGTTGTAATAAGTAGGCTAAAGGGGGCCCTGCTAAAAATACACCAAGGAAGGCTTTAAACAGGACAGTTTCTCAGGAAACAGTGTGCCAAGGGACTTAACCCCCAAAGAAGGAAATGCCTCTAGCCGGACAGTAGCTGGAGACCAGAGGCTACTGTGATAAGCATGTTCAAGGGCAAATCTGACCCTCGGGAAGCAAATGAAGAGACAGAAAGCTGACCCCAGAACCTACAACTGTATGATGGTCCAGCTGGGGATCACAGCCCCACCCTCCCAGCTAGGCTGAGAATTCCTACACAAGTGCCAAAGGAAATATTCTCTGTGTTCCTGAATAAATAAAGTCCAAGTCTCAGCTATGGTTCCCACTGAGAAGAACTGATCTTGGACTAGCTAAGTGAAACCACCAGCCACCAGGAAACACCCCGAGCCTTATAAACTCCAAAGTTGACTGTACCTCATTATGTGTTTCGCTGTCCCATTTAGTAAACTGGAACCCAGCCAGGGAAGGGCAGAGCAGGCGGTCTTCCACACACTGTTGCAAGGGAGCTGGGGGACAGCAAGATCATGGGAGAGATTACAGGGGGACCAAGGCTGCCACTTTAGAATGACACAGAGAGAGGGAGAGGCAGTCACCTCACTCCCTCAAAGTTGGCTGGGTGCCAACCTCCTGACACTGACGCAGGTGCACTCACAGTGTAGTCGGACTAAATGTTATTCCCAGAGTTAAGTGCAAAGGAGAAACTAGAAGCACAGACATTTCATTCTGAAGTGTAGCTTGAAAATGTATAAGTCTTTCTTTAAAAGCACACTAAGTCACAAAATGGTACTCCTTTTCAGTCTGAAACTATAAAGTAGCTACAGATGACATATCTCAGAGGATCAGAGCCATAGCTAAGGGCATAAACACAGAAAACAAATTGCTAGCACAGTTATACTGAGCAAAACTTCTACAAGAATAGAAAGAATAGGGGTCTGGAGAGATGGCTTTGCAGTTAAAGAGCACCGACTACTCTTCCAAAGGTCCTGAGTTCAATTCCCGGCAACCACATGGTGGCTTACAACCATCTGTAATGGGATTAGATGCCCTCTTCTGGTGTGTCTGAAGATAGCTACAGTGATGTCATATATGTAAAAATAAATGGCTACATGATGTAAAAAAAAAAAAAAAAGGACCACACCCAGAGGAAGCTCCACTCTCAGGTGCTCTGACACACCCAGGATCAGAGGTAAGCAGGAACCAACATCTGTCCCAACACTGGGAATAATTGGGTCCAGCGGGACCAGGCACACAGGAACTCCGCCAGCCCAGTGACTCCAGTTCCTTCCAGTCTGTTGGGGGTAGTGTTCTGAGCAGACCTTGGGCACAAGCTCTGCAGCCAGTCCCACAACTCACAGAGAAAGCCACACTCCCAGGTGATTTAACAAGCCCAGGATCCCAGGATCCCAGGATCCCAGAATCACAAGATCACAGTCAGCTTGATTCTGAGGAGTTCTGAAACAACCAGGATCACAGGAAGGACAGGCTCCAGTCAGATTT
>NW_022196897.1:112683947-112693109 GCF_008632895.1 Mastomys coucha
AAAAAAAAAAAAAAGACTAGAAAGACTATAACTGAAAGTACCAGTGTGAGCCTGTAGTTCCAGCACTCAGGGGGGGAAGGAGGAGAGAGGTGCTAGGCCAGCATGGGTAAACAGATAACAGATGACAAGAATAGGTACCAAAGTATTTGCGTGGTCAGCCCAGAGGGAGAAAATCAATGGCACTCAGCACCCAGAAGGGACCACGAGCATGCGCAGTTACACACTACAGCACATGTCTTTCACACTTTCCCCTACAACATTCCTGGGTCAGGAGGAAAGAGGGAGAACTGGGGGTAAGGGGAAGATGTTGAAATCCTGACAAGTACTAGGAAACTACTAACTACTAACAGGATAGGCCAGTTCTTAACTGCCGCAAGAATAAGTCACAACACCCCCACAGGTCCTGAAAGACCTGTGAACTGGGAGCAAATCAGAACAAGCTATCTCTGGCCAAACAAATATCTCTTTCCCGCATTCCAGCTCAGACACTGACCCTCCAGGTGAGTCGTGGGTGCCACTGGGTGTTGTAAACAGCGAGCACATGAGGTCCACGGCACATGGGCACAGTGATGGCTTACCGTTTAGACTTACTGCAGAAGGTCCACAGCACATGGACACAGTGATGGCTTACAGTTTAGACTTACTGCAGAAGGTCCAGGGCACATGGGCACAGTGATGGCTTACAGTTTAGACTCCTTATCAAAAAAGGAGGAGGAAGAGAGTATACTGCTAGGCACTGCCAAAGAACACCCAATGTGGCTTTCCAGAGGAGCCACCTGTGTAATGTTCAGTAGCAACTTGAAAACGGCCCCTACAACCATGAGAAGCACCTCTGTGACTCAGATGCCCGGACAAAGGCTGACTTTACTCACCTTTTAAATCTGTCATGTCTACGAAACCCAAATCTGGCAGCTCAAGAGGCTCTCCTGAGGAGAGAGTCTGCATGTCGGAAGGAAAAAGCAGCTCACTTCTATAGTCCTGGCAGTGGAGGGTGGAGAGAAATACCCCGGCTGTGCTGCATTCATCAAAGGAGGCTGCCGTCTTCTGAAACATAGGATCCACCTGCATGCGACCACAAGGAACCAAAGAATGATGGTCGGGAGCAGCAGGAAACACAAGCTCATCTACAGCTGTCTACAAGACTGAATGTCTGTGCATGGTCAGGTGGATGAGTGTTGAGAAGTGAACTTTCAATCTCTACCTACGACACACATGGACAGACACCCTGCTGCAGGCAGTTCCTAAATAGCTACATCTAACAGACCCAGCACAGTAAATGACGTCACAACAAATCTGTTGCTTACTTAGTAGGCCAATGGGATGGAGCCAGTCACTGGTCCCATCCTTCCTATTTGTTCTGGGGACTTCTATTGAAGGTGGGGTCTTACTCTAGTCCCAGGCTGGCATCTCACTCAGAAGCCTTCTGCCCAGCCTCCTGAGTGCTGGGCTACAGATATGTGAAACCACATCTGGCTCAGTACTGTTCCTCTGAACACAAGTGTTAAGATTTGGGAGAACCCAACCAGGACAGCTAGGTGAAGGACAGGCAGGGTCAGAAGAGCTATGGTAGAGCAACAGCTGGGAAAGGTTACAAGGAAGCTCTGAGGCGGGGTCAGGGAGAAGAGGGGCACAGTCACGTGATACCAACCCAAAGTCAGAGCACATCCCACGCATGGGAACAGGGCAAGACAAATGAATGTGAGGCGAAAAGAGGACATCACCTGGGATCTCCTAGAACAGATGCTTCAAAGATGTGGCTTCCAAGGAGAAGCATGACTTGGACCTGATAACACAGATGTGGCTTCCCTGCCTTCCTTGGAGGGTGTGATCTTACTGTCTTCACATCCTGGCTCCCAGGAAGGGACATGCTCTACACCTGTCTCCTCTCAGCTGTTCCGATGCAGGCAGCGCCTGCCATGAGCATCTATTCACCCCTCCTCCCAGAGCCACTCATGCACCTGGCTTCCCAGAACCAGTGTTGTCACTGCTGGTTCCTTTCTCAAATGGTAACCAGTCTTGTGCTCCTGTGTGCAGCCCAGACCTACAGGTCCTGAGCCTGCAGTTAATGACCCAAATCCATCCAGCCTTCCTTCAAAGCTTGGCCAAGCCATAAACACCAGCCCTACCGACCATCTTGCTGAATTTGACAGAGACCACATGGGGTGCACATTTCCTCACCGCACACTTTCCATCGGCTTCAGAGACATTGATATTGCTCAGATTCTGTTCAATGGTTTTGCAGGACTGCTTCTTCTTTGGCTTTGCAGGCTTTTTAGTCCTTTCTGTTTCAACAGCACTTTCATCTGAAGGAGTAACAGCAGTTCTTAGGAACCCTCTACAGCAGTCATAATTTAAACAGGAACTCCCTTCCAGTCAGCAGGCTGATCTGATCTGCTGCTGCAGTGTAACTGGACTACTAGACAACACATTCACTTCTAATAAAAACCACGAAGAAGCTCCCTAGTTAGTGTTTTTCCCTAAGTAATTACTAAAAGCTTTTATACAGTCTTTGGAACTACTGTTGCCAAAAGCAAGCTCCTATAGGAGAATAAAGGACCTTTAACAACCAGTAAAACCGGGTTGGCAAGATGGCTCAGCAGGTAAGAGCACTGACTACTCTTCCGAAGGTCCTGAGTTTGGATCCCAGCAACCACCCGTAATGAGATCTGACGCCCTCTTTTGATGCATCTGAAGACAGCTACAGTGAATTACACCGGGGCCGGAGCAAGCGTGGCTGGCAGAGGTCCTGAGTTCAATTCCCAGCAGCCACACACATGATGGCTCACAGTCATCTGTACAGCTACAGTGTACTCATACACATAAAATAAATCTAAAAAAAAATGTTTAGAAAAAAAACAACCAGTAAAACCACCCCTGAGAAACCCTAACACAAAATACAAGTGTAAGGGCTGTCAGTCAGATGAGGCTCAGTTCAATTCCAGTAAACTACCCATTACAAGAGACTAGTAGATATATATAAAATATATATTAAAAATAACCAAGCCGGGCAGTGGTGGCACACACCTTTAATCCCAGCACGCTTTTAATTCCAGGCAGATTTCTGAGTTCGAGGCCAGCCTGGTCTACAGAGTGAGTTCCAGGACAGCCAGGGCTATACAGAGAAACCCTGTCTCGAAAAAACAAAAAACAAAACAAAACAAAACGAAAACAAAACCATCCATCATGAATTCTGTATAGAAGCAAGTAAACTAGATTTTCCTCATGGAAAACCACATTCTGGAAATAGCCATGCCTTCCAAAAAAAAAAAAAAAAGCTTTCCAAATTTTTGTTTTCATCTTGATATGGCACTCAAATATTTTCCAGTACAATCGAGAAGCAGCCCTTTAAATCCAGACCCCAGCCTGTGTACCTCTACTGTGGCTCTCTTCTTGAGGTGGTGTGTCTTTGCCGAGCCCCCCAAGGACTCTGTATACATCAGCATGGACGGCATCCACACGGACAGCATAGATCTTGGTGCTAGCATCCAAGGTACCAGCAGCCACCTAGTTCAAAAGCACAGCTACATTCAAGAAGACGCACAGGACAGCACTTTAAACAAGTAAAATCCAGCTAGATTTATAAAATACTTACTTAAAAAAAAAAGACAGAAAGGTGCTCAATGACTGATGGGAAATAAAAGCATGTCTCTTCTCTGCATTTCACCCTTTGAGGAAAGGATATAAAGGAGCCTGGTACTATGTCACCAGAAGACTCTGTGTGCAGAGTTCAAGTGTGTGAATGGTACTCTCACCAGGGCTCTTGTCTGTGTGCAGAGTTCAAGTGTGTGAATGGTACTCTCACCAGGGCTCTTGTCTGCATTCAGAATCCAAGTGTGTGAATGGTACTCTCACCAGGGCTCTTGTCTGTGTGCAGAGTTCAAGTGTGTGAATGGTACTCTCTCACCGGGGCTCTTGTCTGCATTCAGAATCCAAGTGTGTGAATGGTACTCTCTCACCAGGGCTCTTGTCTGTGTGCAGAGTTCAAGTGTGTGAATGGTACTCTCTCACCAGGGCTCTTGTCTGTGTGCAGAATTCAAGTGTGTTACAATAAGAACTGGAGATAAGCACTGGGTGAGCGCACGGGAAGTGTGCATTCTCCTTACTTTAAAGTTGGTTGGTTCTGTGTCTTTCTGCTTCAGAATCTCTGACATAAAATCAATCAAATGCAGGCCGAAAGCATTCTTAGTAGTGATTTTCTAGGGGAAAAAAATTAAAACTTTGTTACTCATAGGCTTGGCTTATAAGTGCATGTAAATAAAGTTTATATACAAATACTTATCATGTAAATAATCCCACTAAAGTTTACATACAATACTCACACTGACCTCAGTTCCCATAACCACTTGCAGCATAGCCTAACTTGGATGGATCACTCCTCTAACACTTTGCTCTGAGAACTCGGCACAGAGAACTCAGCCAAGTTGGGACTTATGAGGCAGGAACTAGCCTCCACCCTCACTCCCCCTTTACAGGAGGGACCTGGAGCAGTAAGGTCAGCAATTGGTCATAGTCACCCAGTTTATATGTGGAAACTAGAGGGTTCTAATGCGGGTGAATTATTAGTTTCCACACTCACAGCATTTGCCTGTAAACCATGTTGTGTGAGAGGAACTTCGAGGAGTAGGCACTCATAAGAATAACATCAAAGCTCTGCCAGAAACAGTACAGCCACACTAGAGAATAAACAAACCATTATATCTCCTACCTAATCAAGAAAGCCCAGAATCATAATTGGGCACGTACACCTGAAATCTTGGGAAGTGAGGCAGGAGGATTGCAAGTTCAAGGCCAGCCTAAGCTACATAGCAAGATCCTGCCTAAATAAATACAAACTAAGCTGGGCATGGTGTCATACATCTTTGATTCCAGAGCTTGGGAGGCAGAGGCAGGTGGATCTCTACGAGTTCAGGGTCAGTCTGGTCTACAGAGTGAGTTCCAGGACAGCCAGGGCTACATAGAGAAATTCTGTCTCAAAAAAAAAAAAAAAACAAAAAGGCAAACAAGAAAACCCAAAAAGCGGGCTGGTGAGATGGCTCAGCGGGTAAGAGCACTGACTGCTCTTCCGAAGGTCATGAGCTCAAATCCCAGCAACCACATGGTGGCTCATAACCACCCATAATGAGATCTGATGCCCTCTTCTGGTGTGTCTGAAGACAGCTACAGTGTACTTATGTATAATAATAAATAAATCTTTGGGCCGGAATAAGCAGGGACTCAGCAAGCAGAGTTTACGGGAGTGAACTGGAACAAGCAAACCTAAAAGTCAATTCCCAACAACCATATGAAGGCTCACGACCATCTGTACAGCTGCAGTGTGTACTTATACACATGAAATAAATAAGTAAACCTTAAAAAAAAAGAAAACCCAAAAAGCAAACAAACAAACCAAGCCAACAACAACAAAAAATCCTCAAACCAGCAAATACTCACATTTTCAGTGGAAAGCTTGATACAGGTAGAATAATGTTCTGTAATCTGTGTGTTTGTAAACTTAGATGTGGTAGTTGAAACATCAGTATTCCTAAATGAAAAACAAGAATTCTAGCAAGGATTTACAATACAAAACTTCAAAACACAAACCCAGGAGGTAAAGGTGCCAAACCTGATGACCTGAGATTGACCCCTGAAACCAAAGGCATGGGAGGAGAAACTTCTGCTCTGACTCACACACACACACACACACACACACACACACACACACACACACACACACACATACATACACATACACATACACACACACACATACACACACACACACACACACACAGAGAGAAACAAATGCCAATGAAGTCCTCTGGAGGGAGGCACCAGGACCCTTACCACCCATGCCACCCCGACAGAGTCAATGCAGAACTGCACTCACCTGTTCGGGGAGGCCAGATGAATTGAATCTGTATTGAACTGCAGGTCAAAGACCCTGGAGCGTCTCCGCTGCATACGCTCCTTTTCGTCGTCATTCTGAGGAAAGTCTTCAAGGACGGGGGTTTTAGGAGTGCCGAGGGAGGCCTTCCCAGGCTGGGATGCTGGAAGCACCCGTTCCAAAGGTGAGGAAAGGATGCCCTGTTGTCCACAGGTCTTCAGAAAAGAGCTACTCATTGTTTCTGTGACAGAACAAAATACTTGCTCAAGAAAGCTTTAACAGAATAGTTTCCTATATGGAAAGGGGACCCGGCTCTGTCAAGGGGCTCCCTGCACGTTCTCCTTTAAGTCCTACAATGCATGATGCTAGACACTACAATTTGGGTTTCTTGAGTGGGGGTTGAGGGGCAAAGAAAAGACGATAGGACATATAACCACTTCACAGCTACTGCATATTCAAGCAAACCACAGGATGTATGAATGGCAAGGCAGGCCTGGGGGTGGGGGGGTTGGGGGGGTGGAGTTGATTGGTAGAGCATTTGCCTAGCATGCTCAAGGCTAGCCCATCCCAGCACTCCCAAGGACAGAGAGATGGATGAGACAAACTTGCTGCCTTTGATGAGCTCACAAACTGGAAGAACAGACATCTGCCACTTATAATCCCAGGCCAGGGAGACACTGGCGCTAAGCAACGATGAGGCTGGGCTCTGACCCTGGCTCATCCATGTCTTGGCAACAAGATAGAAAAGAAACACAGGAAATAGGTAGAACACAGCCAGCCAGACACACACACACCCTTCCTAAGAACTGCCCACAAATCACATTCAAATGCAAAAGCCTTGAACAGTGAGTGACTACATTAACCAAGCAGACAAAAATGAGAAACTGAAAGTATCCTCACCTCTGATGTGACTCAACACCAAATTTTTATAATTTATTTTTATTTTGTGTGTACTGGTGTTTTGCCTGCATATATGTCTGTGTGAAGGTGCCAGATCCCCTGGAATTGGAGTTACAGGCTGTTGTGAGCTCCCATGTTTGTGTTTGTGTGTGTGTGTGTGTGTGTGTGTGTGTGTGTGTGTGTGTGTGATTAAACCTAGGTCTTCTGGAAAAGCAATCAGTGCTCTTAACCACTGGGCCATCTCTCCAGCCCCAACTACAGGAAACTCTCAGAATCACCTAGGAAATAGTTTTACCAGGAATATTTAATCTAAATGTTACTAACACTTTAGATCTTACCACCTGTAAGAAATATAAGAACAGGGAAATGAGCCAAAGGAGACAAATAGGCATTTACCTAAATTGAGAATGGGGACACTGTATGCGAAAACTAGTTCACACCTGTAGTTCCAGCATCTAGCAGGCTGAGGCAGGAGAACTGCAAAGAGTTCAAGCCCAGCCTGGGCTACATAGTGATATAGTCTCAAAACAAGTAAATAGTAACAAGCTCCTTATCAAAAAAGCCAGGGGAGTTACTCTGGATGAAAAGAAAACAACTGGCCACTAACCCAAAAGCAGCACATGGAAGGTTTCCGCCAATCCCTGCTCAAAACGGTGGAGAGGAGCAACATTTGAGGGTGATTTTAGAAATCTAGAATAAAGTCTAGACCTTAGTCTAGGAAACTAATTTTTATTATCTTAGGCATCACAGTGACATTTTTTTTTCAAAAAAATATGTTATTACTGGACAAACACTCTAAGACACGAGCAAGACTCCAGGTTAAAAATGTTGAAATCCATCTGGTAGGACTGATCCATGACCCCAACTCAGTCTCGCCACTTTGTGAATCCTTACAGACCCAGCTCCGTTCTCCTCCAGTGTCTTCTCTTAGAGTTGTACCTGATTTTGTCACCAGTTTTCATCCAGATCCACTGAGGAACAGGACGATTTTGCTTTTGTTTCTTGGCCAGGAATCTCTTGATTCTGAGAGTCTTGTGAGAAGACATGGCGAGAAGTCGAGTCAGGCGTACTGCACACGATGGCAGAGGAAAGGAGAAGAGCCACAGTGACATTTTGATGTAGAAGGTCACTGCTTTTCAGAGATGTGTGAGAAATGGCTTCAGTGTGGAGCCATCTGAAGAGTGTAACTTGCAGTCACAGTAAAGGTGGTAAAACGTGAGCAACTGCTGGACTCAGGTCGGGGCAGCAAGCATTTCCTTTCTTGGTACTTCAACTAAAAGTTGGGAATCAGGGCTGGTGAGATGGCTCAGCGGTTAAGAGCACTGACTGCTCTTCCAGAGGTCCTGAGTTCAAATCCCAGCAACCACATGGTGGCTCACAACCATCTGTACTGGCATCTGATGCCCTCTTCTGGCGTGTCTGAAGATAGCTACAGTGTACTCACATAAAATAAAGAAATAAATCTTTTTTAAAAAAAAAAAAAGTTGGGAATCAGATGTGTGTGTGATAGGTATCGGCGTTTTGGGGAGGGGGTGAGGCATGAGGAAGACAGGAACTGTGAGTGACATGACTTTAAATACAGTCATCAGGGCAGGATTTTCTGAAAAGGTTACACCAGAAATTATCAAAGCCATGAGACCATGTGGAAGCAGGGGGCACAGGCCAAAGGTGGGAACATGCTGGCACGTGTCAGGGCCTACTGGGGCTGAACACAGTAGTCCACACACGCCTCGGGCTCTCCAGGGCCAAGGAGGGAAAACACTAGTCAGGGAAATGGAAGGTGGACTAGCAAGAGCGCACAACCGTTGTGCTGACTTTACATCCACCCCACCCCACAAAGGATATTTAGATAGGGTCTCATGTAGCTTAGGCTGGCCTCAAACTCACAACAGCTGAGAGGATGACCTTCAACTTCACATCTTCTAGCCTCTACCTCTTACATTCTGGCATGACAGGTATGTGCCACCATGCCCGGCTTACATGGCGCTGGATCTAACCCAGGGTTCACTCAATGCTAGGCAAGTACTCTACCAACTGAGCTACATTCCCAGCACTACCTGTGCATCTTAAATGCAATGAGAAAGGACATGACTGGATAACAATGAGAGGAAAAACAAAATGAGCTAACCTGAGCTTCTGGAGGACAGAGGACCAAGTAAGAACCAATTAGAAGGGACCTAACAGTAAGCAACCTTCTTAACAGTAAGATGACCAGACAGGCGTCAATACTGAGGATAAGAGGTGTATAAACAGGCTGGGCAGTGGTGGTGCATGCCTTTAATCCCAGCACTTGGGAGGCAGAGGCAGGCAGATTTCTGAGTTCGAGACCAGCCTGGCAGGCGGATTTCTGAGTTCCAGGATAGCCAGGGCTACAAAGAAAAAAAACCTGTCTCAAAAAA
>NW_022196897.1:112693119-112702021 GCF_008632895.1 Mastomys coucha
AAGAGGTGTATAGACATTGAATAGGTCTCCATGATGTCAGCATGACTTCCTAATGGTTGAAATGTGGATTGTGAAGGCTGAAGACTAACTCCGAGTTATCAACAGCTAACTGAGTTGCCGGGACCTGAGGAAGCTACAGAAGAAGCATACTGTGGGTCAGGAGGCAAGGTCATAGCTTTCCACTTCACACATTTCCTAGCCATCCAACTGTACTACACAGATGGATGTGTAGTGGTAGATTTCAGGGGGCAATTTCTGGCTATGTAAGTTTCAGAGTCACCAGCAGGTATTCATTTATTCACAAAATAAGTGAATGGAGAAGAGCTGACAGCCGAGATGGGTCCCAGGATACTTACAAAACTACACAACAGGAAAAGGGCTGGGGAAGTGCACATATGGGGAAAGCCAACGTGGCTCTACCAACTAGGCTGCATGTTCTCTGCCTTCATAACTAGAATGCAGTTGAACTCAGCAGCTAGTAAGGGAGAAGGCACTGGACAGCTAAGGAAAGGAAGAGGTGGCCATCTAGAATCAGGAAATGAAATGGAGGGGTATGGCATAGCTGACGAAGCTTTGAAGGGCCCAAAGCCACCACTCAGCAGCCCTGAGGATTTCTCTCTGGCCACTGTCAAGTGTGCAGGACGGTAGTGTTTAAATTATCCAGGGTTGTGGGCATTACCAAGAACCTGTAAGAAAGTAAGAGGACACAGGCAGACACCTGATTATATTGACTGATCAGGAAAGTAACATAAATAAGGAAGGAAAGGAACACAAGGTGGTGATAGATGGTAAGAAGCGGTAGAATATAGGTCGGCAGAAACAAAAGCTTATTCAGTATGTGAGTAAGAGAAAATGAGCTGGGCACACGGGGTGACAAGCCCACAGATGACAGATGATGCCACTACCATCAATGACATGTTCAACGTGTGACTAGGGCACTGCTGACCTACTATTTTAGAGCAAGACACAAGATTCCTGGAAGAAGTTAAAAGAACCCTAACTCATCTTCATCCCTACCCTGATTTAAGAAACAGTGAGCACTGTTTTAAACCTGGCTTCATCATGTATTAGCTAAGAAAACTTTGGGCAAGCAAACAAGCTATGTCTCTCTGCTGTATTTGCTTCCCTATCGCCCTGAAGGGAAGAACATCACCTGGCTTTGGGTATGGCTAGTGGAAGAGTCCTTGCCTAGCACTCATCCTTGGCTGGTAGGTGGGCATGTGCTGAGAGGAAGGGAGAGGAAGGGAGGGGAAAAGGGAGAAAAGGAGAGAGGGAGGGAAATGGGAGGAGGGAGGGGGAGAGAGTGAACCAGGCACAGACCTTGCTGTTTGGGAAAAGGCTGCACAACAAGATTACACTATGCACAATAACATTTTATAGGAACACAGAAAAAAATAAAAGGAGGCTGGGAGTATAGAGAAATGTAGAATTCTTGCCTGGTGTGCACACACCATAGCACAAGACTTCACCACAAAAGTAAACAAAGAGACACAATAAATAAACAACAAATGCTTGTCCACAGGCAGTGGGAGGAAAGGCAGTCCAAAAACTTTACAATGCTTTCTACAAGTCGAGGAGTTCACTTAACACAACTCTCATCTAACACCAAGACGAAACAAAAAGGTCAAAAGAGATGAGAGACATTTTATGGACAAAAATCAAGACATCTGTGACTCTGTAAATGTGGGTACGGAAAGGAACTGAGAAACTGGAAGCACTGAGGGATTGTTCTTTAACTCCACCCACCCCCCCACTGCCCTTAGTGGTGGGCAGTATAACACACATCTAGTTCAACAGATTGTTAATGAAGTCAAGAGCACTTCCCTCTGCCCGTCTTCTTCCACACCCTCAGCCCCTCCGCTCTGCTTCGGTTCTCAGCCTGAAGTGCCCACTTCAGGACTCATCTCTCTTTCTTCTTGAGCTGCTCTTGGCTCCTGGGATACCCATAACTTGAGTTTTTCCCAGTGCCCTCCTCTCATTCGGCCAACTGTTGCTGGTCTGTAGTGTTCTCACCTGTACCCATGACCTTATGATCTCCAAGATGGAGAAAAGCAAATCTACCTTTCAGCCTACGGACCTCTGTCAGACTCATCCAGTAGATTCAGACCCCTTCACCTGAGCACCTCTCCAGGAAGTCACAGGCAACAAATACAAAATGAAACTATTATTCGAGTACTCTGACTTAGGTCTACCAGGTCCTGCCTGTTGTCAGTCTCACTAAGCTTAGTTATGGTGGTCTAGCTCAGTGGTTCTCAACCTTCCTAATGCTGTGACCCTTTGACACAGTTCCTCATGTTGTGGTGACCCACAACCATAAAATTATTTTCATTGCTACTTCATAACTGTAAGTTTAATGCTATTATGAATCATAATGTAAATATCTGTGTTTTCTGATGATCTTTGGCGAACCTTGTGAAAAGGTCATTTGACACCTCCCCATGGAGACTGCCACCCAAAGGTTGAGAACCTACGGTGTAGTTAATTCCTAGATCAGTACAGATTCCTCCCTAGCTCTTCTCTTGTACATGATGCTCTGCCCATAACGTTCTTCCCAATGTTTTGCTTAAAAATCTCAAGCCCATAATGGACAGGAGTCACAGCACTAGGTCTTATTTGTCAAATATTTCCTGTCCTGTCTCAACTTGACACAAGCTCCAAGAGGGAAGAATATTTATGCTTAGTTCCGTGCCCCCCGCCCCGCGGCGCCCCTTTCAGAGTGGAACTCCTGTAATCCAGGCTAGTCTAGAAGTTGTTATAGCTGAGGACAACCTTGAACTTCTGATCCTCCAGTCTCCAACTCAAGTGCCCAGGCTTCTTCTGTTGCGAATCTCTGCATCTGGCCGAAAGTCTGTCCCAAAGGAAACCCTGAAGACTTTTGAATAAGTTCCAAAATACAGGCACGAATGCTCATCACAGAGCGATCGACATTTTGCTTGCACAGCTCCGCACACAACGTCCAGTCCAGAAAAACCACCACCTTCCTCCGTTAGAACCGGGGCGCGGGGAGCATTAGAACCCGGCAGCCACTGGCAGCTGCACCCTGATTGGCCCAGCGCCCCGCTTTCCTTTGCCTTCTCTTCCCCTCCCCCGCTGAAGCCCCGGCCGAACCCCGCGGAACACATTCATCCCTTCTGGACCTGCCCACGCGAGCACCCTTTGGTTCTGATCCTGCCAGCCGCGCCTCAACCCACTCGAGCTCACCTGCGCGCGGAATTCTCATCTTGCTCGCCAAGTCTCCAAAGTAAGTTTTAAATCGCGAGCGCCAAACCCGGTAACCGCCGTGCGACGTCACTAGGCGTGGCCTTTGGCGCGCCTGCGCAGACCGCCTAGGCAGCTGATAAAAAAGAGTGGCCACCGAAAGCCGGCGGGAAGTCTATGCTCATTGGCTTCTACGCTGGTGAGCTTGGCGCAGCGGTGACCCAGCTGAAGACGTTTGGAAACACTGTCCCTGAGCGCTAGGAGCGGAGTAGGATGTGTGGATCTGGGCAGCCAAAGGCTGTGTTTTCCTAGAATCTGGATTGTAATGTGGAGACAGGTTTCTGAGGAATCGAGGTTCTATGCCTTAAAAGACATGTTCTTTGTGGGTAGAAAACGCAGCCCTTATTGGGAAGGTCCAGGCAGGCAAGAAGGAATGTAGAGCATTGTGTATGCAACTGTACACACACCCCAGAGCATTGTGTTTACATATGTTTTTATATGTGTGTATACGTTTTCAAAGAGCTTTCTGTATGCATGTGTGTGTACATGTCTTTACACCCACATACCAGATCATTGTGTAAGCATGTGTTTCTGCACCAGAGCATTGTATTCATATATCTATACACATACATGCACACACACTTTAAAACTAAATTTTTGTCCAGATTCTTGTAAAAAGCTTTTTGGAAACCATCTCCCTACCATCCTTTTTTTTTTTTTAAGATTTTATTTATTTATTTCATATATATGATGAGTACACTGTAGCTATCTTCAGATACACCAGAAGAAGGCATCAGATTCCATTACAGGTGGTTGTGAGCCATCATATGGCTGCTGGGAATTGAACTCAGGACCTCTGGAAGAGCAGTCAGTGCTCTTAACCTCTGAGCCATCTCTCCAGCCCAGATTTCCATCCTTTTAAAAAGAGGACTGGGGTGTAGCTATTTAACATCCTTGACATCATTTGCCTGCCTACTAAATGTCAGCAGTGGTCCTCATTCTGGTGACCTAAGCTCTGTCTTTTGTTGAAAACTACTTTTTAAAAAGATTTCATTTTATGTATATGAGTGTTTTCCCTCTATGTACATTTACCACAGGCATGGCTGGTACCTAAGACCAGAAAAGGCTGCCAGATCCCCTGGGAGCTGGAGTGACAGATGTTTGTGAGCCACCATGTGGGTGCTGGGAATGAAACCCAGGTCCTCTGCAGCAATGAGCACTCTAAACCACCTAACCACCTCTCTAACCCCAAAAGCTACTCCTTAAAGCTACTTAGGTTTTGTTTGTTTGTTTAGTTTGGGGGGGTTGTTTGTTTGTTTTATTGTTTTTGTTTTTTTCGAGACACGTTTTTTCTGTGTAGCCTCGGCTGTCCTGGAACTCATTCTGTAGACCAGGCTGGCCTCGAACTCAGAAATCTGCCTGTCTCTGCCTCCCAAGTGCTGGGATTAAAAGCGTACACCAGCATTGCCTGGCGCTAATAAGTTTTTGCATGAATTTGCAGAACCACTTGAGAAGGAGGCAGAGTTGTGTAACAGGCCCCAGACCTTAGCACAACCGACTCCATGACAGTTCAAACTGTTAAACTTCATAATGTAGATAGGAGCGCCCGCCAAAAGGAAGACAAATACCTAATCCATCAAAGTCCACAGTTCTGGGAAAGTCTCTAAATGTTCTAACCTTGCTTTTTAGCTTCTGTAGTTCCACTTCTGGCTAACTGTTCATGTTAGCTGAAGTATGTTAACCCAGAACACAGTTTTTGTTCTTAAAAGTTCACCATGAGAAAGACTTGGGCCGCACTGGAATCCTGAATGCTTAGTACAGGCATCAGCCAGCTAACAAAGACTTTCTTTTGGCTTAAACCCACTTCCAGGCAGTCCTCTCTGGCAAGATTATGAGGAGAAAAGATTACAATGGCCTTCACCTTCCTGAATGCTACTGTCAGCCACCCAGAAACATCAGCACCCAGGACTGGACGCTCCCCACCTTATCCGTTACTGAGCTTTTTGCCTCTGGGGAAAAAAAATCTCTGCAGGCCCCTCACCTTTTCATCCACATCACCTTGCTAGACTATGATCCCTTCCCAGTGAGCCCAGAGTGGCATTTGCCAAGTATGAATCTGACCTCCCATTTGTCTGCTTACTGAATCCTCCCAGAAGTCTAAAACCCCTTCAAAGATTCCACTGTTCTGGGAACTTCCAAAGGAGCCTACAGCACCGACCCCCCTCCTCTCTCTCCCTCTCTCCCTCTCTCCCTCTCTCTCTCTCTCTCTCTCTCTCTCTCACACACACACACACACACACACACACACACACACACACACACACACAGGCTCTTCAGCCTCGTATTGAGCTTGTCACCACCTCTCTCCTCCACCCATCAGGCCGTTTCTCATTCTTGCCTTCATCCTGCCTGCTCCTAGCCCAGTTTTCTGTATGCATGTTCTCTTCCACTTAGATATCTCTCCATCTTTATCTCCCTCCAGTTAGCTCCACTCAAGTTTTGGCTCCTACCAGTTCCCCAGGAAAGCAATCCCTGGAAACACACAGAAGGGTCCTTATTGGAGACTGAAACTGGCCCGCAGTTCAAACTAAAAGCAGCAAGCACTGGAGTAGTAGTGGGCGACTCTGAATTAGAGGCCATGAAGAACTGGGTGGGGACCTCTGACAAAGGAAAGAAGCTAAGTGACCCACTAGCTAAAGCTGGAGGCTATGCTCGGGCAATAAAGAGCCTCCTAAGCGGACTGCTTGGCTCTGGGCCAGCTCCGTGCCCAGTTGTCTGGGCCAAGCAAGCCCAGGCAGGTCTTTCAGGTCCTACTCTGAATGCCTCCTTTGTTTTGGAGTTAAGGCTATGAAGGGTGCCAAAAGATTAAGTGATTTATCACTTGCACCAGAGGCATGAGAAGCTCAGTTCCTCTGCTTGTACAGAAGTGAGATACTCAGCCCCTCCCCCACTTGTAGGCTGCCAGAAGGACAGTACACCAGATTCTACTTCCTTAAAATTCAAGAGAAACAACTTTAATTTGGGTGAGGAACAACAGTTACCAATCGGCCAAACAAGCAACCTTTGGCTACAGATTTACTGGCTTTTGCCATAACAGTTTCTGATTTAAATCTTCAAGTTACTGAGACCAAAAGGGATTACTGTTAAAATGACTTTTCACTATCCTGGCCCTATGGTGGTGCATGCCTTTAGTCCAAGTGCTCCTCACCTGTGTGATGAGTCAAAATGCCAATGCACATAAAATAAAAATAAATAAATCCTTTAAATATATAGATAGCTAATTCCAGCATTCCTGAGGCAGAGGCAGGTGGATCTTTGGGCTCAAGTCCAACTTAGTCTACAGAGCCAGTTCCAGGACAGCCAGAACTACACAGAGAAACCCTGTATCCAAAAACTAACAAGAAAAAAAAAGGGGGGTAGAAAAAAAAGGAAATTGTTTATTCTCTCTCTCTCTCTCTCTCTTTCTCTCTTGTATGCAACAGAAATCCCTCATCTCCTAAAACCCGGGCTATGAACTAGCAATTCATTTTAGAACTTTCAAACACTAACATACCACCCTCATCTTAAAACCAATATTAAAACCAATATAATACATTTGCTTTTCAGAGCTATTGGACCGGTTAATCTTGTTTCATTCCAAAGCCCACAGTGAAAGGTTGCTAGGCGGGTCCCTTATTCCAGGTGCAGCCACTTACTAAGTGTGCGACCACAGGAACGTGCACACCCTCTCTGCATCTCAGTGTCTCACAAGCACAATACAGAGCCTGTGCCATGTGATGGGCTATCATAGGACAGAGTGACTTCCTACTGAGAACAGCAGTGCCTGCACCGCTTGGAGACCTCTGTTCCCATTACTGGAACTGCTGCTGCATCCTGACGGCTTGCCAGGTTCTGTATCAGAGTCAAGGTTAGCCTCCAATTTGGAGAGATTCCCCATTTGATTGTTAAGCATATCCCCAGTACACGACAGGCCAGTTCTTTCCATTACTCCTCCCCTCCCCCGGCCCCCACACACACCCTGCACCTTCTGCCCCACCCAAGCTTTGCTGACTATTCATTCCCTTTGCAGTCTTCCCCTCAACTCATAATTTCCCATTTTCTTTCTTGTCTGTCAGATGAGAAACAACCCTGCAGACACAGCAATCATAGCACCTTCTTCCAGCCGACTCCGACAGCATGCTGTTTGCAGTTACTAAGAGCTTTTAATTTTGTTGAAATCTGGGTTTAGGCACCATGGAAACTAATAACTTAGACGTTCTTTAACTTTATGAGTTTTTTTTTTTTCCTGGCCAGTGGCCATGACACTGGAAACCACAGGGCAGACTGGTTCAAGGTGCATTGAGAAACATCAGGATACACCAGCTAGAGCTGTCAGAGACACAAGAACTCCTTGGGAAGGTATGTACCAGTGTGGTCAGTGAACAGATTCCAGTTCATAAAGAGAACAGCCTCCATCTTTTTTTTTTTTAATTGGGTTAATGTAGAAGCAGATAGTTTTCTCAACAGTCTACAGACATCTTAGAAACAGAAATCCTACCAGCATAGAGCCATCACCTCATCCTCTCACCTGGAAAGCAGGTAACGTCAGAGTATATAGTTCCTCTATGTAGCAAGAATTTCAAATACTGACAGCTGTTTCTAGAATTCTTTTATTTTTGGCTATGGTGTGGATTCCTCCACAGAAACCCCAAAGGTTAGCATCTGATCCCTCCTCCTTCACCAACTGCAGAAGGCAAATCAAAGGAAGGGCCAGGGTCTCCCTCCAGCAGATTTCCTGGCAGTGCTCAGTACAGAACAGCCTTGATAGTTCAAAAACAACCACACCCATAACTATTTTTTAATACTCCTCAAGATACAGAGAAGGTCTTGGAACAAGAGGGAAACATGACAATCACCGACTACAATCAGGGCTCCTTAGAGCTGATCTGCTTCACAGGCCTTCCTGCCCAGCCCTGGCAACAGGCCTGGATTGTGATGACTCCTTGTTTCAAAAACACAAAGTTCAAGTAACCTCTTTGTCATCTTTGAAAAGAGAATGGAAAGCCATCATCAGAGGAACGCACACGGGGCAGCTCAGCCTTTCCATTTAACAAACAGGTCACTCTCTAGGAAACGAATTGTCCATCCTAGAGCCCTCAGAAAATCACCACCAGGAAGAGCCTTCTAATACTGCTTCCAGAAAGGAGGAAAGTCATCAGGTATCACTTATTTCATTAAGTATAGGGAACACGCTCTCTCAATATGGGATGGGTCACCACCAACTTATAATGAATCAAAACAAATATTTGAGTACTCAGACACACAAAAATAGCTATAAATTTGTATGCCAACTAAGAAAAAGAAAAGAACAGGGCTGGAAAGTTGGCTCAGTGGTTAAGAGCACTGGCTGCTCTTCCAGAGGACCCAAGTTCAATTCCTAGCACCCACACAACAGCTCATAACCATTTTCAGTTCCAGATCCAGGGGAACTAATGTCCTCTTCTGTCCTCTGCGGGTATTACATGCATTTGATGCATACACTTGAATGCAGACAAAACACTCATACACATGAAATACAAATCCATCTTTGCCTGAGTGTGGCAGCACACACTCCCAGCACTTGGGAGGCAGAGGCAAGTGGATCTCTATAAGTTCAAAGCCAGCCTGGTCTATGGAGTAAGTTCCAGGACAGACAGGGCTACATAGAGAAATCTTGTCTGGGGGG
>NW_022196897.1:112702066-112715821 GCF_008632895.1 Mastomys coucha
AACAAACAAACAAGAAATATCTTGGTTATACTTTCAAACCAGTCATGAAAACTTCCGTCTTGAAGTATACATTGTGGCTGTCCCTTCAAGGGAGAAAGGTGGAATGCATCTGTTTGGGTGGAAATAAGGCTAACAGTGCAACAAGCTGTTTCACAGGGCACACGGAGCCAGTCACAGAAAGAACTGAGCTAGCATGGAGGGATCTCTAGAGCTTTGGCTTCCAGTGTTGATACAAAACACAGCTTAACAGGATCTTGGCGCCACAGTGGCAAACCCCTCCCATAACATTTGTTTCCACACACTTTTCATTTTTACTTTCTTTACGTCATGACTAAAGTCAGGAGATTAAACCCTCAGCCGCCCCTAGCCCTCCCAGATCAGGCTCCACTGGTTGCGGCCTTCTTCACCTGCTTCTAAGAGGGATTTACTCTACCACAGTCCCATGGGCAAGGTGAAGGTCAGTCACATTTGCAGCCTGAGGAATCAGAAATACCTATATATAAATGTATATATTTTAATGGCCTTCCCATAAAAGTCCTCCAGCCACTGGGGAGCAAGGCAGAGTTTTCACCTGGGCCAAAAGGTTGTGGAATTCCTCCACTGCCTGTGAGTGGGCCACTGGGTTTAGTACCAGGTGCTGGAAAAGGTTGACAGGCTCAGCATTCCGAAATGCCTTAGGAATGGGGATGGTCAGGGGCAGGTGGGTGTTACCAATGAGGAAATGATGGAGAGACCTTTGCTGGAGGCCTCGGCCTAAGAACCAGAAGAGGTCCTCCAGGCGCTCAGAGAGCATGCTGTGCTGCCAGTCTGTCAGAGGCAGTCGTAGCAACAAGTGCATGAGGGCTGTTTTGAAGTGGTAGGAAGTGAGAATGGGGCGGGATGCTCCCGGGGGTAAGATCTGATGGTCCTGAAGACTCAAAATAATCTGCAGGCACTTGAGGTAGCAAGTGTTCTCAGGAGCAGAGCGCCCCACCAGCTTCAGAAACAAGTGTTCACAAGCTGCAAAGGACTCAGGCCAATCCACACTAGTGAGCTGTTCTCGCTCAGGGGCCTGACTCACCAGGTAGACCAAGGTATCTTCCCGTTGCACCCCTAGAACCAAACTGATTGATAGAGAGCGGCCCGAGCGGTAATCCAACCTGAGCTTGCAGGAGGTGGTGGACGGTGGGAGAGTGAGCTTAAAGTCGTATTTGTGAGCCACTAGCGCCCAGGCATTGCTCACCATATTTCGGAACCACTGCACAGTCTTACACACGTCCAGGTGCGAGCTGGTGCAGAGAGCTGCCGTAATGGAGCTAGTACTCTTGCTCAACATGGCTGAGTGGTCCCTGTGGTGCACCAGACATACCACATCCCCCAAGAGTTTCTCATGTTTGCACACGCATTCAGAGTCCACCTTCACACAGCCACAACGATGGCCCAGAGCCGGATCTCTCATCTCCAAGATAAACCTAGTGCCCTGTGGGGGGACAATGGGCACGAGGACATCAAACTTCTGTGTCTCGTGGAGGGTCCCCCACTTCTCAAAGGCAGCCCCAATGCCCAGGCAGTCCTCCAACTGTGGGTGAGCCTCCCGGCGGCTCAGCACCCGACAGGCCTCAATGAGATCATCCACAAAGCTCTCCACAAACTCACAGGTGCAGGGCAGGTCACGGATGACATTTTGGATATAATGTTTGTAAAAGGATTCCAGGGCTTTCTGGGAGGGAAAATTAGAGAGCCAAGTGTAAAAGGAGGCGGGCACAACACGGATTTCTTCCTCTTCCTCCTCGCTGCTGGACTCAAAGGCTGGCTCATGCTGCATGTTCTGTCGCAGGAGCTCAAAGATGAGAAAAAGGCAAAAGAGTCCTGCATTCCACAGGTTTCCCAGTATCCAGACCAGAGGCCCCTCATCTTGGCCACTGGCCTGGAACAGCCATCCCATGTCTTTCTTCCCCAGCACTAACTGGTCACTGGATGTGTCCCCTCTCCAGAAGTTCTCCACTTTCTGCCTCTGCTCAGCTGCTCGACTTCTTTCTTCAAACTCTATCTCTAACTGCCGCATCTCCTCGCTCATTCGTTTCTCCAGCTGCCGACTCCTGGCTAGTGTGTCCAGGTCCATCCGGTCACTGACCATCAGGGGGTGGTGAACAACATACATCACTGCCAAGAACATGAGGCTTATTACAGCCATGGAGGCCTCTGCATCTGGAGGAGTAGGAGGGTGGGGAATCAGTGGTGATTTTGGGGACACATTTGTTCTCCAGCACATAGTCCCCGGAGCCCTGGTACCTCAAATCCTGAATGCCAACTACTCAAGAGGAACAGAAAGTGAATAGAGCTAGGCTTGGAGTGAGCAAGAATGCTCTGCCTTGGGGAAAGGAAGTGGAGACCATAGCATGTACCCTGAGTCAACCGCTTTCCTTCCACATACTGTGGGTGGTGTTTAGGTTGCCAGAGGGTGGACATGAGATTTTTATTCCAGTATAAGATGGGGAGGGGAACCCTTACAGTGGGGTGGCCTCACCTGACTCATTGGTCCACCTCGGGCCCCAGATATGCCCTGCCAGTTCCAGAGGCTCCCTTCCACAGGCAGAAAACACAGAATCTTGTTTGGGTAATGTCTTCCCCATCCTTGGGTAGCCAGCTTCAGTCCCCTGGCTGCAGCATCCCACTTCCTCTGTGACTTCACAACCCTACCTTGTGTCATTAGACCACTTAACCTCACCACTCTGCCCTGCAGGAGCCAGACAGGCGCTGCGCTGCCAACTCCTTGGTATTACAGTGATGAGGTTCTGAGGCAGGCTAGCATATGGCCATCAATCCAGCTGCACTTCTCAGTCCAGGAAAGTGCCTGCAGAATTTAGTGGCCAAGACCCAACTGACATACAGTAGCAGGGGATTCCCTGGCCCCACAGCCCAACCATTGAAACCTGAAGCTTCCGGCCTTCACCCCAGTAATTCACCAGCTACGGGGCCTCTTGAGTCATGAAGGGCAGTGTACCATGGCCTTCGAGTTCAGGTGAGGGGCTCTCCTGGCTTTGGAATTGAGCCCAACTGACCCATCTCCATGTTCAAAATACCCGGGCCACTGGCCCTGCTTCAAAGTGAAGGCCCCCTCTACCCTTAGGAACTTCCCCAAACTCCACGTTTTCTCACCAATCTCTCCTGACCCAATTAAATACCCAAACTTAAGGGTTCCTCCTGGGACTAGGGGCCACCTTACTCACGGTCTCAGCAGGAGAGCGTTCTCATAGAGACAGCGCAACCTGGCCGCCCTTGCCTCCTTCCGAGCGTACACGATGCTCCCAGTTCATACTCCGTACAAACTACGGGAGTCGTCCCGACGCGCTCTTTCTGGGTACAGACCATGCCTCCGACGGTCCAAAGTCTGCGGGCAGAGGAGGACTGCTGCGATTACCACGCGGTGCTGGCTGCGGCGGACTCCAGCAATCCACAGCGTTTCCCGCCTCGGGGGTTCCGCCCCGACAAGCCCCACCCCTTGCTCAAAGCCAAGAGGCGGGACCCAGGGCAGAGACTCTTCCAGAGCTGGGGCCCTCCCTAAGGGCTCACACCTTTTTGTTTCTAGTCGTCCCCGCTAGGGTTTGAAGGGACAGCAAAGCATCTGTGGCCACGCGCTCACAGCTGTTCTGCTTTGTTCCGTGGCACAAGGCTGAAGTGCCTGCGGCCACCCCGACCAAGATCTTCCTACGAGGACAATGCGTGCTTACTGAGAATATGGGTGGGAAGATGAGAAAGATGAAAATTAAGAACTGACTGGGGACTGGGAAAAGCCATTCTCACTTCCCTCTGGCTCTATGCAAGGTGAAAACGAAAAATGAGATGTTTTTAGGCACCTAAGCCTCACTCGATGGGAAGATGACTCATTCTGGTGTAGTGCCTGCTGCCCAAGCTTGATAAAGTGAGTTTGGGTCCCCAGGCACACACCTCTAACCCCAAAGTTGAAAAAATAGAGCTAGGCAGATCCACTGAGCTTAAAAGGCTTGTATAAGGTTTTATTACCAGGCCCAGTCTCAAAGTAGAGATCTGTAAAAATGATGATGGTGCACAGGAGGCAGTACTCGAATACACATGCAATACCACACATATACATACACAGTATATGAATACACAGCTATAGACATCACTTCCCAAAATCAGGTATCTTTCCCTAATCAAAGTGACTCTTAGGAAAGGACATCTGTCACTCAAAGACTTGCCTTGGAGCCTTGTTTGTCACTCACTAGTCACACATAGAAGTAAGAATCCTAAACCTAGCCAGGCAGTGGTAGCATATACCTTTAATCTCATCACTCAGGAAGCAGAGGCAGGCACCTCTCTGAGTTCAAGACCAGCATGGTCTAAAGGGAGAGTACCAGGATAGGCAGAGCTACACAGAGAAACCAGGTCCTCAAAAACCAAAACCAAAACCAACCCCCCCCCTCAAAACAAACAAACAAAAAATTCCTAAGCCTTCAGGCAGCTCTGCTCATCCTCCATTCATAGCAAAGAGAACTTTATAAAGTATGAAGGCTCTACAAAAAAACACCAACAAGGGGCTGGAGAGATGGCCTAACGGTTGAGAGCACTAAGAGGACCCAGGTTGGACTCCCAGCCACCTACATGGTGGTTCACAACTGCCTGTGACTCATGCATGTGATGAACAAAGATATGCAGGCAAACACACCAATACACATTAACTTAATTAAATTAATAAAAATTAAATTAATAAAAATGCCTACAAGGGGGCTATAGAAATGACTCAGCTGTTAAGGGCACTTACCCTTCTAGAGGACACTCATTTGGTTCCAAGCACTTACAAAGTGGTTCACAACTATCTGTAATTCTAGTTCCAGAGAATCCGACAACCTGACACCCTCCTCTGCTTCTATAGAGCCTACGTACAGAATGACCATACAATCATGTGGGCAAAACACACAACTTTTAAAAGTGAATCAAAAAAAAAAAAAAAAAAAAAAAGGAAATTCCACCAAGCTATAGAACTATTATCTCACTTAAAGATCACACTTGAATTAACAAAAAGCCCATTATCGGTGAAAATATTTTGTTCCCCACCCCTTGCCTTTTTTACCCCAACTTGTTTTGTTTTGGAGACAGGGTCTCACTACACCATATCCCTGGCTGTCCTGGAACACAGAGATCCACCCCTTGTGCCTCACAAGTGCTGGGATTATAGGTGTGTGCCACCATGCCCAGCTCCAAGTTGTATTTCTATTTTTACTTTTTATGTGTATGAGTGTTTGCTTGTATGTATGTATGTGCACTACATATGGTTCATAGTGCCCACAAAGATCAGAAGAGGCACCAGACTGAAAATGGTGCTGGGAGCTGAACTCAGGTCCTCTAGCTAAAGCAACAGATGCTCTTACAGCTGAGCTGTTCCTCCAGCCGACTCCAACCTCTGTTTTGTTACTGGATAGTAGAATAAATAGGAAACCCTCAGTAGTTCATGCTAATTGGTGATTATTTTACAATTGACAAGTGAAAGTAAGCTGTAACCTTTTAAGAAGTGAACATTTTAACATTTAATTCATTTTAACAAGTGAACTCTAACATTGTGGGTATTTACCCTTGTTGAGCAAGGAAATGTGGTAGATTTTCTGTGAAATAAATTTAGCTGTGGCCTTTAAAAACTTATATTGTAAACCAGGTATCATAGCATAGGACTGTAACCCCAGAATTTTGGGAGGTCTGAGGCAAGGCATAAGTTCCAGGTCAGTCTGGGATACATGAGACCCTGCAAAAGTTGGATAGGTGTTGGGAGTACAGAAGTCCTTGTGCTCACAGACAGTATTAGGGAAACCAGGGATGTTAAACGCCATACGGAGGCTGTCTCCTCCATGGATATACAACTGGTCTTTTCCCAGAAGGCTGGGAATGAGGTAACTAATAGTCTCGATGACCTCTGTGCTACCTGTATGACTGAGACCACACCGGATCCTCCCCTCAGGCCCCTAAGCTAACACATCAGCCTATCCTTAGAAGTCACCCATCTTCATGGAAGAAGTCTCATGTACTTTGAGAAGAGTTTCAATGTAATTATGCTTCCTGGTGCACATGGGATTGTGTTACACCAGAAACTTGTTTTTTCCAAATTGTACTGTACTTAAATATGCCTGAAATAAACTGCCTTGTGTCAGACTCTAGAAGTTTTGAACTAATACCAGAGTTGTGTTGGACCAGACTTCCTTCTTGCCTCGTATGGACCCTTTGCTGGTGGTGAGTTTGCAAAGACTGCTCCCCACCACACACACACACACACACACACACACACACACACACACACACAGAGAGAGAGAGAGAGAGAGACAGACAGACAGACAGACAGACAGACAGAGACAGACAGAGACTGAGAAGGTGATAAAGTCAGTAAAGTGCTTATTGTGCAAGCATGGAGACCTAAGTTTAAATCCCAGGACCTACCTTAAAGGAGAGACATCTAGGAGGGGGTGTATAATCCCATTGCTTGTTCAGGGAGATGGAAAATAGAGACAGAGGACTATCTAGGTGCTCAGGGGCAAGCTAGCCTGGTGAACACAGCACACAAATAACAGAGACCCTGTCTCAAACGAAGGTGGAGAGTGAAGACTAATGCGTTAACACTCTAGATTGTCCTCTGACCTCACACCCTTGCAGTGGCCCCTACACACACAAAAATACACAAGCACACCACACTAAATGATATACATGAACTGGCCAGGCATGATGGTGCAAAAACAAACAAACAAAAAAAAAACAAAAAAATAACAAAAACAAAAAGGGGGGGGAGACAGGAAGTAGCGACCAACATAACAGCCTTGATTCTGTTTAAACTCTTTGCCCTCAGACTGGAGAGATGGCTCAGTGGTTAAGAGCACCGACTGCTCTTCCAGATGGTGGCTCACAACCATCTGTAATGAGATCTGACGCCCTCTTCTGGTGTATCTGAAGACAGCGACAGTGAACTCACTCTGTAGAACTGGCTGGTCTTGAACTCAGAAATCTGCCTGTCTCTGCCTCCCAAGTGCTGGGATTAAAGGCGTGCGCCACTACCACCACCCAGCAATAACCTTATTTGAGAATAGCAATTTCTCTAAGTTGAAGAGTAAATTCAATAACCTACCCTTTTATTCTGTTTATCTAAGAAAGAGAGAATAGAGAAAAGACGGAAATCACTGAGTCTAATCTGCTTATTTCATTTCCTCCCTGTCCAAGACCACAATTTGTAATCACGCCCTAAAATAACAACATAGCTATTACTCATAAAATGATCAAAGCCATCCACCCCAACTAGGATGATGATCTTCTTATAATTGCTTCCTGCTGAATTGGGGTAAAGAATTTGGGGGGGCAGCCCAAAGGAAATTGGGAAAACTGTTAAGTCAAAAAAACAAACAAACAAACAAACAAACAAAAACAAAAAACAAAACAAGCTAGCTGGCATCATTTGTTGTCCAGTCTCTATATGCTGAGAAAGTTCAGGCTTAAGAGAAGACCTGACTAGACCAGTCTGTACAGCTGGATGAATTAAGATCATCTGGGGTCAGCAGCTTTCTGAAGCTGTTCTGAAAGCAAGTCTCCTGAGAAATATCGAAGCAGTCTGAGGCTGGATCAGGTGTCCCAGCATCCTCGAGGGTAGATCTTGTTACAGCTGCTTCCCTGGTTGTCATTTTCTGAAAACATTATGTCTTACAAGTAATACATAGTTCTGCACCAACAATGTATGGAATGTGCAAGGTGCACAGTTTTGATAAAAATGACTGATCTCTGTCTGAGCAGGTGAAAGACATTTGTCTGTCTTTTTGAGTTAGTTTGATTATGTAATCAAACTGTAATATAAGTCTCCATTCATGCCATCTGAAAGATGATAATGTAATAATAAGTCATTAGAATTCTGTAGCCAGTAAGTTTTATTGGCTATGTAAGCTGAAGTTCTGGATATATATATCATTCAATTTCAGAGTTGTTTCAATAGAGGGTTTAGTATTATACGTTATCAGCTCATTTGATTTGTTTGTGTGTTTTTTTTTAAATTTTCTTCTTTTTTTCTGCAGCCAAGATCTTCAGGAGGTCTCCCTCTGTCATGTCTGATTTTTATCAATTTGGAAGGAACCCATAGCTTTTTCTTTTCTGTTGAAAGAAATGCAGAACATCCTCCCCAACATAACACCAACATAACATACCTCCTTTTAAAATCCAGTGTATCTTAGCAGTTGTGCTATCTGTCTCATTGACTTTAGAAAAATTTAAAGTCGCCAGGCGGTTGGTGGTGGCACACGCCTTTAATCCTAGCACTTGGGAGGCAGAGACAGGCAGATTTCTGAGTTCAAGGCCAGCCTGATCTACAGAGTGAGTTCCAAAACAGCCAGGACTACACAGAGAAACCCTGTCTCAAAAAACCAAAAAAAAGAAAAAAAAAAAAAAGAAAAATTTAAAGTCAACAAAGCATATTTTAAACCATCTTTGGGAGATACTATATTACCTTTCTATTCTATGAGCATTTCCTTCAAAGTCCTGTTAGGTCTTTTTATAATGGCTTGACCTGTAGTACTCTAAGCTATATCTGGAATAGGCTTCATGACATAATGGCTGGGAAATTGCTGTATTTTAATGGGATTATAGGTCTAAGCATCATCAGTTTTACTCTGTAAAGGCATCTCCAAGATAGCCCTGGTCTCTAATAAATGTGCAGTCTCAGAATCATCCCCCTCAGGACTCCAGGCCAAAGTCCATTGGAACTCCAAACATGTATCAACTATATGATGGATCAACATGTAACTATCTCAATTCTGTAAGCTCTATAAAATAAAACACACAAGCCACTGTATGGAATTGCTTTAAGGTAGCATCAATAAGAGAATCCAGAGTCCTAACTCAATGTATTGTATCTCTATGGGCTGCCATCCTAATTTTTCAAGCCCCCCATGGAACCTTCCCATCTGGAACTATGTATTTTGATGTTATTATAAGTTTCAGACTAGATTTCTCTGGGGGTTTTTCCTATTTTTATTTAAAGATTCTTTCATCCTCTGTTTTATGGTCTCTAATCTAGTATCTAGCTTCTTAGTCTCTTCTTTCTCCAAGTTTGTGTTATTCTGATCTCTCCCAAAGAGGACATACAAAACTGTAATCATTGAAAAACAGTCATTTGTACATTGATAATTGAAGCAGGATCATATGGAATCTAGAAGCAATGGCTCAATGTGCTTCCCTTCACCCCAAATAGAGAAAACAGTTCTGTTTTTTAATCTCAAGATGTCTCCCTAAGGACTTTAATTTACCAATCTTAAATGTAGTTCCTTACCAATGCAGACACCTGAGCAAACCTTTTATTTTGTACCTTATGCTGTTTCTGGCTCAGGGCTCCTGATTCTTTCTGCCTTATACCGGTCCTGACCAGGCCTTTTCAACCCTCTGCGCTTCTGTGCTGCTCCAGGCTGTGGCTTTAAGCTGAACTCTCTCTAGCTTGCTTTTAACTGCTGTGCTTGGAAGCCAGTCACAGCTATTGTGCCCTCAGGCTTTGGTCTGCTTTGCACTGCCTGGCTGCTTTTGAAAGAGTTAAATTTAAAACTTGTGCTGGCTAATGAGAAAATTGCAGGTTTGAGAAAAACACAGTGGACCAATATGTTTCCATGTTTCGAATATGTCCAAATAAGCCTGGGCAAAAATAAGCAAGCTGTTAAGACATTCTGGGAACTAACAGGCCAAAAAGATATAGAAGAAGAGTGTTGTTTTTACATAGATCACTCAGGAAGAGTCAAAGATAATTTAGTCAAAATAAGAAAAGGTTTAGAACAAAGGAAACAAGAAAGAGCTCAAGGCAAAGGAAAAATTAAAGCTTTAGGCCTGTGCTGACTAGGAAGAAAAGTCATGGGCCTAAGAATCCATCACAAGCTGGCCCACATAGGCCTGGGAATGAGCAAGCAAGTTGTTAGATATCATAAGAACTGGTAGGTCAAGAAGACATAAAACTATAAACATAGAGGAAAACATGTCTAGGCAAATGAGGACATGTCCAGGGCCCAGGCCTGCAAGGACGTGCCTGGGCGGACACTAAGTAATGGACCATCTGGTCCTCTCAGATATGGTTTAAGGTCAGATGCTTTGTTGACTCAGATTAACACCAACTTTAGGAATTTTCCACTCTGTTCTGCACGTAATAGTTAATATTTGAACTAGCCAATCATGTGTAACCATACCGACTCCTTTGTTCCCCCAGATCTTTTCCCTATATAAACCCCTAACTTTCAAGCCTCGTGGTCGGCTCCACTGCTGAATCGGAGCTCCCCGAAATTAAAAACTACCTCTTGTAATTACATCAAGATGGTCTCTCGTGATTCCTTGGGTGCACGTCCTCCCGAGATTTGAGTGGGGGGTCTCCCCACAGGGGTCTTTCACTTTCATCTTTTTTAAGTAGACCAAGCCTATTGTCTGGCTGGCCTGACCTTTCCCACCTTTCCCCAATGGCCTTTTCAGGCTATAAGCTTGGGTTCTAATTATCATAAGTTAGGAGCCATTTGCAGAAGTCTGGTTCTTCCTCACATCCCCATAAATAAAACTCAAACTCAAAATAAATTTACAAATACCTTGACCATATAGCTAGGCTCTTCTCTGACTAGAATCATAACTATAATAACCTATTTATTTTAACCTATATTCTGTCACATGGCTGGTTATGAAAAAGAAAATTTAAAAAATCCAACACGAACTTGCCCACGTAAGTCTGGGATTGAAAGAGTTAAATTTGAGACCAGGGTTAGAGAGGATTGCTGAAAACCACAGGGGCCAGAGGAAGGCTGGGCCAGGGAAAAGCTGACCAGGGGAGTGCAAATCTCAGAGATAAGGCAAGGAGGTGCCCGGCAGAGGCGCCTGAGACACGCCTGGCCAGACATTGAGTGATAGACCCTGAGCCATCTGGTTTTCTTAGGTATTAGCTAAGGGTCAATTAAGAACCTTGAATAAGCATTCCTTTTTCACTCCCCATTTTGGAATTCTCAACTCTGATCTGCACAAACTACATTTAAAATAGCCAATCATGTATAGCCACACCAATTCCTTTGTCTCCCCAGACTTTTTTCCTATAAAAAGCCCTAACTCGTGGGCCTCGTGGTCGGATTTCCCTAGACTCCTGCGTGAGTTGGATTGGGAAATGAACCGGGGCCCTGAATAAAACACCTCTACATTTGCATCAAGACGGCTTTTCAAGTTCTTTGGGTGCATGTCTCCCAGGACTTGAGTGGGAACTCCCTATGGGGTTTTTCATTTATCTGTGCTCAGGTACCTTACATCCACTTTGTCACATCTTCCCAAGCGACTCTCCTGTGCCTGCCTCTATCCTAGAATTCTGTCTGCCTCCCAGATGTCCCACCTTCTATTCTACCCTCTCCTATAGGCCATAGGTTTTGTTTTTTTTTTAATTGACTGATGCATCTGTACAGTACATAAAATATTCTGTCTATAATTTCAGGCATGCAGCACCATGTCTCACCAGACTTGATACTTTTTAAATAAAAATAAAACACAAAGCAAAACGCTGCATGTAGGTGGAATGATACCATGGTGAAGCCATTTTCGACACTAACTTTGACGTATAATATAAAGCTGCTGAATACACTGGTCGGTCGCGTTCTGGAAAGAAAACAGGCAAGGTATCTTAGCTCTGATGTCAGTTTGCAGCAGGTGTGTTTTCTGAGTTTGAGCCCCAGCTCCAGCAGGGTGCTTCAGACATCACTACAGTAAAAAGAACCATCCTCATTCCAAATAGTGCTTTGCAACTGTGGGGATTCCATCTGACCTCCAACTAGGAACACTTAGAAACCCACTATAGAGCTGGGCAGTGGTGGCACACACCTTTAATCCCAGCATTCAGGAGGCAGAGGTAGGTGGATCTCTGAGTTTGAGGCCAGCCTGTTCTCCTGAATGAGCTCCAGAACAGCCAAGGCTATACAGAGAAACCCTGCCTGCCTGGAAAAAAATTAAATGTAATTATACAAATAATTTTGCAATGGTAATCATGTGCTTGAGGATTGATATCAGTTTTGGCAGTACTGATGCTTATGGAGACACTCCTCATAGAAGAAATAAATAAAATCTCATTAGCATAAATGTCTGCAATCAATTTAGATGATGGGAATGAGTAGAAGTCCCCCCCCCCATAAACCACACCTGCACTTAAGATGCTAAAAGGATAAATGACTAGATTGAGTTTACTGATTGTGGAGAGTTAAATGTTGTAGAGCTAGAGCCTAATCACTTGGGATATTTTTAGTCTCCTTGAAATGATATTCATTTCCCACCCCTGTATCTGACCTACCATCCTTTTGACTATCAAAACCTTTAAAATGTATTCTTAGCAGACCATGAGTTTCTTCCAGTGGAAAAAGCTAAGACTCATCACATAGCATGTGAAACATGTAGCAGTTTTCCCAGCTTACAATAGCCCATCAAGGTATTTAGTAAATACCTTAGTGGGATCACAAAATTTCTTTGCTCTGTAGCTAACAAAAATCCCCCATAGCCAGTTAGAGAGTAAACATGACTTTGGTGACAACTTGAGTGTATATTCTCCGGTCATGTTCACTCATTTTTCACCCACTAAAATAACTTAGAGGCAGACGGATTTCTGAGTTCGAGGCCAGCCTGGTCTACAGAGAAACCCTGTCTCGAAAAACAAACAAACAAAAAACAAAACAAACAAAAACAAAAAACAAAAAAAAAAAAAAACAAAACTTATTCAGGAGATGGAGAGGTGGCTCAGCAGTTAAGAGCACTGGTTGCTCTTACAAAGGATCCAGGTTGGGGTCCCAGCACTCACATGGCTGTAACTCAACTTCCAGGGACTCTGATACCCTTTTCTGTCCTCCCCCTGTGTGCCTGGATGTTTTCCCCAGGCAACACTGTTGTGCCACAATGCATTCATGATGAACCCCAAAAGACTACCAAGGAGCAGTTTCTGATGTAATCACATTAGGGTCTCTTTATTACAAACTCAAGTTTGGGCTTACTCACCCTTGGACCACAGGACGGTTTGGTGAAGCAGTCCTGAACTCACATTGGGACAAGGTTTTATAGGAAATGGAAGTAAATGGAAGGGTGTGGGGGGGTATGCAGCCTGGCAAGTATCTAACTGAATGTCTATTGTAAGCTGACAGATGTGTGCTCTGAAGCAAGACCATGAACAATCACAAACGGTCTGAAAGTACATCTGAAACGATCAGACTAATCTTTGATTATCTGTTGCTAGGAAGTATCAAGGGAGTAACTCTGGCCAAGGACAAGCCATGGGGTACTTCCTGGTACTTGGGTTTAGCTGCATGCCAAGTTCTCAGGCTCTCTCTCTCTCTCTCTCCCTCTCTCTCTCTCTCTCCTTTTAAGATGGAGGCCTGTCCAAAGATGGAGTAGGTTTGGCCTCTCACCACATGTACATACACATATAAAATAGAATCAAATAATACTTTTTTAAAAATGAAATATTTCTTCGTGCAGTGGTGGTGCATGCCTTTAATCCCAGCACAGAGGCAGAGGCAGGTGGATTTCTGAGTTTGAGGCCAGCCTGGTCTACAGAGTGAGTTCCAGGACAGCCAGGGCTACACAGAGAAACCTTGTCTTGGGAAAAAAAAAAAAAGAAAGAAAGAAACATCTCAAACAGGCACAGTGGTGCGCACCTTTAGTCCCAGTACTCAAGAGGCAAAAGCAGGTAGACCTCTGAGTTTGAAACCAACATGGACTACAGAGAGAGTTCTAGGACAGCCAAGACTACACAGAGAAATCTTGTCT
>NW_022196897.1:112715831-112719725 GCF_008632895.1 Mastomys coucha
AAAAAAAAAAAAAAGGACAAAACCAAAAATATCTCTCATTCCCCTTGAGGTAAGAGCATTGTGACAGTTTGGGCACTCAAATGAACATCAGGCTCCAAGAGGAGATGCACTTTCCCCAGAGAAGTCATTCAGATTGGCACCAGGTATCAGCATGGGATGTTCTGTGGCCATCCATTCACAGTGCCCTACTGCTTGGATGTTGGTGAGGTCTTTCTGGGGCCTGGGACCTCTCTTAGTTTAGTTAGAAGTCTACTGATTTACCCTGAGTGGGTTGTTTGACAATCCTAGTTTGTTTTCAGAAATATCCTATTTTATAAGGATTTTTTAAAAAATACTTATTTATTATATGTAAGTACACTGTAGCTATTTTCAGACATACCAGAAGAGGGCATCTGATCTCATTACAGATGGTTGTGAGTCACCGTGTGTTTGCTGGGATTTGAACTCAGGACCTGGAAGAGCAGTCAGTGCTCTTAACTGCTGAGCCAATTCTCCAGCTCTCTTATGTGGATTTTTTTTTTTTAAGCCAGAGCATTCTGCTATTTGGAACCCGTGTTTTGTTTTCAGATAATTTGGTTTGGTTCTAAATAACCTAAATTATTTACCAGCATTCAGCTTCTTTTTCCCATCACTCTCCAGTATCTAATTTTGAATTTTTTGTGACCTCTCCTGATTATTTCAACCTTACCACTTTTAGTTTAGGAATTCTATAAGCAAATGATCATAAAAGCATGAAAGATACATTATTCCCTCTGCCCTAATAGGACAGAGGCGTTACAGAAAGTGTAATACCCTCATGGGAAACCCAAAAAACATGCATTATGTCTTGGTTGGAAGGCACCTTACTAACTCAGCCAAGAACACTAATGGTCACTCAGTCTTCCCAGGTGTAAATGTAGGATCAGGCAGGGACACAATAGTAGGAAGTGACCTCCAGATGAGAGCTGAGGAGCTGTCCCCATGAGCAGCCCAGAAATCTGATCCCATTATTAGCATAGAGAAGTTTGTTCAAGGGGAAAATGGAGGAGGGACTATTTGGAGAAATCCTCCCTTTTGGTATGTTTCAGGTGTTTGATGATTATGGTTAATAAACTCACAAGTATTTGGGGAAATGCAACTAGAGGTAACTCGGCTTTACAGTTTCCCCAGTGGAAAGCATTTGATGTGTCTGATTTGTTTTTTTTTTTTAATTTTTAATTTTTAAAGATTTGTTTTTATTTTATTTTATGTGTATGAGTACACTGTAGCTGTACAGATGGCCATGAGCTATCATGTGTGTGGCTGTTGGGAACTGAACTCAGGACTCTGCCAGGCCCCCCTCGCTCCAGCCCCGCTCATTCCGTTGTAATTCACTGTAGCTATCTTCAGAAGAGGGCGTCAGATCTCATTACGGATGGTTGTGAGACACCATGGGATCCGAAGTCAGGACTTTCGGAAGAGCAGTCAGTGCTCTTACCCGCTGAGCCATCTCGACAGCCCTATATTTCTGATTTGTATTGTAGTATATTTAATTATACTGTGAACCCTGTGATTGTGTTACTTACTGAAAAGAAATGTTTTAAGATGTGGTGTGGCTCAGTCTTAGTACACACCTTTAATCCCAACCATGAAGGTAAAGTTAGTTTGTAGAAGGAAGTACCCATGCTTGAAAGTGATGTCTAATTGAGTGGCAGACAAAGTGACAAATCAGAGAAAGATTTAACAGAATAGACTATGCCAAACTCTCACAAGAACAGAGAAAAGAGGAGCTACTTAAAAGAGAGCAGTGCAGAGGAAGAGAGGAAGGGGGTGGTCTTACTGGGACAGTTGTACAGAGACAGACTTCAGCGAGAACAAGCTAGACACAGGTGAAGACAGAATGAACCAGCGAATGAGAAGGAGCCAGAAGATCAGAACAGATTTCTTGAATTAGTTTGAGGCCTACCAGAGCAAAAAGTCAGAGGCTGAAAGAGAAGCCAAATTGAATTAAACATCTAGGAGAGGAGATTGAGCCAGAACAGCTGGGCCAGAGCCAGCCAGAGTTCAGAAAGAATAAGAAAGGGTGAGCTTATTCAGCAAATCTCAGAGACTTGGATTCCAGAACTAAGCCTAGGCTAGCAGATGGAGGCAGTAAGCCTCTGAGACAACAGTTACTTCTAGGAGAATGAAAGTTACAGATTGTTTTTTTTAATGATTTATTTATTCTCTTTTATTTGTATGTGTGTATACAGGTGCCTGTGGAGTCTAGACAAGGACAGTTGTGAGCCTCTTTATAATGCATACTAGGATGCAAACCTGGGGACTCTGCAAGAGTAGCAAGTGATTTTGACCACCAAGCTAATTTCTCTAAACCCTTATCTTGTTGGGAGCCATTTTGTCTGCTTCTGTAAAAGCCTGCCTACCAGGCAGAGTCAAGGCAGCTCAGGGTCTGCTGACAGATTTCTTGGCCTGCTGACACATGAAACAATAAGAGAGGATACACTTGAGGCTCAAAGCAAGGGGCTGAATGTTCTATTAATCTTGGAGGAAGGAACAGAAAGGTTTCCAGATGGGAACAGATATCCTATGTATGTTAGCCTTTGTCTCTGCTAGCTCATGACTTTGTTTTCCAGGCCACTGTAAAGTATAAAAAGGCTAAGGAAAGTAAACTAGAGGCTGACATGGGATTGACCTGCAGCCCTCCCAATTCTAACTTTTGTCTCTGAGTCTTCTTTCCATCTTTCCTATAATCATCCTCACCAGCCCCCCAGAGAACTGTTCAACTTCATACTGGCAGGCCCGGTGCAATAACCTGGTTATTTTTTGCATGATATAAGCTAGAAGTACCCAGAATAGATCTAAAGATTATAGAAGCCTAGTTTAATTTGAATTTTAAAATGTTTAAGAATAGAAATGATGCAATTTCTAAGTTACAAAAATTAAAAATGGAGGTTGGAGAGGTGATTCGGTGATTAAGAGAACTTCTTACTCTTCGCCTCAATTGGGTCCCCAGCACCTACAGGGTGGCTCACAATTGTCTTTAACTCTAGTTCCAGCGGACCCAAAGTCCTCTTCTGACCTTTGCTGACATCAGGTACCCCTCCCCCAGCCCAACAAGTGCACATTTATATATTCAGGCAGAAAACTCATACACAAAAACAACAATATTAAATATTGAAAAGACAAATCTTGGAAGCTATAAAAATTAAAGATATTAAAAATAGGAAATTGCCAGGTGTGGTGGCACATGCCTTTAATCCCAGCACTTGGGAGGCAGAAACAGGCGGATTTATGAGTTCGAGGCCAGCCTGGTCTACAGAGTGAGTCCAGGACAGCCACGGCTATAGAGAAACCCTGTCTCGAAAAAAAACAAAAAGAAAGAAAGAAAGAAAGAAAGAAAGTTAGTTAGTTAACCAAAAAAGGCCTTAGCGGTTGTATCAGGAGTAAAAATAAGTTGTGAAGCCTCTAATTAGTCTCACCCAAGTCGGTGCTTCTCTGGTGTGACTTTCCTTCTTTCTCTACTTCCAAGCACAACAAAATTCTAGATCAGGAAGAAAAATTGTTATGGTCTTTTTTATGATAAAACCCAGAAGCAGAAGACATTCCCATACTATACAAATCCTGTGAGGATAGAAAGACAGACTATTAACAGACTGTGGAGGGAAGAGGAAGGAGCCCCTTGCCCTGAAGTCTGAAGGCTCTGACTGGTTGACACTGAAGAATTCCATGCCGCACAACTGGGGACATTTGCCGTGATTGTTGTCTATACAGATATAATGTTCATTTTAAACAATTTTGTTACATTTGTATTCGTATCGTGTATATGTATGGGAACACGCATGTGCCACAGAACTTGCATGGAGGTCAGAGGACAAAATGTGGGAACCTATTCCCTCCCTTTCACCATGTAGCAGTCCTTTTTTTTTTTTTTTTTTT
>NW_022196897.1:112720017-112728453 GCF_008632895.1 Mastomys coucha
AAAAAAAAAAAACAAAAACAAAAAACCATCCACTATCTTCTTGAGCTACTCTCTTGCCTCTACGGCAGCTGTGCTATGTCCTTTTAGGGTAAAACAGCTTTCTGGTGACACATGGGAGAGAAAACCTTTTAAAGCTGTACTTTCTGAATACAAATATGTAGGCGTACCCACCTCAGTGCATGACATGCTCCAGTCCCGCCAGTTCGATTTAGAAACAATCCTGTTTGCTGTACCTACTTTAGTGCTTCGATGCTGTCTGTGAAGTCAGCTCCCGCAGGTGCTGAGAACTCTGCCTGACTTCTCATCATGGATCTATTACAAGCTTGCTTCTTAGCCTCGAACATTCTCTGGTGAAATACAAATACCTATCTTAGATTCTTTTGTTTTGTTTTGTTTTTCAAGACAGGGTGTCTCTGTGTATCAGTCCTGGCTGTCCTGGAACTCACTCTGTAGAGCATGCTGATCTTGAACTCACAGAGATCCACCTGTCCCTGCCTCCTAAGTGCTAGAATTAAGGGCATGTGCTACCACCTGATTGTAGATTCTTTTTTCTCTTTTTAAGATTTTTTTTTTATGTCATGGGTATGAGTGTTTTGACTGCATGCATGTCCATGTACTATGTTTGTGCAGTGCTCAGAAAGCCCACAGATCTGACAGAAATAGAATTACAGAGGGTTGTTAGCCACTCTGTGAGTGCTGGGAATTACTCAGTCTGCAAGAGCAACAAATGCTCTTAGCCATTGAGCCAGCTCTCCAGCCCCCTTTAAAAATTTAAACCAGCATAACTACTTGGCATTGTTTATGGTTTTCCTTAGTTTACACCTTTATGCCAGAAAACTTTCTTACTGGTAAAAGCCATGATATCAACACATGCCGGCAGGATGCCGTCTACACATGATGGAAACCTTAGACACACAAGTTACTACTTACTGTGGAGAATGATAGGTGATACTGGTGATGGCCAGGGTGCTATTATATTCTACATTATAAAATACTTTTACATTCCATATTGTAGGAAAGAATCATGCATTTACAAGTTTAAGTAACTCAGTATGTACACGCTACTAACCATGTTCGTTCTGAGTTAACTAGGAATCCAGATGGCATACCAGGAGGAATAGAAGTCACCATGACCTTCAGAGCATGTGGTCCATGTCCACGCTGCATGGAGAGATACAGTAACAGGGGAAGGATCAGGAGACAATAAGGAGAGAAATGTAACATGATGAATCTCAGCGCCAAGGTTCACCCGCTGGCCAGAGAGGTAAGAATGACTTGAATGACTGGCTGCCTCGGTAAAGTTTGCTGGTTGCAGATGAGAGATAAGGCCGATTTGGGGGATGTTATTCCACTGTCTCCCCAGATATCTGGCACTCTGAATAAAGCCTTATTTTTTATTTAAATGTTATTCTGTGTGTATGAATGTTTTACCAGCATGTTTATCTGTGCACCCTCACAAATGCCTGGTGCTCTTGGGGGCCAGAAGAAGGCATCAGATCCCATGGGACACAAGTTTCAGATGGTGAGCCACCAACTGGGTACCAGGAGTCAAACCCAGCGTCCTCTGAAGAGCAGCAATGCTTGTACTCATCGGGCCATCTCTTGTTACGCACACTCGTCTACTCTAGTCACATCCAAAATATCGGGGATAAGATCCTGATAAAAGATAAGAGGCAATAAGACTTCAAAAGGAGATCTGTGCCTCCTAGATTTCAGACAGTCGCTGGTATCTCCTAACTCAGACGTGTTCCAGATCAGTCTTTACAATCCTCAACACGGCCTCATAATTAGGCATAAAGGTACCCCAAGAAATGGTTAAGATTGGACATTATCTCTTGGCCGACACAATGTTTCTAACCATCCTAGCTTAATGTTTTACATACTAGAGAGTAATTGAAGGGTTTCTCTCACTCTAGGACATTAGCTATTAGGGTGGGACTCCCCTCTGCCTGCCTCCCACAAGAACCAGAGAATTAACATAAGAATACCTTAACAGGGAGGGCTCCACCCCTCTTCCTCCTGCTTCACACCTAACTACCAGACCCTGCTGACCTTGGTGTGGGGGTCGCTTGTCTACGTCTAGCACTAAGACTGGGGGAAGAAAGACTTGGACTCTCATGCAAGACTAGCACTAGAACTTAGATGGGCTAGGACTCAGATTCATGCATCCGCATTCCCCCGGGCCCAGAGCTCTTGGGCCAGGGGGATACAACACCAGTTCAGAGGAGATAGCTGCTGCTTTAGACCCAGTATGTTTCAGATAGCCTCAGATGTACCTCAACTATTGAGCTGCCAGATTTACCATCTCTCTTTTGCAATGACTGTAAAAGTCTGATGCCATTTCTAAGAAATACATTTAGATCTTATACTTCATGTGTCGTCTCTGCCATCATTTCTTCACCTACGCCTTGTCGACCTGACTAGGACCCCCCGTTTCTCCCTCGGGTTGAGGGAGGCCCAGATCGGCTGCAGTTGGTGCCCAAACAGGGACTCCAACAATTAAAACCTTTTCCTTCTTTCTTTCTTTCCTCTCTCTTTTCTTATTTCTCAGACAAGGCTAGGATCTCCCAAAGAGTTCTGCAGACTCGCTGGTAAAGGATCACCAGTTATGGCGAGTAATCTTGATATCCATGGAACAGTCAGAATTGTGGCTAGAAGCCTCACCGGCGGTGACAAATTGCCCACACTGTAGCATAGAAGGGACAGAAATTCAACACATATGTTATAAGTACCTATGGAAAGGGAAAAAGTATTCAGGGGAGTGAAGTCACATGTTTCGGCTGCAGGGAGCCGGGACATCTGAAGAAAGACTGTAAAAGTCCCTCAGGAATCAGAAAATAAGAACACTCCTCCAGGTCCTTGCCCGGGTTGTGGTAAAGGAAGAATAAATGCAAATCCAAGTTCTATAAAGATGGAACTCTGCTCATTAAAGAAACAGGTAAAATTGCCCAGGCAGTGGTGGCTCAAGCCTTTAATCCCAGCAGTTGGGAGGCAGAGACAGACAAATTTCTGTGATATAAATGGTGTGAGAAATAGAAAGATTGAAACTGAAAGACAAACCGAAAGCTGATTTATAAGATTTATGTAGCTGTTTCATTTGGTTTCTAAATAGATTTAAAGGTATAAATATATTCTGTATGATTATTGACTTATAAGTTATTGGGTGTGATAAAAAGTTGTAACATCAGTAATTGAAAGCTAGTTTAAAGCTGGTAACTCAGATAACACGTGGCATTAAGGGTAAACACGTGGCAAGAATCAGCCAAGATGGCTGAAATCTCAACAAAAAGACTCCAGTTAGAGTTTTACAGCCACTTAACATAATCTAAAGGCAGTGACTTAAGTTACAAGTCATTTACCAAGCGGTAGAATTCAGAACAGCGGTTTAGTTTAGTAACTGCTTAATAAATCATTTGATGGATTGTTGGATAACCCACCAAAAAATATCACCTGTTACTTTAGAAAGAATATGACAAGAGCACTGTGCCACACAGCCTATCAGTCAACACCATGATTTTACTTTCCAGAGACCTGGCATGCTCTGAGAAGTTAACTCAGAATGACTCAGGCTTGCTAACTACAATTCAAAAGTAGGGAGACACTTAAAAAACTTTGTAATGTGAATGTAATGTTTTTAATATTGATCTCAAAGAGTATAGATTGTTTAAAATTGAGATTTACTTTCTAAAGTTATAGTTATGGCTTAATATTACATAAGAAATTAAGAAAGTATGGTTAAAATTGATAGTGTTCCATTGGCTGCAATTTACAGTCTAATTATAAGGTAAAGAATATTAACTCACCTTTATTTTATAATTAAGATGGTTACAAGAAAGTTAAAAGACAGATGTGGCCAGTATGGGCCTGCTGCCATCTTTAAGAACAAGCTTAATTAGATAAGATTGTTAAAAACAAAATTTTAAATTAGAAAAGAGTTTATGCCCTAAAAACAGTTCAGAGACACTCAAGTAGAATTTCCTTTTGTTAAAAACAGTGCTTTTACAGCACCAAGGTTACAAAATATCTTTTAAGTTTAAAGCCAGCTAAAAAAAAAGAAACAGGGATAAAGAACAAAATTGCCCTTAAAATCTGACCTCACTACAGGAGGTGTAATCTTTGGGTATAATTCAGGTGATATGCTCAGCGAAAAGTTCACATTTGAGTTAATGCAAAAACACCCCAATGTTTCAGTAAAGCCTGAGAGACATTCCTTTTGTTTTACAAACCAGGGCTACAGAGTCTTCCTGGTTTTTGCCTCTCCCTTACTTCAGGGAAATAGTTTTAGGACAAAACCAACATTATAACAGTCCTATCCAGGTGTGAATCAAAGTAATTTTAAACTTGAGATTTATGTAGAGTCAATGAGGTCATAAAACTTACATCCTGGTAGTTTTCAAAATTTTATTTGTTACTACTTTAGTATTAGAAGCTAAGATTTAAAATTTCTCAGTGTAAGTTAATTATTAAAGACTCAGCTACATCAAGAGAGTTATATCATTAAAGAAAAGATGAGTTGCTTATTTTTAGTTACTTTAGACTCATCTTAAGCTCACCACCAGACTTAAGCCTCTGATAAGAATTAACTGGTGAGACAGCCTTTTACAGAAACTAGAGGAAGCTTCTGTCACTTGTCAATTATATAATTGTAATCAATTATAACCAAATGTTTAGTTTTTGCCCACAACAATTCTTTGACAAAAAAGACATTAACATAAATTCATCTTTTCTCATATCCTAAGTGAAGTTTTAACATCGTATTATGAAACTTGTAATTTTAGTAAAAATTATATGATAAAGTCATGAAGGTATTTTAGAAAGAATGTCTTAAAAACTCGAAGAGACATCTATTTCTTCAAAGAACAATTAAATCGGTTATTACAAAATATTAATTGATATTTGGCCTATTACATAGAAAAGATTTTAGACAAAATTAATATTTATCCAATAGGCAGATTGTTAAGATTTGCTTATATACATGCTTTTATATTTCCTATAAATTTATATATACATTCCATGATAAAAATACATTTACAGGCCTTCTATGAAAGAAAAATATGTGATTAGACCATATGTTTGACACAGATAATTAAACTACATACTATATAGTCACTGTTTTTAAAGTGCTAAAATCAAACTTTTAATTTACCAATATATATATATAGCTCAGCGTTTACAATTGCTTAGAGTTGTTACCTTTTTAGATATTACTAATTCTCAAATTTTACAGTTGTTCATGCTTATACAACTAAAGTTAAGAGAAAGTACTGTTCCTTTAGAGAACTGTCTTTAGATATCTTAAACTGCCTGGACAAGACCTTTAAAGAAATGCTACATCAAATTTGTATTCCAGACAGATTATAGACTTTACACAAAAACAATTGGCCATATAATTTTACTCTTTACATCATCATAATGGTAATGGCTTGTGATGATAATTTAATTATTTTTAAAAAATATTTCTGATTTTAAAAAATAAAAATAAAATATGCACATGTAACTATTGATACCTTTTCAAGCTCTCTAGTTATAATTGCCTTAAGAAAAAAGACAACAAAAAATGTACTCATTGCCTACATTAATTTTCTATGTTTAGTGTTCCTACATAGATTAGAACAGATTATAAAACTGACTATTACAGTCAGACATTTGAGATGTTTTGTCAACAAATTAATGTTGCCCATATTACTGAGATTTCTTAACTAGTAATTGTTTAACGTACACAATACACTCTGTTACATTTGACTTTTAAACAGAAAAAGGGGAAATTGTATCCCTATACACATTATTTAAATCATACTTTTAATTTTAAAGACATTTTAAAATTTAGATGCCAAAGAGCTCTCTGAAAAATCCAGCCCCATAAAGGTCACTTTTAAAGATTCAGTCCCTGTCTTTGCTCAGTGGCACTCATGAAGACAGGCAGTACAAACTCTGTGTTCATGTGTTCTAAATGTAAGAACTCAACTATTTGGGAAACATCTCCTTGTAAAGCAATTACTGAATGTCATACAAAAACAAGAGTACAGAAGTTTTTTGTATTCTGCAGAAGTTTCTGCTAAAGGGAAACCTTTATACTTATATAAGGAGCTTTCAAAAATTCATAATTGGGGCCAGCAAGGTGGCAAGGTGTTTACTGCCCGGCCTGATGACCTGAGTTCAATCCCTAGAACCCACAAATTGAAAGGAGGAAACATGGGCTGGTGAGATGGCTCAGTGGGGAAGAGCACCGACTGCTCTTCGGAAGGTCATGAGTTCAAATCCCAGCAACCACATGGTGGCTCACAACCACCAATAATGAGATCTTATGCCCTCTTCTGGTGAGTCTGAAGACAGCTACAGTGTACTTAACATATAATAAATAAATAAATCTTTAAAAAAAAAAAAAAAGAAAGGAGGAAACATACCTGCAAGTTTTCTTCTGACCTCTACACAGGTACACACACACACACACACACACACACACGCATGCACACAAATTAATTAATTAAAAAAAAATATATATTTTGGTTTTTCAAAGGGTTTCTCTGTATAGCCCTGGCTGTCCTGGAACTCACTCTGTAGACCAGGCTGGCCTTGAACTCAGAAATCCGCCTGCCTCTGCCTCCCAAGTGCTGGGATTAAAGGTGTGCGCCACCACTGCCCGGTTTAATTAAAATATTAAAATGGAACTTTGTTTTTGGAGACAGGGTTTCTCTGTGTAGCCCTGGCTGTTCTGTTTAAGTTACCTGGAATTTTCCTTGGTGTGTTTCCTACATGATAAGAATTAATACAGGGCTGGTAGGCTAGTTCTGTGGCTTAAAGGTGCTTGCTGACCGAGTTCAATTCCCAGAGGCCACATACAACAAAAGTGAAATGGGAGAACTGATCGCTACACATACACTGTGGCATTTGTGCCCCACTACACAAGTCATACTCTACCCCATCATACATAAACACACCCATTAAATTTAAATAGTACTAATCTTAATTTTAGTGAAACTACATATGAAGAAGATATTTTCGCACACCATGCTTTTGTTGTAGTTACTTGCTTATCTAGGTATTTTTCCTTAAACTAACTCTCCAACCTTTAGAATAATAATAATAAAAAAAATAGGGCAGGAGAGATGGCTCTGCTGTTAAGAGCACTTGCTGCATCTGCAGAATACCTAAGCTCAATTCCAAGCATTCACATGGCAGTTGACAACTATAACTTTAGCTACAGGGGCTCTGGTGCCCTTTTGTGACCTCAATGGACACCAGGCATTGGTGTGGTGGTGTCATACATACATGGCAGGGAAAATACCCATACAACAGAAAATACAAGTAAATACTTAAAAAAAAATTATTCAAAGGGGATAAAGAGGTGGCTCAGTGGTTAAGATCACTGACTGATCTTCTAGAGGTCCTGAGTTCAATTCCCAGCAACCATATGGTGGCTCATAACCATCTGTAATGGGATCTGGTGCCCTCTTCTGGTATGTCACATAGAATAAATAAATAAATAAATAAATAAATAAATAAATAAATAAATAAATAAATAAATAGAAAGAATTGTAATTTTAAAAATTATTCAAAACTGTCAATACTTTCATAAAATAATTCTCATCGGGCAGTGGGGTGGTGGTGCATGCCTTTAATCCCAGCATTTGGGAGGCAGAGGCAGGAGGATTTCTGAGTTTGAGGCCGGCCTGGTCTACAGAGTGAGTTCCAGGACAGCCAAGGCTACACAGAGAAACCCTGTCTCGAAACCCCCCCCCCCCAAAAAGTAAAATAATTCGCTTATTTTCAGTATAACATTCAGTTTTTAAATTGACAAGGACTTATTTTACATCTTCCAAGTGGAACTCCATCTGGGATGGTAACTATATTTGAAATAAAAATTCTTAGACCCCTAAATGATAAAACTTCTTCCTACTAACAAAGAAGAAAAAAAAGTAACTGAGTGCAGCCTAAAGTTACTATGCGGCTATACTTGTTAAATATGATAAGATACAGCTAGTTACAGCAGTTCATAGCTGCGGCCACAGTGTCTATAAGTTGAAGGCAGGAGGATCAAGAGCGCAAGAGACGTGTCTGGATAGCAAGTTTGAAGCCTTCCTGGGCTCCAGGAGGCCTTTTCTCAAAAACCAGATAAGGGCTATAGAGACGGCTTAATGGTTATGAACACTGGCTGCTCTTTGAGAAGACTTGGGCTCTGACCCCACCATGCGCATGGCAACTTACAACCTACCCGTAGCTCCGGTCTCAGGGGATCTAACACCCTCTCCTGGACTTCTTGGAGGTCTGCGTATACCTGATACACAAACATACATGTAGCCAAAACACCTATATACATAGAATAAAATGTAAATGATAAACCAAATAATGAAAAAAAAAATGCTAGTAAAATGGCTGGATGGGTCGGGCAGTGGTGGCGCACGCCTTTAATCCCAGCACTTGGGAGGCAGAGGCAGG
>NW_022196897.1:112728563-112730677 GCF_008632895.1 Mastomys coucha
AAAAAAAAAAAAAAAAAAGATACAGACTTAAGGTTCACTCGTGCTTATTAAATATAAAGAGAAAGCGGAACTTGCTGTTTTGCTTTCAGTGTTGCGTAGAGAATTATTATTATTATTGTTATTATTATTATTATTTTGAGTCCCTGGAGGGGTGCACATTCCTGGAGGTATTACAATACCAGGTCAATGCGTGGAGTGGATGGAGCAAGCTCCTATTCCAACTCCTACTTCCAAAAATCCATTTAATATATGAGAATTATTAAAAGACTAAGTACTACCTTTACATAAAAGGTACCACTGCTGTTTAATAAAACTGAATAGTATTTCCATATGTATGACTTATTTTTCACATATTTCTTTAGTGAAACATTCGTGCCACATTGAGGAGGACAAAATTATATATATGCTATAGTCCACACACCTAAAATCCTGACATAGGCTGTGACAAAAGATTGGGCACAAATATTTCTTCCTCTATAGTCAGTCAGCTGACACGGGAGAGTCTTGTGGAAATGGGTTTGGGGTGAGTTGAATAGAACAGGGAGCGTTTCCCCAATTTCTCAGTACAGAAGAGAAATCCAGTTACTAGACACATGCTAACTTGCTTGAACCTTCAGCTTCTTTATCCAGAAATGGAGCTCCTTAGTTTCCGTTTGTCTGCATGTCTGCCTGCCTCACAGGACGGCTGGTATGAGAAACCAAAAGTATTTACAGAAAGGGACTTTAGGGGCTGGAGAGATGGCTCAGCGGTTAAGAGCACGGACTGTTCTTCTGAAGGCCCTGAGTTCAAATCCCAACAACCACATGGTGGCTCACAACCATCCATAAAGAGATCTGATGCCCTCTTCTGGTGTGTCAGCTACAGTGTACTTACATATAATAAATAAATAAATAAATAAATAAATAAATGTTAAAAAAAATAAGAAAGGGACTTTAAACATCATTCTCTTATGGGGCCTTGGCTCTGTAGCACGTATAGATGTCTGGAACCACAGTTTGCACGCGCGTGTGTCTCATCGGTCAATGGAATCCTTGACCCGGATGTACTACCGTCTGCAAACTCCGCCCAGAGGCCGTGCCTAGTAACCGGATAGTCTCCTGTTTAGCGGGCGTCCGGGAAGCGGAAGGAGGTCCGTTCCTTTTCTCTGTCCCTTACGTTTGTCCTGCGTTGTACCTGTTGAGCCAGAGCGGTTTGCCGAAGCGGTTCGCACCGTGAGGGAGAGTGGAACCCTGAATTCCCGGTTCTTACCGTGAGGAAGAGTGGAACCCTGAGTTCCTGGAGCATCGGCAGCCATGGCGGATGTGACTGCCCGCAGTTTGCAGTACGAGTACAAAGCGGTGCGTGTGGCCTCGGAGGACGGTAGCTGGCAAGGGAAGTCGTGGATAGCCACGAACACTGAGGGGGATAGTCAGAGCTGGTGAAGGATAGATTAAAACGCGAAGGAATAGCCCAGTGGAGTTTGAGGCGCGGGAGAACTTAGGAGTTGGGTTTGTTCCTAGTCCCCTCAGCGCTAAACTCGCTCCTTCTTCTCTTTACCCCCAATCTGCCCAACATTTTTACCCAAATGTGAGCTATTGTGGGTGCTGTTAGGAACGCTGGTCGTTCACCTTACCAGACAGTAATAGTGCTCGTGCGTAGTGTAATGCTATATTACTTCTTCTTAAGAGCATTATTCTTTTATCCCAGTGTTTTTCCATCTTCTGGTGTCACTGTAATAACAGGATTCAAAACTGCATATATCAAAGTTTTGATAAAGTATGATCTTTTCAGAACTCAAATCTTGTGCTCCAAGCTGACCGCTCTCTCATTGACCGGACCCGCCGGGATGAACCTACGGGAGAGGTTCTGTCCCTGGTTGGGAAGTTGGAGGGAACCCGAATGGGAGATAAGGCTCAACGGACCAAACCACAGATGCAGGAAGAAAGACGGGCCAAGTAAGTACTAAGGGGATGTTTTTTTTTTTTTTTCCATCTAATGTAAAGCCCTCTTTAGCATTAGAGGAGTAGTTTTGCTCAACTTTGTATGGAAGATTAGTGGTGTGTTCAAACATAGCAAAAACCCCTTCAAGGTTTAAAGCTTCTTTGGATTTAGATGTAATGAAGTGGAACAAAAT